>NC_133324.1:572668646-572977164 GCF_042186555.1 Aquarana catesbeiana
AACATAGTTACATAGATAGATAGTTAGTCAGGTTGAAAACAAAACAGAAGTCCATCTAGTTCAACCATAAAAATAAATAAATAAATACAAAATAATATCAAACAATCCCATATACCCAATCCTATACCCACAGTTGATCCAGAGGAAGGCGAAAAACCCCAGCAAAGCATGATCCAATTTGCTACAGCAGGGGAAAAAATTTGTTCCTGACCCCCAAGAAGCAATCGGATTTTCTCTGGATCAACTTTACCTATAAATGTCAGTACCCAGTTATATTGTGTGCATTTAGGAAAGAATCCAGGCTTTTCGTAAAGCAATCTACTAAGCTGGCCAGAACCACCTCTGGAGGGAGTCTATTCCACATTTTCACAGCTCTTACTGTGTAGAAACCTTTCCATATTTGGAGATGAAATCTGTTTTCCTCTAGGTGTAAAGAGTGCCCCCTTGTCCTCTGTGTTGACTGTAAAGTGAATAACTCAACACCAAGTTCACTATATGGACCCCTTATATATTTGTACATGTTGATCATATCCCCCCTTAATCTCCTCTTCTCAAGAGAGAATAAATTAAGTTCATCTAATCTTTCCTCATAGCTGAGCTCCTCCATTCCTCTTTTCAGTTTGGTTGCCCTTCTCTGCACTTTCTCCAGTTCCCAAATATCCTTTTTGAGAACTGGTGCCCAAAACTGAACTGCATATTCCAGATGAGGTCTTACTAATGATTTGTACAGGGGCAAAATGATGTTGCTCTCTCTGGAGTCCATATCTCTCTTAATACAAGAAAGGACTTTGCTCGCTTTGGAAACCGCAGCTTGGCATTGCATGTTATTATTGAGCTTATGATCTACCAAAACCCCCAGATCCTTCTCCACTACGGATTCCCCCAGTTGTACCCCCCCTAGCATGTATGATGCATGCATATTCTTAGCCCCCAAGTGCATAACTTTACATTTATGTACATTAAACCTCATCCCACATAGTCGCCAAATTAGACAGTGCATTGAGGTTAGCTTGTAAATTTGAGATATCCTGTAAGGTCTTTATTTCACTGCATAGTTTGGTGTCATCTGCAAAGACTGAAATAGTACTTTTAATCCCAGACACTATATAATTTATAAAGATATTAAAAAGTAAAGGTCCCAACACTGAACCTTGGGGTACACCACTGATAACCTTAGACAATTCAGAGTAAGAATCATTAACCACTGAATTCAGTCTTTTAGCCAGTTTTCTATCCATTTACAATCCATCTATCCATTTACAAACTGATATTTCCAAGCCTGTAGACTTTACCTTACACATTAGCCTTGTGTGGGGAACTGTGTCAAACGCTTTTGCAAAATTCAAATATACAATGTTCACAGCCACCCCTCTGTCCAAGGTTTTACTTACCTCTTCGTAAAAAGAAATCAGATTTGTTTGACAACTTCTGTCTTTCGTGAACCCATGCTGTCTGTTGCTTAAAATATTTTTTTCCAGCAAGAACTCATCTATGTGGTCTTTTAGTAAACTCTCCAGTATCTTCCCGACTATAGAAGTTAAGCTAACAGATCTATAGTTACTTGGTAAAGACTTTGTTCCCTTTTTAAATATAGGCACCACATTGGTCCTACGCCAATTCAGTGGTACCATTCCAGTCATTAACGAGTGCCTAAAAATTAGAAACAATGGCTTTGAAATGACAGAGCTCAATTATTTTAGGATCCGTGGGTGGATGCCATCTAGTCCAGGTGCTTTATCAACCTTTATTCTGTCTAAATATTTCTGGATCATATCACTTTTGAGCCATTGTGGATCATTTGGGGCTTTGTCAATACCATCCCCATTATGGACTTGAGCTCCCCCATGCTCCTTTGTATACACAGAACTGAAGTATGTATTTAATAAATTTACCTTTTCTTTTTCCCCAGTCACCCACTCTAGATTATTTTGTAAAGGGCCTACATGCTCAGACCTGACCTTTTTACTATTAATATATTTGAAGAATTTTTTGGGATTTGTCCTACTATCTTTTGCAATCTGTCGTTTGTTTTGAATTTTTGTGTCCTTGATTTCCTTTTTACATATTCTGTTATATTCTTTGTAACATTTAACCACTTCAGCCCTGGAAGATTTGGCTGCTTAATGACCAGGCCATTTTTTGCGATACAGCACTGCGTCGCTTTAACTGACAATTGCGCGGTCGTGCAACGCTGTACTCAAACAAAATTGACAGGTTTTTTTCCTCACAAATAGAGCTTTCTTTTGGTGATATTTGATCATCTCTGCGTTTTTTATTTTTTGTGCTATAAACAAAAAAAGAGCGACAATTTTGAAAAAAACACAATATTTTGTACTTTTTGCTATAATAAATATTCCCTTTTTTTTTTTAAAAAAGCTGATTTTTTCCTCAGTTTAGATCGATATGTATTCTTCTACATATTTTTGGTAATAAAAATCACAATAAGCGTATATTGATTGGTTTGTGCAAAAGTTACAGTTATATAACCTATATAGTTACTATAACTATAACTATAGTTATATAGTTATAGTTATTATTATTTATTTATTTTACTAGTAATGGCGGCGATCTGTGATTTTTATCGGGACTATGACATTGTGGCGGACAGGTCGGACACTTTTGACACATTTTTTGGGAAGATTGACAATTAAACAGTGATCAATTCTATAAAAATGCACTGATTACTGTGTAAATATCGCTGGCAGGGAAGGGGTTAACACTAGGGGGCAATCAAGGGGTTAACTGTGTTCCCTAGTGTGTGTTCTAACTGTAGGGGGATGGGAGTGACTGGGGGAAGATCGTTGTTCCTAGCTAGTAGGAACTCACAATCTGTTTCTCCTCTCCTCACAGAACAGGGATTTGTGTGCTTACACACACACGTCCCTGTTCTGGCTCTCGTGCCCGCAATCACGCGTGGCCTGCGGTCATTGTGACCGCCGGTCACACGCATCGGCACCCCCGCGCGCCTGCTATGCCGCTTAAAGGGACCGACGTACAGCTACGATGGTTCACGGGATCTCGCCTAACTGCCGCAGTATAATGACGGCGGCTGGTCAACAAGCGGTTAAACAACAATAGTGTTCCTTCATTTTTATATTTTTTAAAAGCTCTTTTCTTATTGTGTATAGCTTTTTTAACTTTGGCCGTGAGCCACATAAGTTTTATTTTTAGCCTTTTAAACTTATTGCCCATGAGAATATACTGTGCAGTGAGTTCACAGTCTTTGAAGAATTCCCATTTCTGTTCCGTGTCCAATAATGCCAATATTCCCTCCCAGTCTAAGTCCTGGAGCGCAGCCCTCATCCTTGGAAAATTTGCTTTCTTAAAGTTAAGTGTTTTTATATTTCTAACTATCAAAGTGTTAAAATGGAAAATGGTATCACTTACAGCACAACTCCCGGCAAAAAAAAAGTTTTCCCTTTTTTTAATCCTTGCAGTGGGGCACACTGCAAGGATTAAGTGCTCATTTTGTCCAGGGGAGAGGAGAAAGCCAAGAGAAAGATACTCATCTGATCCTCCACTCCACTCCACTGGCAAACGGTGCTCCCCGTGATCCAGCAGTGGACTGTTCTTGGTGTACTCATACCCAGAGCAAGTATATGGAGCCTGTTCTGAGCTTAATGATGTCAGGAATGGTCCACTGCTCAAGACCGCTACAACGCGGGGGTGCAGGAGCTGCAGGGACCAGTCTTGTGTGGGGAGGATTGGAGGACCAGGTAAATATATCTCCCTTCATCTCTCCCCTAAAAAAAGAACAAAAAATGCAAATAACCCTTGCAGTGCAGGCACAGCCCCACTGCAAGGGAAAACATTTTTTTTGCCAGGAGTGCAGCTTCAAGTGTGATTTTTGTGTAACAAAATGGAATTGTAAGGCTTAATTGAACAAACTGAAAAAATAGTGCCATATAGTATACTGTAAATGCCAAATAGAGTAAGAAACTGCATAACCCAAGGATACAACTGGAGGTGTCACACCTTTGTGGTCTTATAGTGTCCACATCCATAGGAGCAGTGCACCCCTGTTCATGTTACTGCATAGTTATTGCCACTGTTGGGAATAATTTGACATAGGACCATATCATTTTTGTTCAAAGCACAAATTAACACGATGTTGGCTTTTTAAAAGGTTTGCAGTCAGCAAAAATCCAAATAATACTTTGATCATTTCTGTGCACATTTGCTGCTTGCGCCATAAATGCAAATGTCATTCAGATCATCCGACACCTTTGGGACTTGCAGATTAATCTGGTAAGGGAATATTTTAGAAAGGTATTTTAAGAAAAAAATATGAATTCATTCTTGTTCTTCTTCTCATGTTAGTTGTGGTTGCTTTGAGAAGTTATATTATAATATATAGAATTCAAAGTAGATAATGTGTGCCTAGAATACTAGTACAAAATTTGGTTAGGTGGTAAAAATCTAGGACAAGATCACTTGTCCAAAATAGAGCAATGTGAATAACATCAGGAGGATGTAAAAATATTATGAGAGAGCAGACAGGGCTCATTATAAGCAAGCTGCTCACTCAAAAGTAACAGAAAGCAGGTTGCTCTCAGACAGACTGATCTAGTTGTGCTGGTGTGTTCTTATATTGTCTTTTAGCTTGAGTATTATGGAGGGTAATCTTAAGTCCTGAATGAATGATATCTTTATTATTCTAATGCTTGTTACTCTTTCATTTGATCAGGTGCACCCCAGTAAACCTGACATGCCCTGGCTTTCAAGTGCCATTTGGGTTAGTTGTTGTGACCTAGAAGAGATACTTCCATGCTTTAAAGGAATAAAAGACGATATATTATCTTTACCAATTACCATCTGTTTAGGTAAGTGTGTTTGATATATATATATATCTGTTTAAATTTTTTTTTTTTTACCAGCACACAGGGAGAACAATACTTGTGTGGTTTTATATAAAACCCGCCATGTCTTCTACATTATTTAGCGAATCATTCCGCACCACCCCAAGAGCAGGAGTACATTACATATCACCAGCAGTTCCAACTTCAGTTGTCAATAAGGTCATGTGATTAGATGTATACCAGCTCTGCCATTAAACACTTTAAACATGGTATGGCTTAGTCTGGTGTTGCTGAACTTTTTATTCTTAAAGTGTGGTGTTTATAGTAAAGTTACACCAAATTACTCCATAATACATTTCCTTTGAATTACCTGCAATAAGATGAAATGGGTTGGAGTGAGATAGGAATAGGCACATTTCGTACTGTCCTGCATATGATATTATCCACATTTCTCAGTATGAAATAACACCAGTGGATATTATGGAGCACTCCAGCTATAATACTTTTGGTCTATTCAAAAGAACTGGCTGACAGAAAAGACTATTTCAAGATGGTTAATAGGCATTGGGTAAATGAGCCAGTTAGCTGATGTTTGTATAGGGACTCATACACAATGCATGTGTCAGTGACATATTGTCATTTTAGTAGGAGTACCTGTTTTAAGAAGGCAATGCTCTGTAGGTGGTTTGTTCTTTCTTTTGGTCCACCTCACAATGGACTGAGTTATTTAATCTAAATAATCTTATGTTATCTAAAAAAATAAAGGGTATATATACCCAAACCATTTTTTAGTTTTCAATTTAGTTAGTTTTAGAGTAAGGAAAGATTAAAATCCATCAAAGACCACACCAGTATTGGAATGCAAGGATGTGTTTGGTTGCGCTAGTAGTGCTGTGCTATCTGCTATCACAAGTACAGTTGTACACATAAGATACAGGTATGTCCAGCCACCAACTAATATTAGTCAGAAATGTGTTTACTAAATTATTATCTTGAGAATAACCATCTATTTATTAAGTGGAACTCTTTATATCGTTCAAAGAACTATGAAATTAGATTTCTTCCCTACACAATCAAGGCTAACAAGCTTTTGGGAATAAAAGCAAATATCGCAATCAACCAAGAGTGTAAAATTACATCAAGCTAAATTAGCTACAGAATAGCACTCTAATGAGAGACGGCTTTTCATTTACAAGTGGCAGACTCAGACCACCACAGGGGAATAATTATAACGGAAAAGAAATAAGCTCATGGGACTATTCATTTAAAATCAACACCATTTAGAATGTTTATTAATTCATTCTACTCCAGTTATTAAAAAGGTGGTTCCTGAAATCTCAGCAGTGAACCACATCAATAGTCACCCAGAAGTCAGGCAAAGGGAATTAAAATTTACATTCAAGTAGGCAAATAAAGATAAGAAAAATGTATGAGGTGCTTAAAATAGGTCTCCAAGTTGCATTAGTTCCCTAAATTGTTGGTACCATTGCTTGGCTCTTAAGTGGATCAGTGGTCTGTGACTGCCTAGAGACCTAATTACAGAATGCAAGAGCCCTGTCATTTGGTAAAGGATAGTAAACCTGTAGATGGGAGGCACTGAATCCATAAACTGTACTGGGTTCCTTTTTTAATGAAGTACAACATTTCTGGCTAGGCTGTGTCTGAACTCTCAAAGAAGAAGAATGAATTGCCACACCAGTTGAAAGTCCTCAACTAAATATTTATTTTGACGCACAATCGTGAACAAAAGTATATGTATATTTTTTACTGATTTTAGAATCTATACTCCATTAGCCATGATGAAGGTTAGTTAAAAAGACCCCAAAACATGTTGGCTTATACCATATGTGGCACTGGCAATAATGATTTTGTTTTTGACTCCATTTTTTTTCTTTGTGGTTGTGTTAAAGAATGCCAGAGTAAAGCCCTCCTTTTGAATAAGGTGTAGTATTGTAAAAGTCACTGTGTGTTTTATACTTACAAACGGGGACTTCTGAAAGTTGGAGCAAAGCCTTGAGAAAAGCAAAACTTCTCACTAAAGCATTGAGTTCAATTACATCATTCATTTTCTAGGCACCCAAATTAACCACTTCAATACCGGGCACTTTTACCCCCTTGGTGCCCAGGCCAATTTTCAGCTTTCAGCGCTGTTATGCTTTGAATGACAATTGCGCAGACATGCAAGATTGTACCCATAAGAAATTTTTATTTGTTTCACACCAATAGAGCTTTTTTTGTGGTATTTAATCACCGCTGTTTTTTTTAAAATTTTTTGCTAAATAAATAAAAAATGACCAAAAATTTTGAGAAAAAAAAACTTGTTTTTCTTTGTTTCTGTTATAAAATTTTGCAAATAAATAACCTTTCTTCATAAATTTAGGTCAAAATGTATTCTGCTACATTTCCATGGTGAAAAAAACCCAAATCAGTGTATATTATTTAGTCTGTATGAAAATTAGAGTCCATAAACTATGGTATATGTACAGTATCTAGAAATCAATCAGTCCTGATGTATTGACGGCCTATCTCATTTCTTGAGGACCAAAAACACCAGGGCAGTACAAATGTCCACTAAATAACCCCTTTTTGTAAAGTAGACAGTCCAAGGTATTTAGTAAGAGGCGTGGCGAGTTTTTTGAAGTTGTAATTATTTGTCATAATTTTTTGGAAAATTAAGAAGGTTAAAAAAAAATTCACTATGTTTTTTTTTTTTTTTACATACTGTCACCAGTGCTGTAAAATGTTATCATATAACTGGTGTAGCGGTGATCAGGGACACTGACTGGTGACAATATGTACAAAAAAAACCTTTTTTTTTTTACTATTCTTCTGTTACACTATGACCAGAGCAATACAGTTAAGGGGTGTCTATTGAGGCTGGAGCCCTGAATCTGGGACCCATAGCCCCGAGTCTGGTGGACACAACTGGTGACAGATTACGGCGCTGAATGGCCTTTTGAGAGGATGTCATATGATGTCCACTCAGAAGGAGGAAAATCCCGCCCAGCAGTCAATCTGCTATAGGCCTGGACAGGAAGGTGTTAATATTCGTATCACTTGTTATAGAGCTCTACATAAGCACAATTTTTCTTGCTCCAGCATTGATAATTTTGCCCCAAAAGATATTCTGCCCATATTCTGATGTGATCAGCAAGTATGTTTTGCACTTATCAAACAGATAAAACAAAATGCTCTACATAGTATAACAGATGGAATGGTAGCAAATAAGAGACATTCGTTGTCAGGTTTTAGATATAATTTAAAGTGATTGTAGGCTCGGGGAGTGGTTCTGGGTTTGCTATACAGTCTCCCCCTAGTGCATTTACCTGAAGTTAATTGTTTACAGTGTACAGACTTCTTTATATGTCTTATCTTATTTTGTTGGTATTTCTACTCAATATGTTCCTAAATTACCAAACCAATCACTTTTTTAACCATTTCACCTCTGGAAGATTTACCCCCCTTTATAACCAGGCCACATTTTGTGATGCAGCACTGCGCTACTTTAAGTGACAATTGCGTGGTCATGCAACTGTGTACCAAAATAAAATGTGTGTAACTTTTTTTTCACACAAAGAGCTTTCTTTTGGTAGTATTTGATCACCACTGAGTTTTTGATTTTTTGGCTATAAACAAAAAAAGACTGACAATTAAAAAACAAAAAATCAAAAAACAATATCTTTTACTTTCTGCTATAAAACATATCCCATAAAAAAAAATTCTTCATAAATTTAGGCCAATATGTATTCTGGTACATGTTTTTGGGGAAAAAAATCCCAATAAGCGTATATTGATTGGTTTACACAAATGTTATAGCGTCTACAAACTATGGCATATACACTGGAATTTTTCTTTTTTTTTCTTTTATACTAGTATTGGCAGCGATCAGAGATTTATAGTGGGACTGTGATATTACAGCCGACAATCGGACACTTTTGACACTTTGCGGGATACTAATTCAGTGATCAGTGCTAAAAATATGCACTATACTATACTATACTGTACTAATGACACTGGCTGGGAAGGGGTTAAACATCTAGGGTGATCAATGGGTTAAATGTGCGCCTAATGAGTGTTTGTGTTTACTATGTGTGCTACTTTTACTAGGGGAAGAGAGGGATTTGAGTTCCTGCTTTGCAGGATCACAGAATCCATCCTTTCCCCCTGTCAGAACAGAACTCCTTTTTTACATAGCAAGAGCTCTGTTTTGAGTCGCTGCCTGATGATCGGTGGGTGCTGGCTGATATAGAGTACCCGACACCTGCCGATTGGCATCTGATGTGAGTAATCACAACAGAAGCGGTGCACCGGCGGCGTGCATGCCCCCTACAGGCGGAAGTGCAGGATCATGTATATACATGATCTGGCACACAGCTTCTGCCCTGTAGCAGTAAAACTGCTATAGGGCAGTCAGCAAGTGATTAAGGAAACAACATATATAATGTCAATGATAATAGCTTGTCTTGCATTTTCAGGGTCTCTAAAAATCCAAATTAATCCCTCTTCTTTGGGTGGCAATAACACTCAGATGTCTAAAGTACAACCTGGAAAGGAAAATGGGACCATGCATGAATCATGGGATGAGAGACTGACCTTATTTCAGAAGTTGATTCTTGTTAAAAGTGTAATGGAGGAAAAGGTAAGTAACTGTTGATTGAGAAATATACACTACAGTTGAAAGTTATTGGTTATTCCAATAACTGAAAACAGTAAAACCACGAACACTAACAAATACACTTATGCCTCGTACACACGATCGGACTTTCCGACAACAAAACCGTGGATTTTTGTTCGAAGGGTGTTGGCTCCAACTTGTCTTGCATACACACGGTCATACAAATTTTGGCCAACAGTTACGAACGTAGTGACTTACAAGACGTACGTGATAGCTCCATTACAAACGCTAGTTATATCTCATACTTGATTCCGAGCATGCGTGGACTTTTGTCCGACGGACTTGTGTACACACGATCGGAAAGTCTGAAACAAACATTTGTTGGCGGAAAATTTGAGAACCTGCTAGCCAACATTTGTTGGCGGAAAGTCCGCCAACAAATGTTCGATGGAGCATTCACACAGTCGGACTTTCCGCCAACAAGCTCACATCCAACATTTGTTGTTGGAAAATCTGATCGTGTGTACGGGGGCATTACAGTTCATTCAAGTATACTTAAAGTGTAATGCCGCGTACACACGAGCGGACTTTCTATCCTACTTGGTCCGGCACACTTTCCGACGGACTTTGTCCGCCAGGTGCGCCGGACTTTAAAACGAACGGACTTGCCCACACACGCCGGGATTTTCCGGCGGGCTAAGTCCGCCCGTCTTTCCGACGGACTTTCGCCGGAGTTCCGGCGGACTTTCAGAATGAACGGACTTGCCCACACACGGACAAGTCCGTTCATTTTGAACGTGACTCAGGTGCGACGGGACTAGAAAAGGATGTCAATCTTGCCGCTTTTATCCGGCTGGACTGGTCTCTGAGGGCTGCGTTGTGACTTATATAGGCGGAGACCCCGCCCCCATATGATGTCACAGTCCCTGGGCATGCTGGGACTGTGACGTTTTAGGGGGCGTGGTCGGGGGGCGTGGTCGACCACGCCCCTAAAACGTCACAGTCCCAGCATGCCCAGGGACTGTGACATCATATGGGGGCGGGGTCTCCGCCTATATAAGTCACAACGCAGCCCTCAGAGACCAGTCCAGCCGGAGAGAGCGTCGTGTCAACATCTGGGGGAAGAGAAGAGAAGAGAAGCCAAGAAGCCAAGAAGCCAAAGAAGTCCGGACCTCCGCTCGCAATAGAGCTACATGAAGAGAGCGGAGGGGCCGGCCGAAGACCTGCGACACCGGGAGAAGAGGCCGGAGAGCGGAGAAGAACCAACCGGACGCCGGGAGAAGATGAAGCGGAGGGACCCCCGAAGCCGGAAGAAGACCCCCCCCCCGGAGCTGTTTAATAAAATATTTTAAAAACCTGTGTGGTGTGTTTTATTACTTACACTTTTTTCCTAGGTAAATGGGTAGGGGTACCATGTACCCCATACTCATTTACATAGGGTGGGGGGCCGGGATCTGGGGGCCCCCTTATTAAAGGGGGCTCCCAGATTCCGATAAGCCCCCGCCCGCAGACCCCGACAACCAACGGCCAGGGTTGTCGGGAAGAGGCCCTTGTCCTCATCAACATGGGGACAAGGTGCTTTGGGGGGGGGGGTGCAGGGCGCCCCCCTCCCCCAAAGCACCCACCCCCCCATGTTGAGGGCATGCGGCCTGGTACGGTTCAGGAGGGGGGGGGGCGCTCGCTCGTCCCCACCCCCTTTCCTGACCGGCCAGGCTGCGTGCTCGGATCGGGGTCTGGTATGGATTTTAGGGGGACCCCACGCCGTTTTTTCGGCGTAGCGGGGTTCCCCTTTATAATCCATACCAGACCTAAGGGCCTGGTATGCCCCGCGCTCGCCGCAATAGGAAGATTTGTTTTTCCTATTGCAGCGAGCGCGAGATGCAATACCATCCCCTCGTGTCGTATTTGGTCTGTCGGACCAGCCTACACACGAGCGGGCTTTCCGTCGGACCAGCACACACACGAGCGGACTTTCCGCCCGAAACTGAGTCCGACGGAAAGATTTCAAACATGTTTGAAATCTAGGTCCGGCGGGCTTTTGGGAAGAAGTCCGCCGGAAAAGTCCGCCGCCGCCCACACACGGGCGGATTGTCCGGCACACTCTGGTCCGCCGGACCAAGTATGCCGGAAAGTCCGACCGTGTGTACGCGGCATAAGTCCTGTATGTTGCCGCTTCTTCTTCTCTGTGTGCGCTGTTCGTCACCACACCAGAGGAGTAGGGGATACCATCTAATTCTAAATGTAATCTTCCATCCTAAGAAAAGACTGAGCTTAGAGCCTCTGCTAGCCATTCAATGGAAGATAGACTGAGCCCAGACCTGTCTGCCAGCCTCCAGCTATTTATGGAGAAAGACTACAGATGTAGCTGTCGGCTTGTTTTGTTGTTAATGACACTAGAGACGAGCACCATCATTCGCAACACTACACAACACAACTACAACACAGTCCAGCTACTTCTCTTGGGGTTGATTCACTGGAGAGTGCAAAATGTGGTGCAGTTGATCATGGTAGCCAATCAGCTTCTAACTTCAGCTTGTTCAATTAAGCTTTGACAAAAAAAACCTGGAAGTTGATTGGCTTTTATGCAGAGCTTTGCACTCTCCAGTTTTAGTAAGTCAACCCCCTAGTCTCCTTCCCCAGAATAGCAGGCAGGCAACTCTGGGCTCAGTTGTCTGAGAAAGATTGGTGTACTAGCTGGTTTCTCTTATTATGGGCTTGTGTTGTTGTGCATCTTTTTGCTGAATATGAATTGATATGAGCACCTCCACATTCTCTTTTTTTGTATTTGCTATAGAAACACAGTAGGGGTCTTAAGCTACCTTGAATGAGTCTGGGCTTTAGGTTTCTGTATCTTTAGGGAGGAAAGGACTTCCTCCAAGGGATGCCTGCTTTCTATGTATGCACTGCTACTGCATATTTTTTCCAAAATTGGAAATTCCAATAGTTAAGAATTAGGGACAACACTTTACTGAGGTGCATAGACACAGCAGCAAGGCTTCATTATTATTTTCAAATGCATGCAATAAAAAGTTCTGTTTTCAGCCTAAAGTGATGACACTGTCTAAATAGACTTTTTTTTTGCTGACTAGCTGGAAAGTGTTATGGAGAATTTTTGTTTTCAATTATCTGCAAGACACCCATTAAGGGGCATGCACAATTCTTATGAATGACCCAATCTTGAGCAATCCTCTTGCGAATTACATTCTATCTCTGTAAGGCTGCTTTTTTATATATTGTATGCAGTGTTGTCCATGCAGTATTAGGAAACTAATCTTCTTACTAAACTGAAAAGAAAGTGTTGTTTGCAGATTCCGGTACAATGTAAATTAATTCTATTCTTGTTCTTTTTTGTATGCTCAACAATGCCTTCTTTAAATATCAGTTAATTACCATTGCTAGGATTAGGAATTGCTAGTGTTCATTTATTTAGACAAATAAAGGAAAAAACATTTTAGCATTTTTAATTTTTACCTTGTAATAAATCTTACATTGAGAATGATGCTAAATATTTGCACACTGATAGCATTCTAAAAAAGAAATATATTTAAGTTTTTTCATAAAGCATTTTTTTATAATGGTAAACAAAAGTGTACTTCTCAAAGAAATTATATCTTGTAAAAATAATGAAACTTACAATATAGGAATTAACCTTAAAAGACCAACTCCAAAGCTGCTACTGCCTACAGGTTGCAATATACAGTCATGTTTTCCTTTCCAACTCCCTTCTAATTTAACTTTTAAAGGAGTTCTATGATCGCAGCATACACCTTCTTTTTCTTTTCCAATATTTTTTATTGCAAAGTTTTGTATTTTATACAAAAGCATAAAAAAATGTCAAATAAATGTCAAAGAGCCGATGCTTCCTCCAATACAATTATAGGCCATAACGCAGTAAGCAAAGAGGAGCTAAAGAAATACACTTTCATTTTCTAACAACATCACTGTAATAACAATACATATAATACTTATATTTGACAGTCTGTCTGCTGGCTATCTCTTTGCACAACTTTCTAGATTACCTGCATGCTTTGCAACTTCTGTGCTGTTCACTTTCAATTCTATGGACTACATACAGTGGGGCAAAAAAGTATTTAGTCAGCCACCAATTGTGCAAGTTCTCCCACTTAAAAAGATGAGAGAGGTCTGTAATTGTTATCATAGGTATACCTCAACTATGAGAGACAAAATGTGGAAACAAATCCAGACAATCACATTGTCTGATTTTTGAAAGAATTTATTTGCAAATTATGGTGGAAAATAAGTATTTGGTCAATATCAAAAGTTCATCTCAATATTTTGTTATATATCCTTTGTTGGCAATGACAGAGGTCAAACGTTTTCTGTAAGTCTTCACCAGGTTGTCACACACTGTTGCTGGTATGTTGGCCCATTCCTCCATGCAGATCTCCTCTAGAGCAGTGATGTTTTGGGGCTGTCCCTGGGCAACACGGACTTTCAACTCCCTCCAAAGGTTTTCTAGGGGGCTGAGATCTGGAGACTGGCTAGGCCACTCCAGGACCTTGAAATGCTTCTTACGAAGCCACTCCTTTATTGCCCGGGCGGTGTGTTTGGGATCATTGTCATGCTGAAAGACCCAGCCATGTTTCATCTTCAATGCCCTTGCTGATGGGAGGAGGTTTGCACTCAAAATCTCACGATACATGGCCCCATTCATTCTTTCATGTACACGGATCAGTCGTCCTGTTCCCTTTGCAGAGAAACAGCCCCAAAGCATGATGTTGCCACCCCCATGCTTCACAGTAGGCATGGTGTTCTTTGGTTGCAACTCAGCATTCTCTCTCCTCCAAACACGACGAGATGTGTTTCTACCAAACAGTTCTACTTTGGTTTCATCTGACCATATGACATTCTCCCAATCCTCTTCTGGATCATCCAAATGCTCTCTAGCCAACCTCAGACGGGCCCGGACATGTACTGGCTTAAGCAGGGGGACAGGTCTGGCACTGCAGGATCTGAGTCCCTGGTGGCGTAGTGTGTTACTGATGGTAGCCTTTGTTACGTTGGTCCCAGCTCTCAGCAGGTCATTCACTAGGTCCCCCCCGTGTGGTTCTGGGATTTTTGCTCACCGTTCTTGTGATCATTTTGACCCCACGGGGTGAGATCTTGCATGGAGCCCCAGATCGAGGGAGATTATCAGTGGTCTTGTATGTCTTCCATTTTCAAATTATTGCTCCCACAGTTGATTTCTTCACACCAAGCTGCTTGCCTATTGCAGATTCACTCTTCCCAGCCTGGTGCAGGTCTACAATTTTGTTTCTGGTGTCCTTCGACAGCTCTTTGGTCTTCACCATAGTGGAGTTTGGAGTGTGACTGTTTGAGGTTGTGGACAGGTGTCTTTTATACCGATAACAAGTTCAAACAGGTGCCATTAATACAGGTAATGAGTGGAGGACAGAGGAGCCTCTTAAAGAAGAAGATACAGGTCTGTGAGAGCCAGAAATCTTGCTTGTTGTAGGTGACCAAATACTTATTTTCCACCATAATTTGCAAATAAATTCTTTCAAAAATCAGACAATGTGATTGTCTGGATTTGTTTCCACATTTTGCCTCTCATAGTTGAGGTATACCTATGATGACAATTACAGGCCTCTCAATTACAGGGCATAGTGAATACATGCCATAGAACTCAAGAAAGTGAATGTGTGGGAATCTTCACAGATCAAGTATTTTAACCCCTTATATATTACACTCCTTTGCTTCTTTGGTATCCTGCTTTGATCTCTCAAGGACTACAGGTAGACAGAGAGGCAAATACTAATGTTTAAATGCTGCCATAACAATGACTGTTATGCCCCGCACACACAATAGGATTTTCAGACGGAAAATATTCTATAGGAGCTCGTTGTCGGAAATTCCGACCGTGTGTAGGCTCCATCGCACATTTTCCATCAGAATTTCCGTCATACAAAATTTGAGAGCTGGTTCTCAAATTTTCCGACAACAAAATCCGTTGTCGTAAATTCCGATCTTGTGTACACAATTCCGACGCACAAAGTTCCACGCATGCTCAGAATCAAGCAGAAGAGCAGCACTGGCTATTGAACTTCATTTTTCTCGGCTCATCGTACTTGTTGTACGTCACCACATTCTTGACGCTCAGAATTTCCGACAAGATTTGTGTGACTGTGTGTATGCAAGACAAGTTTGAGCCAACATCCATTGGAAAAAAAACATGGATTTTGTTGTCGGAAAATCCTATCGTGTGTACGGGGCATTACGGTTAGAGGGGTGCTATAGCGAGAAATGTTTTCCACAGAAAGTCATGTAGTGTTACTGAAAATGCTGTAGTGCGGGAACATTATGTTTCAGTGTCAGTAAATAGGCAAATAGGCCTCAGTTTAATACTGAGTTTCTCCTTAAAGGAGAACTTCAGTAATTTTTTCATCTTTCCATCTATTAAATCTTCTGCCCTTGTTGTTTTAACTTTGGATTGTAAAACATTTTTTTTCTGTCAGTAAATACCTTACACAGCCCACTATCTGTTTCTTGTCTGGTAAAAAGCCTAGGCTAATGACATCATGCACAGCTCTCTCTCTTACTTTCCTGAGAGCTTGCCAGCAAAGGAGAGGGGGTGAGTCATAAGAGGGCCAATGAGAGCTGCAGAGCTGGAGGAGTGTGTCTGTGTAAATCCAGGAAGTGAACAGGTAGCAGCTTCAGCTGCCCACAGTTAAAATGGTTGCAGCCAGACTCAGTGGAGGGAGATTTCTGCAGCATATTTGGCAAGTACAGAATAACAGTATATATAAAATATTATGCAAAGTGGTTGGGGGGAAGCTTCAGAATGGCAAAGATGTTTTTATTACAAACCATGTAGGAAGACATTCTCTTTAACCGCTTTAGCCCCGGAAGAATTTACCCCCTTCCTGACTAGGCCATTTTTTTCGATACGCACTGTGTCGCTTTAACTGACAATTGCGCAGTCATGCAAAGCTGTACCCAAACAACATTTATGTCCTTTTTTTCCCACAAACAGAGCTTTCTTTTGGTGGTATTTGATCACCTCTGCGGTTTTTATTTTTTGCACTATAAACAAAAAAAGACCGACAATTTTAAAAAAAACACATTTTTGTTTACTTTGTGCTATAATAAATATCCCAAAATAAAAAAAAAAGAAAAATGCATGTCTTCCTCAGTTTAGGTCGATATATATTCTTCTACATATTTTTGGTATTAAAAAAAAATCGCAATAAAAGCGTATATTGATTGGTTTGCACAAAAGTTATCGTGTCTACGAAATAGGGGGTAGATTTGTGGCATTTTTATAATTTTTTTTTTACTAGTAATGGCGGCGATTTTTATCAGGACTACGGCATTGCGTTGGACAGATCGGACACTTTTGACACTTTTTTGGACCATTGACATTTATACAGTGATCAGAGCTAAAAATAGCCACTGATTACTGTATAAATGTCATTGGCAGGGACACTAGGGGGCAACACTAGGGGGTTAACACTAGGGGGCTATCAAGGTTTTAAATGTGTTCCCTCAGTGTGTTCTAACTGTAGGGGGGATGGGACTGCCTGGGGGAGGAGACTGATCGTTGTTCCTATATACTAGGAACACACAATCTGGCTCTGCCAGGAGCGATCGCGTATGCCCGGCGGACATCAGCTCCTCAGTGACGTGGCGGGTGCGCACTCGTCCCCCTATACCCTTTAAAGCGGCCAATGTACTCGACGGCTTGCCCAAGGAAGCCGACCTGCCACAGTATAACTGCGGCGGCTGGTCGGGAACCAGTTAAAGTGAAACTTTAGTCAGAAAATTAATTCCTTTTAGATTACTTCAGGTTAGCCCCTTTTGCAGGTATAGCTATGTAAAACATTAAAAATAAGTGCCTAAACTATTTAAAAGCCTGTAATACACTGTCTCACCCTGCTCTACACATGCTTAGTTGCTCTCCATTTTTGGGCATTTCTGAGTTATAGAAGCCAATACACCTTAAAGAGGAATTAAACCCTCCTATCCTTTTACAGCCAAGGAAGCTGCTTCTGTTTGATCTGCAACTTCCATGGCATTCCAGGAATATAACGTTTTTTTGAAACTGTTAAATCAATGGGTCTAAAATTTTCCGACAACAAAATCCGATCGTTTAAATTCCGAACGTGTGTACACAAATCCGACGCACAAAGTGCCACGCATGCTCAGAATAAATTAAGACACGAAAGCTATTGGCTACTGCCCCGTTTATAGTCCCGACGTACGTGTTTTACGTCACCGCGTTCAGAACGATCTGATTTTCCGACAACTTTGTGCGGCTGTGTTATGTAAGACAAGTTTGGCCTACAATCCGTCGGAAAAAATCTGATGGATTTTGTTGTTGGAATGTCCCATCAATGTCCGATCGTGTGTACAGGGCATAAAGTGGCATATCATTTTCTTTGCTTGTTTAATATAAATACACATTCTGCCCAAAGGTGTACCTCTGACCACACCCTGTTTTTGCAGTAAATGTACTGAAAAAAAAAATTTATATACTGTACATAATAAGTTTCAACAGATGTCTACACTTTTTACTGAAAACTCTAACTGAGATGCACTTAATGAATATTTTCAAATGACTATTTTTCATTTTAAGGATAAAGAATTAAATATGTATTTTTTAGGTTGTTTTTGCAATCACAGAGTTTGTGATTCTTAATCTTGGAAAGAAGTTCATTGAGAACCCACCCGTCGATCTTGCTACCCTCTACCAAGACATGTCACCCTCCACACCTTTAGTTTTTATATTAAGTACTGGATCAGACCCGATGGGAGCATTTCAAAGATTTGCGAAAGAAAAGGGATATTTGGAAAGGTAAGTAAAATCTATTACAGTAAGTGTCATAGTCATGTGCATTCATTCTCTCTCGCTACCTCTCTCCCCCAGTATTGGAAATCAATTTTACAAACACTGCTTGCCTGGACCAAAGATATTACTCAGTTAGGTCAAAGAAGCCTTTAGCCAGCAATCTAATTCAAAAACACGACCGTTTGTGTAATTGCTAGTGATTTTATTTTGAAAAATAGACTTGAACTCTCCTCCCTCCCCCACCTATTTTTCCATCCTTTTACTATGGGGTTACCAAACCTCTTCCCTAGGTTTGTGTTAAATCTCTGTTCTTCATTTATATTCTTTTTAAAAACAAAAATTGGTCATGAGGGATTTGTAATGTAATACCATTGTCAATAACTAAAAAAAAAAATGACTAAACGTCTATATGCTCTTAAATACCCTGAACATTGAGAGTTTTGTATTAAAACTTTAACAAGAAAAAAACAACAAAAAAAGAAAAGACTTGATGTGACATGTTTCTCGTTTTTCTGGTGTGATATCAATGTTTTACATGGATGAGTTTTAATCTCTCTTTATCCTTGCCCACAATACATACTTGCCAGGTGTTCCTAAAAAATTCCTGCCCAAAAGTATGGATCTTATTGAAGTGGAATCAAACGTTATTTCTATATACCTGACAAGACCAGCTAGGTTTAATCACGGAAATTACCACATTCACAAGACCCACTCAGTACTGCAGTACTGGTGAGATAGCTTCTTTGTGAACACAAGAAGAGATGAGTCAAAGTCGACGTTCAAAGCTATCTGATTTAATTCTGGGCGGGTATACAACTTATATACGTTATCATTAACCAATCATAGTATGGAAAATGGGCGGGGTTAATACAGAGGTGTACATTACATATCATTACATATCATTAATTATGCCATCTGCTTTCATGACTCATAGTCATGAGTCCTGCTTCCCTGTGTCATGTCTCATGACACAGGAAGGGTGGCCCAGACATACTGAGCAACAATTCTTTATTTAGACAGTACAGAATAAAACTGCTTACACAAGCTATATTTTCCTATATGTGTGCTTTATAGAGAACCTGCTATCAACTAGTTGACTTTAAAGTGGTGTTCCGGCCAAAATTATACTTTTTTAATTAAAATACCCCTATAATACACAAGCTTAATGTATTCTAGTAAAGTTAGTCTGTAAACTAAGGTCTGTTTTGTTAGTTTATAGCAGTAGTTTGTTATTTTATAAACTTACAGCAGGCCGTGGCCATCTTAAGTGTGGGCATCTGAAGCCAGACTGTATTTCTTCCTGGATCTCATCCTTGCAGATCTCGCACATGCTCAGTGCAGCACAAGCAGTGTAATAGGTTTCAGGTCAGATTTCCATAGCAACGGCAGTGTCAGAGGAAGTTGCCGCCCCTTCCCAGAAGGCATTGCAAACAGGAAATGATGCGATGGGCCACGGCCAGGGAGGAGGAAGTGAAAAATAAATACAGCAGATATACAGTAGGTGCTGAGAAAAAAAATTAAAAAATATCCAATTCGTTTACAGTGCACAGTTTAGAGGGATGCTGAAGAGTTGTAAAAGTGGGTGGAACTCCACTTTAACTAGAGTCTGAATATACAAGTTAAGATATATTTAAACAGAAGAAACAGACAGCGCAAAACCTAATTACTAAAACTCAGCAGCTGGACACTGTAGGCCAATATACAAAACCTAAAAAGACATACACAAAATATAGCAGTGCAGCGCTCAATACAGGTCAGATGTATACACATAAAATGTGTTAAGATATATGAATCCAAAATGGAGTCACCTCTGTTCAGTCATATTACTACACCTATAGCGTGCGCGTTTATATATGTATATACGCACATACATGCTTACTTGCATACAAAATCTTCTATCTAGTATACAGTGAGTATAAAAAACAATCATCCCCTGTTTAAAATAATCACAATTTGTTGCTTTGCAGCCTGAAATGAAGACACACAGTTTTTATTTTACCCAGCTGTATTTAACTTATGACATCCGAGTGAAAGACATAACAGCAACATTGTCAGAAAAAAAAAAAAAATCCAAAAACAGAAAAAGGATCACTCCTCTCCTAAAAATGACTTGTAAACTCAATGAGGTGTAGTTAATCACCTTCTCAATGGCACACAAAGCCAATTGAATTACAACTGTGATCAGCTGTGGTCATTTTGATTAGCTCAGCATCAAACGAGCTTTCCTGGAACATTTCAGTCCCTGGTAGTGCAACTGAAGCAAACAATCAGCTATGGGTGGCAAGGCACTGCGAAAAGATCTCTGTAATAAATTTGTGGACAGGCACAAGTCAGGCGATGGATACAAAAAAATTCAAAGGCATTATCAATGCCTAGAAGCATAGCGAAGTCTGTTATTAGGAAGTGGAAGGTATTTGGTACAAAACAGACCCTTCCTGGATCAGGACGTCGCCCAAACTGGATGAAAGAGCCAGGAGGAAACTGGTCAGAGAGGCTACCAAGAGGCCTACAGCAACTCTGAAGCAGTTGCAGGAATTTATGACAAAGAGTGGTTACTGTGTGCATGTGATAACATTATCACAAATTCTCCAAATGGGGGGTGATCCTTTTTCCAACTCAGTGATTTTATTTTTTTTGGCATGTTAGTGTTACTGCAAAGCAACAAAATGTGACTATTTTAAAGAGGGTGGTTCTTTTCCATACCCACTGCACATGCATAAAGTACTGACCAGTAATGGAAATTGTTGTATTTTTTTTTTCTTAACTGATCTAAAAGCGGCGCTAGTTTACTGATACTTATGTGTTTCTATGTGTATAGGTCCAATGAAAGCAATGTGCTGCATTTGGATCAGTAAAAGAAATGCCTGAATGCCTAAAAACATGTAGCTTTTGGTGCCTGTATGCAAGAGTCCTTGTAGTTAAACATTAATGCAAAATTGTATAGTGTTACAAATTCTGTTATTTGAAGCAATTTAACTCTTACAGGGTACAGTCAATATCTCTAGGACAAGGCCAGGGACCAATTGCAGAAGGAATGATAAAAGATGGCATGAAGAACGGGAACTGGATATTCCTACAGAACTGCCATCTGGCTGTATCGTGGATGTTGCCTATGGAGGAACTTATAAAAACTTTTACAGAACCAAGTACGTGCAGTGAAAACAAAAAAAAATTTTTTTCCTCTTATCTGGAATGCTATAAAGAAAAAGGAAATTTGCAGTTTATTATAGGGATTCTATTTATGAAGCATTATTCAACCAATGAAACTATTACTGACATTCGCTCAAGTGAGATTCTATGGCATTTTCCTGGCATTCTGTGGTCACATTCACCCTTTTTACACCATGCAAAGCAGCTAGTGAAACTACAGTGGGGACGGAAAGTATTCAGACCCCCTAAATTTTTCACTCTTTTTTATACTGCAGCCATTTGCTAAAATCATTTAAGTTCATTTTTTTTCCTCATTAATGTACACACAGCACCCCATATTGACAGAAAAACACAGAATTGTTGACATTTTTGCAGATTTATTAAAAAAGAAAACCTGAAATATCACATGGTCCTAAGTATTCAGACCCTTTGCTGTGACACTCATATATTTAACTCAGGTGCTGTCCATTTCTTCTGATCATCCTTGAGATGGTTCTACACCTTCATTTGAGTCCAGCTGTGTTTGATTATACTGATTGGACTTGATTAGGAAAGCCACACACCTGTCTATATAAGACCTTACAGCTCACAGTGCATGTCAGAGCAAATGAGAATCATGAGGTCAAAGGAACTGCCTGAAGAGCTCAGAGACAGAATTGTGGCAAGGCACAGATCTGGCCAAGGTTACAAAAAAAATTCTGCTGCACTTAAGGTTCCTAACAGCCCAGTGGCCTCCATAATCCTTAAATGGAAGACGTTCCTAGAGCTTCCTAGAGCTGGCTGTCCAGACAAACTGAGCTATCGGGGGAGAAGAGCCTTGGTGAGAGAGGTGAAGAAGAACCCAAAGATCACTGTGGCTGAGCTCCAGAGATGCAGTCGGGAGATAGGAGAAAGTTGTAGAAAGCCAACCATCACTGCAGCCCTCCACCAGTCGGGGCTTTATGGCAGAGTGGCCCAACAGAAGCCTCTCCTCAGTGCAAGCCACATGAAAGCCCGCATGGAGTTTGCTAAAAAACACCTGAAGGACTCCATGATGGTGAGAAATAAGATTCTTTGGTCTGGTGAGACCAAGATAGAACTTTTTGGCCTTAATTCTAAGCGGTATGTGTGGAGAAAACCAGGCACTGCTCATCACCTGTCCAATACAGTCCCAACAGTGAAGCATGGTGGTGGCAGCATCATGCTGTGGGGGTGTTTTTCAGCTGCAGGGACAGGACGACTGGTTGCAATTGAGGGAAAGATGAATGCGGCCAAGTACAGGGATATCCTGGATGAAAACCTTCTCCAGAGTGCTCAGGACCTCAGACTGGGCCGAAGGTTTACCTTCCAACAAGACAATGACCCTAAGCATACAGCTAAAATAACGAAGGAGTGGCTTCACAACAACTCTGTCACTATTCTTGAATGACCCAGCCAGAGCCCTGACTTAAACCCAATTGAGCATCTCTGGAGAGACCTAAAAATGTCTGTCCACCAACGTTTACCATCCAACCTGACAGAACTGGAGAGGATCTGCAAGGAGGAATAGCAGAGGATCCCCAGGTGTGAAAAACTTGTTGCATCTTTCCCAAAAAGAAAAAAGACTCATGGCTGTATTAGATCAAAAGGGTGCTTCTACTAAATACTAAGCAAAGGGTCTGAATACTTAGGACCATGTGATATTTCAGTTTTTCTTTTTTAATAAATATGCAAAAATGTCAACAATTCTGTGTTTTTCTGTCAATATGGGGTGCTGTGTGTACATTAATGAGGAAAAAAATGAACTTAAATGATTTTAGCAAATGGCTGCAATATAACAAAGAGTGAAAAATTTAAGGGGTCTGAATACTTTCCGTCTCCACTGTATGTCAAAACTTTTTTGTACAGTAGCTGCAAAAAATAGATTTTACCCTGCAGGTGAATCTGCTGACTGCTTTCCATGGTGCTGAAACAAAAATTTACATCAGTTAATTTTGCCCTGACTACCATTGATAGGTGTCGAAGGGAAAACTTTGAGGCTGAATTATACATCGCCAGTATAGGCCACAATTTAGAATGCTAGGACTGTAAGCCTGTCAGTAACACAATCTCATTTCCAGTACATGGTCCCAGACTGCTTCCTTATCTGTCAGAATAATAAAGCTGGGTCCTCATTTTTTTGTCCCTTTTGTGTTGGAATACCACACTGTGTACTTGAAGTTCATTAACTCTGAGTCAGTGCCAACTGCAGAGTCAGTAAATAGTTTTCCATACTGCTCTAGTTGCCCATTTTAAGTGTACTGAAGAGTAGGCAACATACTGTATCTCTATCAGACTTTAACCTCAGCTTTGGTGTTTTAAATGTGCCGATATATGATTAGTTTGTGTGATACTAAGGCTAATGGAATAACACTGCTCCACCTCCACTTTCACCCCTGTACTTCTCCAATATTATGCATGCAAATCTCCTCTGAACTTGATTTTTATTTCATATAATTTTGCTTCATAAAAAGTAACTAGCTTACAAGTTTCAGCCTTGGTTGGCCTTAGTCAAAGGTGGTGGCAAGACTGTTGGCCTAGGTGGGCAGAAACTACAAAGCTGGCCCTAGAAACTTTGATTGGCTAGTTCCTATGGTTATTCAAGCAAAAGTCATGATAGTAAATGTGGTCCAGTAGCAATATCAAATGATACTGAACATCAAGAAAACAGATACATGTGTTTAAATAAGTACCATAAACAATCTTGTTGCTTCCATTTTTGTTTCTTCTGCAAGAACAGTGATCTGAAGTGAGTCAGAGCACCAGGGCTTTCTTGTCTGCAAGGTATATTGAGCCTTTGCTCTCTGTTCTTACATAATAGCTATTATTTGATGATGGCTTACAGGCTATGAGGACTACAATAACAATATTTCTGTATTTATTTTGCTCTTTTCTACTTTAATCTACAACAGATTATTTTAAAAATTAATCCCAGATCACGATGCCAGATGAACAGCTGGTTGCAGATGGTTAAATATTTACTTCTTGATTTCACAAAATAGTTTTAAGGCACTATAGTACTGTTTCTATGCCGTAGCCGTGTGAAATTTCAGGTCTGATAGTAGTGATCATTTTAACACCCTCAGTCCTGTAACATTCAGTGCCATATTTCACTGGCCTTCTAGCTGACTTCATTCTTGGAATGAGATCACTGATTTGACAGGTTTCCATATAAGCTCACTGAAGAATATTGAAGTGACACTTGCCTGGTCCTTCAGTGCTCAAGGAAATCAATCTAATTTTATATTCCCTGGAAAAGGCCAAGTGAGACAGCCCTTGAACTCCTGCTTGTCATGGGAAAAAAATGATATTGACCTAGAACCCCACAGCTAATTAAAGATTAGTGACTTCTACTGTCATTATCATTTTGTTAAGCAGCATGGGAAAAATGCTCAGCTTGAAGTCCTTTCATTTCCAAATTTTAATAGCCAGTTTGTGTAGATCAAGGTGACTGATGTTCTACCTTTAATGAGGTACTGCTGTGTTTTATAATCTAACTGCTTTATATTACAGACGTTTCCATCAATGAGAATTTCAGATTATTTTTAAGCTCTATGCCAAGCAGAACTTTCCCTGTCACTGTGCTCCAGAACTCTGTCAAGGTGAGATTATGTACAGTGTTCGAACAAGCAGACCATATGTTGAATACCAAATGCATTAAAACTGATATAATCAGTAAAAAAAAAAAAAAAACTGTAGGAGATAGAAAAGTCAAGGCATTGTGCATAGCAAACTTGCAGCTAGCATGCAATGTCATAGTCAGTCAGTATTTCGAAGTCCACGTTCCATTTCTTATAAATGAATTGTGGCATCCATAAAGTTATTTATAGATTATATTTGTCTACAATGTTCATATTTAATTTATTTTAATAAGCATAACTTAACCATCTTAAAGAGTATGTAAACCTTAACAATTAATGTTTCTAATTTGCTTCCTTTTGATCTGTAAACATTTTAAATGTGTTTTGTCCTATAAGTGGCAAATAATAGTTGAATCTGCCCAAAATCCAATGCTGTCCTTTGCACTCTGCAGTGTTATTGCAATCAGTACATATTCAATAATTTTATTGGTTTTCAAGAAAAAGACATTATTACAAACATTATCAACTTTGTGCAAAAAGCACCAACTACAGTCTCAAAATTTTAACCCCCCCCCCAAAAAAAACACTCTCATGCCCACCCCCTCTCTTCTCTTCTCTTCTCTTCTCTTCTCTTCTCTTCTCTTCTCTTCTCTTCTCTTCCCCAACTAGTCAATTCTCTGCACGCTCAGACTATTAATGTTTTCTTGTATTTTCATTCTCCTATATGACATATTTCCATATACTTCCCTGAATTCTTAAAATCCAGCTATTTTCACCAGGTATTGTATCTCAGTACAGTTTACTACTGTTAACTAAAAAACACCTTTCCCCTGTGTTATGGCGATAAAGAAGGAGTGAATGTTCTGTAGTCCCAAAGCACTTTAAGTCCTAGGATATCAGTGCATTCTGCATTGTATGAGATTACATAACATTTTATTTATGCCATACCATGGTATGGTTACAGCCTTGAGCGACTGCATTTCTGTGTTTAGGTGGGTGGTTGGGCAGTGCAACCTGCTTTTACCACATTGACTGCCCATATGAACCCTAAGGCCTCATGCACACACTGGATGTTTTCAGGGCCAGTTCACAACACATGCAGTCCAGTGCGTTTTTGTTCTGCATCAAAAACGCATGAAAAGTAGGTTATATGGTTTCCAATGGCATAGTTCACATCAATGCAGTCAGTTCCAGGGTTTTTCAGTTCCAGAAAAAAAAAAAGTAGAACATGCTGCATTTTTCCTGCACTGGACTGTACTGGAACGCAGTAAAACGCATCAAAAATGCACTGGAATGCAGCAAAAACGCATTGAACCCTAGTATAGTGAAAAAAAAAAACAGGAAAAAAGAAGGAAAAAACACATTGAATGCATCTGGAAACGCATCAAAAATGCACCAAAAACTGCACCGGAACGCACCAAAAATGAGTGAAAACGCAGATGCAGAAACCCATCCGGAACAGATCTGGAGTGCGTTTTTGTGGTGTGAACCGGCCCTTAAAGCTGCTCGGGTTTTTTTTTTTTCCTGCCTCTAAACTGCCCTGCATAATAGCCTATGTGTCCATGCACATATAGGTTTTTAGCAGCATTTAGGGGCAAAGGCTTTTAGAGGCATGTAAAACAAAAACGACTGCCAGTGCATCCAGGATCAGCAGAGTATGGGCAGATAAAATGCCTGAAGCTACTAAAAGCTGGTAAAAGCGATAAACACCCCTAAACGCTAGGCCCATTTAGTGCTTGAGAATTAATGTATTTCAATGGCCAGAATAAATAATTTATTCTGGCCAATGAAATGAATTAACACCTGTAAAAGCTCCTAAATGCTTGTAAAAATTTTAGACATTTTTAGAAGCATCAAGCATTTTTTCTGCAAAAAAGCTTTTCTGCAAAAACGCTTCTGGCTTCTAGGAGAGTTAAAGTGGTTGTAAACCCTTTACAACCACTTTTTGCTACAGGTAAGCCTATAATTAGGCTTACCTGTAGCTACACTGGATATATCCTAAACCTGCACATCCCCTGTATTTGCATGTGCCAACGTCATCGGCACATGCGCACTAAAGCAATGGCAGTATGTGCCTTTGCTTCAGTTAGACTGTGCCATTACTGGGGGCTCCTGCGCCCATGCGCGGAAGTGACGTAATTTTGGCTCCAGCTAATCACAGCGCCGGAGCCCGCGATACCCCGAAGTAACTCGGGGAGCGATGTCCGGCTGGAGCAGGGTATGAGAACGGCTGCAGGGGCTTCGATCTCAGGTAAGTAATTCACAATGAGCTAGTATGCTATGCATACTAGCTCATTATGCCTTTGTCTTGCAGGTTTTTTTTTTCTAGGGTTTACAACCACTTTAAATAAACGTCTTGTGTGCTTGAGGCCTAATTATTAGTCTCTTCTTGTTCTAAGACCACTGAACTTTGTAACAGCACACACCTATGTCTACTTTGTACAGTGTGAATATGCATATTATCATTTGATACTTGCATCCTTACCAAGAAAACAGATATGTTAAAGTGAAAGTCTATTTAATTTTAATTTTCAAAGAACATACTGTATATTATGATGTTTTTTGCTACATTTCAAAGTAGTAAATAAGTGATATTAAGTGCATATAGAGTAAATTAAATTGTGTAAGTGACACGGATGATCCGTGACCGACAGCAGCTCTCACAACAATATACACTTCATAAAAAAAATTAAAATCAAAACGTGTAGCGCTGTCAAACCATAACCTTAATGATTACCATGCAAAAAAAATCTAATATAATGCAATAAAGATGAAAAACGTGAAAACATTCAAAATGGAAAAAGAAAAACTATTATTATTAGTCCAAATGTCCCCATTCCACATGCATAAAGTGAATTCAAAATGTGTGTTGATCCAATGCTCAATTTGTGAAGACACCCGGTGCCCCCCATAGGATAGATAGCATAAGTATATCTGCTTACCAGATTTTAAGACCCTCCAGGATCTATCTACGCATTAGTGAGCTTTCGCCCCTCAACCGCATCTACTACCCAGCCTGCTTAATTGGATTCCACAGGTGTATACTCCACAGTTATCATCAGTTAAGGAAACTTCAGAGTCCGGTCACACATTCATCATATGAAAGAGGAAGATAAACTCTTGCGCAACACTCTTTTAGAAGCACACAGGAGTTTGTTAAAAGTTGTACTACAAAAACAATAAAATTAGACTCAAAACGGAAACGTTAATTTGTACAGCACCCTCCACGAGTGTTCGGACGTCACTGCTGCTCTGTGTCTAGCCTGACGTACGTTTCATCCAATGGGACTTCTTCTGTGAGGTAGTAAGGGTCAGCGGTGCTCACATCACTTCCTTATATTCAGAGAAATTTCTGTTGCAACACTAGAGAGCAGTGCTGCTAGTATTCAAAACCAGCATGAACTACACCGCCATATTTCCGTAGTCCAAGACTATTGACATTCCAAGGGATCCACTGCGCTCTATTTCAGCAACATATAACCAAACATATTGCTGTTTTAATCAGCATATATGATTGGTCCACGCACTCATTTAGAGTATACAAATCCTATGTTTGGTTATCCAAAATACGATTAATCTTACCATAGCCATATCATCACTTACTAATAACCAAACATTGCTGCCATGTCAATAGTCTTGGACTACAGAAATATAGTGGTGTAGTTCATGCTGTTTTTGAATACTAGCAGCACTGCTCTCTAGTGTTCGGCAACAGAAATTTCTCTGACTATAAGGAAGTGATGTGAGCACTGCTGACCCTTACTGCCTCATAGAAGAAGTCCCATTGGACAAAACGTACGTCAGGCTAGGCACGGAGCAGCGGTGATGTCCGAACACTCGTGGAGGGTGCTGGACAAACAAATGTTTCCATTTTGAGCCTTATTTTATCATTTTTGTTGTAAGTAAAACTTTTAATAAACTCCTGTGTGCTTTTAAAAGAATGTTGCGCAATGAGTTTATTTTCCTCTTTCATATGATGAATGTGTGACTGGACTCTGACGTTTCCTTGACTGATGATAACTGTGGAGTATACACCTGTGGAATCCAATTAAGCAGGCTGGTTAGTGGATGCGGTTGTGCCCATAGTGAGGGGTAAAAGCTCTCTAATGAGCATATAGACGCTGGAGGATCTAAAAATTTGGTACGCAGATATACCTACCCTATCTATCCTACCGGGTGTCTTCACAAATTGAACATTGGATCAGCACACGTTTTGAGTTCATTTTATGGATGTGGAATTGGGACATTTGGACTATTAATAATAGTTATTTTTTCCCTTTTTTTCATTTTTTCACATTTTTCATCTTTATTGCATTATATTAGATGGTTTTTTTTGCACTTTAATCATTAAGGTTATGGTTTGACAGCGCTAAACGTTTTGATTTACATTTTTTCTACATTTACCTTGAAATTATTTTTTATGTGACTTTACAATTTCACTACAATATTTTTGTTACTGCATATGTACTTAACACAGGTCTGTAAAAAAATGTGTTTTACCTGTAAATCGATATCAGACAATATGAAAATTGCCAAGTGCTGATTAGTCCTACTACATAGAACAGCCAGCTGCATAACCTAACTTTACTGGGTAAAATAGTACAGCTACCTCATCTTCCTGTCCCAGCCTGTGATTGAACAATAGAGAGAGAGCAGAGGACTGATGTGCTCATCATGCAGTCACTCTGCTCTTTTCTCCTGTCAGCATGTTTACTGTTAGCAGATTAGTACTGCAGCACACTGAATTACAAGCTCCTTGTGCTGCCTTTCACTCTCCTAGTCTTCTTTCTCCATGTGCTACTGTATAGAGGACTTAAAACCCAGGGAAATTCAGGTACTGAAACCAATTGCATTCAAAAATGCACAAATCAAAAGATAGAAACAACAAAGCATGCTGTGAAATATAGAACCAGAAGACCCAATAGAACTCATCTATTTCCCATTCTTGTGTATGTTTGCTTTGAATACATGCTACACAACAGTGCAGCTTAACCTTTAAATCGCCATAGTATAAGTTTGCTTAAGCAGCACAAATGTTAATTGCATGTGCACTGATGGCCCGAAGTGAAACAAATTGTTTAAGCTTTTCTACATTTCCTATTTTTATTCCTTGCTGTATGCAAGTCTTCCTTCATTGCCCCCAAGGGGAGTACAATTTCCAGTCCATAGCGTATTCGCTTTTGAATAGGACTGAGTAGTCTGTAACAAAAGCCATGTGTGTAATCATTACGTTAAAGAAAAGAATACATATGTGACATTTAGTGACACTTTGGATCTGAAATTGTCAGTGTTGAATCTGTTTACTGGCGTAACACTCATGCTGTCAGTAATGCTAAGGCTTTTAGGCCTACAGAAAAAAAAAAGAAAATGATCTAAATTTAAAGCATGTGTACAGAAATGCTTGTGCAAGAGTGATTTCTGAAAGGTTTGTCATGTCTTATGCATCTGCATAATGTGGCTGTGCGGCAGTGAACTTTATCTGCGGCTCAGCTAAAGACCCTTTCATCAGAGAAAGCAAACATTATAATAATCCTTTCCGCTGTAAACGCTTCAGCTTTGAGATGTGATTACATCTTTGTCTTTGTAGAGTGCTGTTTTGGAAATCACTTTTAGCGTGATTGCATCTTGCCTCCCACAGAAATGTGCAGGTTCAAATTCCCTACATGGTTATTAGTTATATTGAAGCAAATAAATATGATTTGCTAAAAAATTGAAATGACTGATTGGCTGATTTGCCTCTTTTTTTAGCATGATTCTATGTTGTGGACTAAACCTGTATGACTTATTATAAATGTGTAACCTATTTTCACTATATATATATCACCTCCGTGGTCAACGCAGTTAAATCCTGAAGTCTGCTTGGGTGCTTTGTGACTTCAGGGAGATCAATCTGTTATTATTTACAACATTTTTTTTATCAATGAATATAGCACCAACATATGCTATAGCACCTGACAGAGAACAGAGAATTAGACTAGGAAAAGGAAAAGAAGGAGGGCTCACCGACCTAGTGCATTACCACTGGTAAAGCTTTATTAAAGCATAAAAACTAGCAAAGTATATACTCACAAACGAGCATTTATATGAGGCTTTGACAATTTAGCAGGTTCGCTGTTCAGAACACCGGTAAACCAGGACTTGATGTCGAGTGGGTCAAACCGATATCTCAAGATGGCTGACGCGTGGCCAGGTAGACTAGGGCCAGGTTTACCTGGAAATCAAGTATCCTACTAATTCTTGGATTGTAAAAGGAAACTGGAGCATCTCGTGGACTCCATTTAAAGCAGAACTTTAGTCCACTCTCCTCCCTCTGGCATCACTACAATGACACATGCCCAGATATGCTCACAGGCTATGCAGATGATTTAATGTGCATACACAAAGACAGGGAAGGTTTTACATGGGCTCAGATGTCTGGGGAAACCAGTGCATGTGCAGATGTGACACAGGGCTCTCATGGAGCTTGAGCCCTGTGACACATCTGCACACATACAGGGGGTGGGGAGAAACAGGCAAATGCTGCCTTATAGCACAAATAAAAGCACTTTTTGTAAATTTGTAAGTGAGGGCAGCACACGATCACCATTAGGGCAAAGGTCCGCCCCATACTTTATAATATATAAAGTATTGTGTAAGTGCAGGCTAGTGGTAGTTGAGCCCATAATCCCAGTGCTATAACGCCATATTGCCTCCCAGTTAATTACAGACTACTATGTGGCTCTAAAAGATCGCATGCACTGAAATGTCACAGTATTTTTTTTGCATAGCATTAGGAAATGTAAAACTGAACTCCAGGCATATTTTAAAAACACATAACTTCAGTTATGCATGTATACAAAAATGTAATGAATTTAAAAACAGCTAACATACTTTGGCGCAGAACTACCATCCAATATCACTGTTGAACGTAGATGTAAAAATTTTGGCAAAGATATTAGTGAATCTGTATAAAAAGCAATTAGCGCCACCCTACCAAAGTGTTAAGTGCAAACTGTATAAATGGGCGGCACAGTGGTACAGTGGGTAGCACTTTCGCCTAGCAGTAAGAAGGGTCACTGGTTCGAATCCCAACCACTACCACCACTACCTGCCTGGAGTTTGCATGTTCTCCCTGTGCCTGCGTGGGTTTCCTCCGAGTACTCCGGTTTCCTCCCACACTCCAAAGACATGCTGGTAGGTTAATTGGATCCTGTCTTAATTGTCCATAGTATGTATGAATATGAGTTAGGGACCTTAGCTTGTAAGCTCCTTGAGGGTAGGGACTGATGTGAATGTACAATGTATATGTAAAGCGCTGCGTAAATTGACAGCGCTATATAAGTACCTGAAATAAATAATAAATAAATAAACCTGTGCAAAATATAACCAATTGTCTGCAGCTGCTGTACACTTCTAGTGAATCCACCATACAGTGTGATAATTATTTATAATAAGTGCAGCGCTGCTAATCTCTCACGTGAATGAATGCTGTTATCAAAATACAAAATATCATAAACCAATCATACTAAATAATTAACAAATTCAATTACACATATTAAATGAATCTCCTATTAAATATAGTTCATATGTGAATATGTGAAAATAAACTTCTGTGAATTCTTGATTGTTGTGAACTCTAATTCATGTATCATCCACCACTGTGCTCTACGTTCTCTGTAGATAATGCTAAAATATGCACACCATCACCAGCCGTTATACCTGCTCACCTCAACAATGAGTCAGGAAGACTTAGATAAAATGTCTTTACTCTCACTCCGCTATGGTCTCACTCCTCCACATCCGACCTGCTACTCTGTATCAACTCTCAGAGTTTTCTGAAGCGCAGCTGGCTCACCTGTATCAGCTTACACACTCTAGCTCCATTGAGTCTAGAACTCAAGAAACTAATTATAAGATATTGACATACTTGAACAGGGTGCCTGCTGGTTTGTCGCGAATCTATCCCTCCATATCAGACCGCTGCTGGAGAGGCTGTGGCCAACGTGGTACCTTGTTACACCTGTGTTGGGAGTGCCCGTTGGTCAGACCCTTCAGGGAGGACATCAAAGCACAGATAAAGAACATATTTGGCCTTGATATTCTCTTCTCTCCTTCCTCTTCCATATTCCTCCAATACCAGTTAGCCAATATAAGAAAAGTGCTTTGCCGCACCTTCTGAATGCTGCTAAATGCCTGATCCCAGTTTATTGGAAGCAGGCTCATGTCCCAAGTCATGAAGAATGGATTCGGAAGGTGAAGGATGAGTGGCAACTTGCAAGGGAACGTTTTAATAATATCTGGGCTCCGTGGCTGGAGCATACCTCTGACCCAGGGCATATTTCATACAGCCTGGATGTCGCATTATTAGAGCTTGCTGAGCCTTCCCTTAGAGGATGCCTTAGACAGAACAGTTCATCTGATTGGGTCTCTCTCCTGGACTTGGACGGACCACCATATTTATAATTTTTTCCCTTGCGGCGCTGATCATTGTTTTGAGCGATTACTTACACATTCCTAGTGGGAGCATAGGTACGTGCCTGAAGTAAAGGGCTCTTCCTCTTCTCTTTCTTTCTTTTTCTCCTATCTTTTAATTTTGGTCTGTATGTTGTGTTTTGGATATGCATATGTTTATTCTACTTGTGACACCTAGCGGCATTTACCTATTATGTTACAGGATACACCCCCTCTAGTGTTCAGCATCACCTCTCCTTTCTGTTTCGGAGATGGGGCCCATATATCTGCAGTGCCCTGTTCCTGTTTGTCCCCGGGCTGAACTTTTGGTCGGAGAAGGTCAGATGCATATGGAGGTTCTTTTGTGCCCCCCTTCTCTGCTGCGGGCCTGCAGGATGGGGTTTCTACTGTACCTAAGAGTCTAGACGGGCCAATCACTCCGGGAACCAATGTGTATCCACCTGAACATACTTCTATTAGCATTGGTAACTTACTGTATGTGCCAGCCATATAATCTGTCCCCTTACGGCAAAGGTTTGTTTTTGATAAGGTGTATATGACATGACGACGCTCGCATCAGTCTGTTTAACTGATCCCTGCCTTTCACATATGTTTGAATAAGCGATTATTGTGTGTATCCTTTTTATTTTGTCATAAATAAAAATTACATAAAAAAAATACAGCTAAGAGAAATAACTGAACATAACTATATCTCAGCCTCCTGTAATCCCCTGTACAGTGCCCCCAAGACTGGGAGAGGGAGGGGTAGCATTAGGGGTTAATCTGGTGTCCTCCATGCACATAGTTACATAGTATATCAGGTTGAAAAAAAAGTCTATCTAGTTAAACCAATAGAGAAAAAAACAAACAAAAGTAAACCCCCACAGTTGATCCAGAGATAGGGAAAAAACCCCAATAAAGCATGATCCAAATTACTCCAATGGGGAAAGCAAAAATCACTTCTTGATTCTCCAGGAGGCAGTTGAATAATCCTGGGGTCAACTACCCTGGTGTTATTACCTTAAAGTGTTCATATCTAGTTATATTTTATGCATTTAGGAATGCACCCATTTTTTTTTCTACTCAGTTGGGAAGAACTACAGTGTTGTAATTCTTGAGGAAGTCTATTCTACATTTTCACAGCTTTTACTGTGAAGAAACCTTTTCATATGTGGAGGTTAAATCTCTTTTCCTCCAGACATAAACAGTGCCCCCTTGTCCTCTGTAATGACCTGAAAGTGAATAGCTCTACTCCAAGTTCACTATATGGACCACCTGTGTATTTATACATGGTGATTATATTCCCCCTTAATTGCCTTTTCTCTAGAGAATAAGTTCCACCAAAATTCATGTGCTACCGCAGAATGTGCTGAGTGGTGACTAGAGCAGGGGCATGAGCTCATAACTATGTTGTTGCTCTTTCATTGTTCAATCACAGGTCATGAGCTGCTTTATGACCCAAATACAAGCTGGGGGTCAGGCACATTACCAGACTGTATAGGCAGGTCACTAACCTGGTTAGGTCTTCAAGCAAAAATGTGTAAACCTCAGAAGTTTTGACAAATATATTATATAATAATTCATCTTTTACTAACATTTTATATCTTTTTCAGGGTTTTTGTAAGATAACATTTGTACCATAAAACCCCCTATCAGCGTTACCAAAGTGCAGTATACATATTAGTCTTTTTACTTCTATAGACCATCTGTGCTCCTCTTCATAGTCTGTGATGTGACACGTCTTTTGATAATACTATATACCTGTGTTCCAAAATAATCTTATATTGTGTTATTCATATTCTTAGCTGTTTAGCAGATCACATGCACATACAGGAAAAGTGTCATTTAAGTGGATAATGTTCTTTTTCTGCTGGTTGTTACTGATAATTTTTAACAGATAGAACTTAAAGTTGACCTGAATTCAAAAAGTGAAAATTTGCTATATTATAAGGACACTTGATGTGGTAGTTGTGCCTAAAAAGTGCCCTGAAAAAATGTACAATTTGTCTTGGATTCATCTTGACAAATAGTGTCACAGACCTAGCCGGGACAGAGGCTGTTGGAGAGGACTGTATGCAAGCCTGTTGCCTTTTGATTATGGGCCCTGGATTTTCAATGGATTCATTCTGTTGGGACACATCCTGTGAGGAGATGCTGGTGTCATCAACCTGTGTTTATGTTAATTGAATGAGCTAATGACATTATCCTCTATACAATGTAGGAGACGGGACGACTGCTATTGTGTTAATTAACTGTGTGAAGCTCGGGGACCACAAGTCTGGGCGAAAGGTCATGTCTCAATCACCTAGGCTGTATAAAGGATTAGATAATTAGCTCATGTTAATTAGGTTACATTTGTATTGTTAGAGTAATCTTCTCCTGTGTATATAAGACTGTATTCTGGTTCTGAATAAAGTCAGTTCTTGGTAGCAACAAGCAAGTGTCGCCTTGTTTGTGCTCAGAGAGGTTGGGATATCTGTATACAGACTGGGAGGAAGTGGTATATGACGGAAGCACTCAAGCGGAGTGTGGGACGTTCCGTGACATTGGTGGCAAGCAGCGGGAAAGCTTCCTGAAGTCTGGGACATCCAAACCTCCAACTGGATCCAAGATCAGCATAGCAGACTTCAGTCACCCCAGTGGAGATATGGACCTGGCATCAGAATTCCCGGGGCTGCTGCGGATCATCCTTTCAACGTACACCAGGACTGTGTCTGAGGATGAATACCTGGAGCTCAGGCAGCTGATTCGGGTGGAGCTCTGGATTGCAGCCCTCCATCTCGCTGGTATAAAACAGGGCAAGTGCTTTCCAACCCAAGAGCAACGGGCCAGTGACCAACGGGCATTGCGGATGGCATTCCTGGGAGAGCAGCCCCAGGAGCAATGGGTGACTGAGTTGGACAGGTTGGTCCAGCAGGAGATAGAGCTGGACAATCATTATCGGGCTCTGCAATGGCACGCAGAGGAGGGATATTTAGGGGAGACAACAGAATGCTCTCCGGAGGGATATGACTTTGGCGGCCCTGGATTGCTGTGGGAGAACCTTACAGATCTTTTTATGTTTGGCGATGAAGGGGAACCTGACCTTGAGGACCTGAGAGACTATAGAGAGTCTATGCTCTGTCTTGCAGGGGTCTCAGAGCTCAAACCTGATCTGGACCATTTGCTAAGGAAGGAACAGCATCTGGAAAGGGCATACAGGAAACTGCTAGAACAAGTTCAGCAGCATGCCAGAGAATCGGCAGTGGAAAATCCGGAGATTGCCGTCCCCAAACCTGAAGTGCTGACAACAGGGCAGAGCTCTGCTAACCTCTGCCCAGAAATGATAGCATCTTCTGGGTTCCATGGACAGGAGATGGTGAACCTCTATCCCCAGACATCAGTTGCAGAGACATGGGGTTTGATAGACTTTTCTGCTGAGGAAAAACAACCTGATGAGCCTCCAGCAGAAGAGCTGCTATCAGGGCCAAAGTTCACTGTGTTCTGCCCAGCACCAACAGTGGCTTCGGCCTTCTTGAGAGAAGAGGTAGTCGGCCTTTCTCCCACAACACTGACAGGGACATGTGATTTTCTGCCAGCAGCATCTATGGAGTTAAAACAAACTTCTCCAGCTGAAGATCTGGTAACTGAACAGAGGGTCCAAGACCTCTGTCCCACACTTTTACCAATTCCAGAGACTGGGGATTTAATAGACGTTTCTGTAGAGGAGGAACCACCTGGCAAACCCCCAGCAGAAGTGCTGGCAACCGGACAGAGGGTCCAAGACCTCTGCCCCACACCTGCAGCAATTGTGGAGGCTCAGGCTGAGAAGATGGCAATCACTTCCCAGCAGCAGATACAGGGGGAGAAGGGAGAGGAGGTGTGTGTTGTCCCTCCCCAACAGTTGGCCAGGGTGGAGGAAGTGGGCTTTCCTCCCCAGCAAAGATCCGTGTACCTGGGAGACAGTACCATCGGCATGTCATCCCAGCAGCCAGATGAGGGAATGGAAAAGGAAGCAGCCGGCTCACTTCCCCAATGGCAGCTACACAGTTTGGGAGTGGAGGAAGCCAGCCTCCTGCCCCAACAGTTAGCCGGAGCAGAGGATGCGGAGTCCCCAGCAGAAGTGCTGGCAACAGGGCAGAGTGCTACCAACCTCTGCCCAGCACCGGCAACAACTACAGAGTTCCAGGGAGGCGGGGCAGTCGGCCTCCCTCTCCAACAGTTAGCCGGAACAGATGGTGTGGGGTTTCCAGCAGAAGGGCTGGCAATAGGGCCGAGGACTGCTGGACTCTGCCCTCAACTAACAGAGGATGGATTTCCTGTGAAGGTGGATGGGACTTCAGTCTCCACCTGTATACCCCAGGGATGGTGGGCAGTGGGCCCCGATCCCCAACAGCATGACAGAGTGAGCCCAGACACCCTGTCTTCTCTCCAGCGGCAGAAAGGATTCCAGGGAGAAGAGCCAGTCCAGGCCTCTCCCCAGCGGCAGATATGTTCTCTGAGAGAGGCAGAGGTTGGCTGGGTGAGTAAAACTTTGGAACAATTTGTTTGGGGTACTGTGTGGGTACAGGCAGTAGAGGACTGGAACTACTTACTAACTTCGGAGTCAACCCGTCTGGGGTCTCCTCCTGTGTTAGTCTCCTGCCGAAAGGGGAGAAATGTCACAGACCTAGCCGGGACAGAGGCTGTTGGAGAGGACTGTATGCAAGCCTGTTGCCTTTTGATTATGGGCCCTGGATTTTCAATGGATTCATTCTGTTGGGACACATCCTGTGAGGAGATGCTGGTGTCATCAACCTGTGTTTATGTTAATTGAATGAGCTAATGACATTATCCTCTATACAATGTAGGAGACGGGACGACTGCTATTGTGTTAATTAACTGTGTGAAGCTCGGGGACCACAAGTCTGGGCGAAAGGTCATGTCTCAGTCACCTAGGCTGTATAAAGGATTAGATAATTAGCTCATGTTAATTAGGTTACATTTGTATTGTTAGAGTAATCTTCTCCTGTGTATATAAGACTGTATTCTGGTTCTGAATAAAGTCAGTTCTTGGTAGCAACAAGCAAGTGTCGCCTTGTTTGTGCTCAGAGAGGTTGGGATATCTGTATACAGACTGGCAGGAAGTGGTATATGACGGAAGCACTCAAGCGGAGTGTGGGATGTTCCGTGACAAATAGAAATGCAATTTGTGGTATGTGAGGGTGCCTAGGCACCCTTTGTGTCCTATCCATCTGCAGTATTAATATCAGCCACCGCTGCCTCTGACCTTTAATCTTAGGAGATTTTTAGTAAGATTTGGTAATGTCACTACTGTGCTCCTCACTGTTCTCCTTTGCTGGAGGCTCTGACACGAGTAAGCAAAGCCATGCCTCTACCAAGATGGCTGCCTCCACACAGAAACAAAGTGCAGTATACAAGGTGTGGAAAGTTATTAGAGAGGAAAGCTCAACTGAAGGGAAACCACGAGAAATATTGGTGATTAGTCTTTTGCCATCTACCTGCCTTTTTGGGGCATAGCTTCCAGAGTTCAGTTCCTCTTTAAATAAATATGAACATATATTTTTACTTCAAAACACACCACCTGCATACCATATTTTCACATTGCCACTGTTCTCTTTATATCCTAAATGTAACACAATGCCCAAAATAGTTATTCTAGTATGATGTTGCTTGTGCATGACAGTTGTAGAAAAAAGGGATTTTATTATAGGTACCGTATTTATAATTCAGCATGTGTCTGAATTTTTAAAAGCATTATATGCAGTGTAAGCTTACCAAATAGAAGAAGTGTTGTAATGTTCAGCTTATGTCACATCTGTGTATGCTGACAGATGTCTGTAGCCTTGGAAAATTATTTCAGGGCAAGATTTATTTAGAGCTCATAAAAACAGATTTCATTCTAAAGCTGAGAGTGATGGATTTGTTGAGAATTGAAATTGTTTGGATTGTTTCCTTATTGAAAACCACAAATCATTGGTTTGTGCATGACCTGTGTGTAACTGTTTAAATCTTTCTGATTGTCATAAGAAAAAGGTTGAGGCAGCCATTGCTGAATCCCGTCTGAAAATGTTAATGACTTCAATGCTTTCTGGGTCACTGACCTGAATAATGGCAGCCTCCATGTTTCCCTTTAAAAGACCATGTTTGGGGTTCAGTCAAATAAAAAAGCACTAACTGTGGTATTATTCATATCTACCCATTGGCCTTTGCTAAAACGTCCCTCTAGAAGACCGTGTCCTAAACTGCCCACTGTGGTTCCACTCATCGACCCCTATGATACTCCCTTTAGGAAAATTGTTGCTCATATGTTCAGCCAAATTCTAGCATTATTGAATACAGTTTTGTTTATGACTGTGGCCACAAATACAGTCATTGTCAATGATTACAAAACTTTAAGGCATTATAAACCTTCCTAACTGATGTTTTTCATCTGCATAAGATGCGTTGATTATGTAGTTTTTTTGGTGTCATTTGTTGGTCTGTACACATGGCCTATAGTAGAGTAAATGTTAATATTTATGTTTGTGTTCAAACATGAGACATTCCACATGGCACTGCACAGGTTATTGAATGACCTCTGTCTGTAGTGTGAGAACTGACACTTCCTGTGAAGAAACTAAATATCCCACAATCCTTTGTTTTCTCAGTACAGTGATCTTCAGGTAAGAGCCAAACAGTAATTAGACATGGAACAAACACAAACAGGCAGAACAATTAACAGAGAACTCACCATTCTGGAAGAGATGTGTTTGTCATCTCATTATCCCTTCCCCATTAGTGATGCAATTGTCAAGACATGCACTGGCTATGTGACTTGAAACAAGAAGGTGCCTGTTCCTAGGGACAAGTTAGGTTAATTAATACAAACTGCAACCACAAAATGTAAGCCCATCATTACAGGGTAAGCCAAAAAACAACACAGGGAATATAACTACATTAAGCTGGCTATATTTTATACATTTTTCTTATTCAATTTCCTTAAGATTCACCTTCAACTATGTAGTGCAAGGGCCTGCCTAATTGCATACAAATTGAAAGTGTTTAGGTTTGACCTCCTATTACATGGTTTTGGTAAATCTAAATGAAAATTGTACAAGAAATAGTTTTTTTGCATTCACTATAGCTATAAACCCATTTAGGTTTTAAAATCAAGAAAGCTATTTTTGATTAAGATTAGTTAAAAATGTTTGTCACGACTAGCACAACATCCTCTGTTCCGGCAGCATGGAAACCAGGTAATTGACACCGACAAGAAGACAATGAGATGTTAGAATTCAACAAAGAGGTCATTACATTTTCTGCAAATGGCTTTGTGTTGCAGGTTACTAATGAGCCTCCAAAAGGTCTCCGTGCTAATATCCGTCGTGCCTTTACGGAAATTACTCCCACATTCTTCGAAGAGCATCTCCTTGGCAGAAAATGGAGAAAAGTTATTTTTGGAATTTGCTTTTTCCACGCTATCATTCAGGTGACTTTCCCTTTTTACTGACTAATCTACTGAAACATGTATTGAAAATTGTTAGCATAAATTAAAAGAAAAGGTTAAACACTTCTAGCAGTGTACTATGGCTGCGATAACTTCAGCGATGATACTGTATTATACTTAATGCTGAACTCTGCGAAAGAAACAAGTTTGGGTCATTTGCTGTGTAAACATAAATGACCTCTATTTATGCCTGACCCACGTTCGGCTGATGCTTCATTCGATAGAGCATTTACTTTTATTCAGCTCCCCAGTATTGTAAGCAACAAACAACTGGTGCTGAGGCTTTTAATTCTTGCAGTAGTACACTGCCCATGTCAGGTTGCTTTATGTACACCTACTCCACCTAGAAAAAGCCTTGTATTTTAACTGAATGCAAGGCTTTCTGCAGTTGGAGGATGGGAGATTGTGATGTTAACCTGTCCAATCACAAAAAGCTTTACATTCAGTGAAAATAATACAAGGCCTTTTCTTCGAAGAGGTGCAACAAGAAACCTGCTATGATAGAGGTACTATTACTGAAACTACATTCGGCACCTACATACTGCAGGGTCAGAGTGAAATTAAAGTGTTACTAAACCCAGGGCCCTGAATACACTATATCTAGTATCCAACAGTACAGAGAATATGGAAAATGCAATAGTTTTAGTAAATATAAACTGCTAAATACCTTTTCTCATCAGCTTAGAGCAGTCGTGTGACTTCTATCAGTGTCTGGTTAAAGAGGAGTTTTCATTCTCCCCTGATTGTCCTGTGAGGCTGCAGGACCCCCGACCCTCTGTCTGGACAGTGCTGATTGGCCCTGTGCTGATCACATGCACTTTTCCAAGATAAAAAAAATGCAATTATTTTAGTAAATCTAAACTGCTAAATACCTTTTCTCATCAGCAGTATTTAGCAGTCTTGTGACTTCTATCAGTGTCTGGCCGAGCACTGGTTAAAGCTTGTAGGAGGAGTTTTCATTCTACTCTGACTGTCTTGTGAGGCTGCACGAGCCCTGATCCTCCATCTGGACCATGGTGATTGGCCCTGTGCTGATCACATGCACCCTTCCAAGAAAAAGAAAACTCTAGCAATACACACCCAACTGAGTATGTGCAGCTTGCCCCCAAGGCTCTGTAATATCAGGAGATGGCTTGGGACAGTGGAAAAAGGGGGATCAGAGAAGACAGGTTCAAACAGCCTTTTTACACAATGCAGAGGATTAACCCCTTAGGTTCCACAGTGAGTATAACAAGCATGCTTTGCTGCAAATACAGACTGATTTTACTGTTGTGGTGTAGTAACACTTTAACTGTTTTACTGATGGTGCAGACATCAATAGAGGTAATTTATTTTTACACAGCAAATAGCACAAAATAGTTTTTTTGTTTTGTTTTCTGGAGTTTAGCTTTAAAGTCAATAAATCATTAATGGCATTCAATACTGTTATTATTATTATTTTGACTAGACCATGGAACACAGTGATTCACTAGAGATATGAACTGCAGGGGAATGTATTGACCGCAGAATTTTAAATTTATTTTTGGAGACACTGCTGGTTTGTGTTTTTTTTTTTTCAAGGCATCATGTATCTTTGGCTATATATCCTCCTTACTGCCCTGCAGTCTTCAGTTTTACACTTTTATAGTTTATACACACCTCTACTGCAAAGATTGAATCTCAATAAAACAGGTGTGATTTTTAAAAGCACTGAGTGTGCTTATATATATACCGTATATTTTTCAGTCAGAAACAATGTTTTTTTGCAACAAATTTCACAGGTACATCATAATCAATGCAATGATCTATACTAATACAGTTGGTATAATACATGCAAAACAATATCAGATCAACTAAGATGTATATGTATGTCTTAAATGATGTACAAAAGCAATTATCAGCATAATATACATTGCTTCACATCAAAAGTACAATGTAAAAAAACAAATAAAAGTAAAAGAAAAAAGAGAAGAACGTCCTTAAAGAAATAAGCCCCTCACTAGACACAGATCTCCCTAGAATACTTCAGCCCCCAAGTAATCTATTCAGCACCAACTGATGCAGTGCGAGCCTGGAACATCCAGCCATGAAAAATATTTTTAGTACCGCTTACTATATTTCGGATGTACCAACTCTTATGCCCTAAGGGCTCATTCACACGTAAAACTGAAGTTTAGGTAAAAAAAAACTTTTTTTAATCTGCAGCGTTCTTTACATTACTTACTTGTAATGTTGAATGTCACAAAGTTCAGGCTTCTGGATTCTGTAGACAACTTCACTGCAGAGGTGCCCTGTCCACTTCCTGATGCTTAACATCCAGAGTTGTGGGGTTTACAGCTTAGGGTCTCCAGGCTCAGTTGTAACAAAGACAGGCCCCCTCCTGGCCTCTCCTCCATTGAGAAAACTTCTTCCACTAATTACGCTTCATGTGACTGATCAGACTCTCCCTATTCATAGATCATGTTCTTATTAATTTCCTCTTGGCTTAGTGAATGCCGTTAAGCATTGCTGCCTCCCATCAGCTAATCATGTGCAAGCAAAAATACTGTTATATATATACTTTTTTTCACATAATTAGGTATTCATTGAAGGTGAATTTTCACCACATTCACTAAGCTAAGGGAAAACTCCCATTGAAAGAGTGAAAACTCCCATGCAAAGTGAACAGCCTATTTGTCTATTTGTTATGAGTAAATCAACCACTAAGGTTTGAAAGGGTCCACAGATTTTGCATGTCACATAAGAAAATCTGTTAAACACTTATACTAGGGTCCTGTGGTCTTTAGTTTCACCTCTGTGATTCAGTTTAATTCTTAAGATTAAAAATATAAGAGACTAAATGTAAATTTCTCTATATGTCTAAATGCACATGAATATTTTGCCAAACACAGTCATTTCAACGTTCTAACAGCTGTTAGGGATACTTTTTCATGAATTAAAGACTTTCTCCTATGCAGAGATTTATCCAATATCTGTGTTCCCATATTGTTTAAATATGCCTATGGGATATTACTGTGTAGGAGCATTTGTATGCCAGTAGATGGAAATGACTTTCCATGGATTTGTTTAGGTTGATTTGAAATTGGCATCTTCGTGACATGGCAATTTTAAGGCTCAGCTGGATATGTTGAAAGTACAGCTTAGGGAGAATGTTCGTGAATGAAGCAAGCACTCTTGTAGAATGCTTACAGTTTTGAAGCCATGATTACAGCAAAGGTCAAGTAGACAGTACGCCATGACTTTGAATATACACATAATTACAGCTAAGCAGAGGTCTTAGCAATTACTTGTTCCGTTTTGTTGCTATGGTTTAAAATAGCATGTTAAAGGCAATAGAAAATGGTGGTATATTTTTTCCAGATACTTAAACGATAGGTATTGCTGTCCTCCTGATATTATTGTTGTAGAAGCACAGTGGTGGACCTGTACCTAATTCTTAACACAAAGCTATGTTAACAGTTGAGTTCCTGGCCTGGAGAAAATGTTAGGCATTTGGTATAAACTTTAAAGAAGACCTGTAGACGAAGGCACACAAGGGGTACAATTACCTACCTACTAAGAATACTATTCGCCTGACTGTTATCTGACCTGGGACAAACATGCAGATTAGTAGGTTCAAGTCATTTGACATACTTGTTCTTGGTTAGTGCCCTAGAAAGTATTAAGGCTATTAGAGTATGGCAACCAGGCAACTAATATTTCCATAAGGGGAGGTAAGCAGCGTTGTCCTTCATACTCTATCATTAAAGGTTTTCTTTAAATATTGCCTCCATTTTCCCTGTCTCCCCACTGACCCAAACCTTCAAAATCCCAGAGCTTAAAAAAAAATGAAGTCTTCATACAATTTTTGTTTTTTTTATTTACTAAAAGTATCAAATGGTTTTGTTGTAGGAGAGGAAGAAGTTTGGGCCACTTGGATGGAACATCTGCTATGAATTTACTGACAGTGACAGAGAATGTGCTCTGCTTAATTTAAACTTGTACTGTCAGGAAGGAAAGATACCATGGGACGCACTTACTTATATAACAGGTAAGTGCATTTGACCATAAGATCAGGGGTCTAAATATAGCACCCTACCCAAAGCATTTGGGGAGTTTTTGTCAGGTCCTTTTTTTAATATTTCTGAACATTTTTAACAATTGCAGGAAAATAACACATTTTCACATATTCTATTCATATTCTGCACATACTAGAAATTGTACTAAAGCAATTACTTTTATTTTGCCTGCACAGTCCCTACAAAACATTTTATATTCTATATCCTCACTATAGAGTGCTTCATAACTCCATAGGTAAAGCTTGTTTAATAACATGGTGCGGTGTCTGAGCATGTTAATCTGGGTTAGCCTCAACATATAGCACACTCATGTGTAGTGGTGTCCATTATTTTCTCATTGCTGACTAATGTCTTTTTTCTTGGTTGGGCTAATACAACATAAGGGCTTGGTGTCGGGAGCATACAAAGCTGAAAAGTCTGCACACAACTATACAGTAAAACCTTGGTTTGAGAGTAGCTTGGCTTGAGAGGGTTTTGCAAATTTTTAAATAAATTTTGACTTGATATACAAGCGATGTCTTGATATAACAGTAGCGTCATGTCACCACTGAGTATACAAGAGAAGAGAGGCGCCTCTAAGTGTAGCAATATGGTTACATTTAATGAAGGTACAACATTTAGCAACTCACATCGTTGATTATTAAAACAGGCACATCTAAGTATGTAGGCATCCGGGGTAAAGCTATCCACATAGACCATCCTCCTCGCTGCCATCAAGGTCGTCCCTTCCACGCTGCGCTCCATGAGCGGTTCAAGCCAGGCTTTCAGAACGCTCTACTGCAGGGTAGTCTTTCCGTTCATGATTGCAGACTGACAGCGGTGAGAGCCGCCAGTGCAGGGGATGGTCTGTGTGGACAGCTTTACCCCGGATGCCTGTGCCATGTGCCTATTTTAATCATCAACCATATTGCTACACTTAGAGGTGCCTCTCTTCTCTTTTATACTCTGCAGCTCCTGCTGGATTTTGCTTCTAATCCCCTTGTTGAGGCTTCCATTTGTAAATGGACATTTTATGGTTACACAACCTATCACATTGCTATAATCTTTTTATATGGACTGTAAACTGAAGCACTTATGAATAAATGGTTGTGGAACATCTGAGTTTCCATTATTTCTTATGGGGAAATTAGCTTTGATATCCAAGTGCTTTGGATTACAAGCATGTTTCCGGAACTAATTATGCTCGCAATCCAAGGTTTTACTGTATTTCTAAACTTTAAAGAAAAGTCAAGGTGACATACAGTATGCTTGAAAATGCTGCAAAAGCAATATTTATTAATATGTATTAATAGTAATTAATAATACGCATTCACATACTTATCTAACAAAGTTGATATTGGAGGAAGGGCTGTCAGGTGGATCACATTGTTATGTCCCGTGTAGATTTATTAGTTTTAATTATACTAAGTAATAGTTTCTGACTATTTACTGAATATTTTTTGTACAGGAATGATGTTCTATTTTTAATTCAGTTCAAGTAAAGCAGTTTTGGATAGACACAGCAGTGCTATGTTATCCTTGCCACCCGCAGAGTTGTCTTTGTATAAAAGGTGCTACTTATCCATGGTGCCTATCTGGTTCTCTCTGCCACTGCTCTGCATCACATAGGAGCTTTGGGCATAAGTATGACATAAATCTTTTGAGCTGTAAGCTTGAAAAAAAAAGCTTTTGAGCTTGAAAAAAATATGACAGTGAAATTGAAACATTATACTACTATCTTCCAGGGGAGATAACATATGGAGGAAGAGTAACTGATGCATGGGACCAAAGATGTTTAAGGACAATCCTAAGGAGATTCTTCTCTCCAGAGACCCTTGAAGACAATTACTGTTATTCTAGCTCAGGTAAAAAAAATAAGAATCTATTTATTTATGTATTTGGAGCAGCTTAGCGCTGCTCCTGTTTAAGCGATTAACCTAATGTAGCACAATTTAATTACAGAAGAATGACAATCCTTTGTACTTTAAGACCTCATGCACATTGGACATTATAAAAAACACCAGTATTGTTAGCTGTAGAAAGCTGTAGCTGTAGAATGAGTTTTGCAGCTTTTTAGCAGTACCGTTTTTAGCCTTTTTTTTTTTAACAAAACTATACTCCCACTAAAGCTTATGGCTCACAAATGCTCATAAACACAGAATAGCCGTGTTTTTCAGTCTTTCTCAGCGTTTGTTTCGCTTTTATCAGAGTTAGAGTGTTTTTACAGCTGAAAAACTCCTCTCAAAACCCACTAGGTCTGGGGGTTTTTTCCAGCCAGAATACGCCCCTGCCAAAAACTGCTGATAAAAGCCTATGTGTGCATGGACACATAGAATTACATGCTGGGAGTTTGCTGGCTGCAGAAAAAAATGCCTAAAGCCAAAAACAGCAGCTATAAATGCATCCAGTGTGCATGAGGCCTTAATGTATAAATATGCAATTCCATCTTAAAGCTCCTGATTATTAAAGGACAACTTTCAGAAATATAGAGTTGCCAAGCATCCTCTGATTTCGATACATTTTTTTCCTTTAAAGCAGAATGCCAGACAATACTTTATTCTAGTTTTTTATTTGAGTGGGAAATGTCAGTTGTCAGTTAGAGCATTAGGAGATATCAACAATGTTATTGTCACCTAAAAAGCAGATATCTCAATAGGTACTCTTATTCTGGTGACGAATAGCAAAGGCAGCATTTCCAAATGCCCAAATTCTGAGAATTCCACTCAATTCATGTCCCATCTTTGGGAAAGGAAGTCAAGAGAAAACTCCCTGATGGGGAACAGAGCAATAGAAATCTAGCAACCAACTTGGTTAAACCTTGTATTAGGCTTTTGTCTTATAGGATGGAAAGTTGTCTGAATAGATTCTCACTGTAAGTTACCCCACTCAGTTGTCCTTTTACATGTGGTTATGTGAGCCGCAAAGCTGAATCTTTTTCTGTGTTTGTTTAAAGCAATGCTCTAGGTCACAGGGGTTTTTTTTTATATTGTGTAATAGGTGTATTTAATGATGAGTAGATGCTGAGGAAGTCCTGATTTATATTCTAATTCTAGGGTTATCAAAGAGTTGATAACCCTTTAACCTTAAATATCTACACACCAGTTTTCTTTTTCACAAATGGTAACAACACACATTAAATTGTACAATAAATTATTTAACACCTGAAGAGTTACAAATTCCAAATGACTTCAGTAGTGCACACAAGTAAATGCCTTCTTCCCTACAATGAAATAACTAGTTCCCAAAAATGCATTATTCATACTGGTCAAGTAAATGCATTAAATATGTAGAGTTACAGCTGAGTACTACAGGATGACATTTGATAATGCAAAGTAGGCCTTGGTTGAGGTCCAGAATAATAGCAATATTTTAATTCTTTGCCCTATGAATTATGGATTAAATAGAAATGTTGGGAATGTAACAACAGCCACATGCTTTTATATCAAAAATATTTCAGGAATAATTATGTGATGGACATTATTATTATTAATTGTCTTAGTCTAGAAATCCCTCTTTCCTTAGGCTACAGTATGTTTATTTTTTAATAAGCATAGACGCTTTTGTGCTAACCAATATTCTTTACATGCTTTTTCCTGTTTAGAAAAAAATGAGCATAATCTAATGAGCAGTATTTTTAAACACATTCTAGGTATATATTTCAGTCCAGATGCTGACAGTCTGCAGTTGTATAAGGAGTACATAGAAAATCTGACCTTGACCGATGATCCAGAAATATTCGGAATGCATGAAAATGCCAATTTAGCTTTCCAGGTTTGTGTGCTTATGGGTACTTGCTCTAATTTAATTGTGTGAAGCATGGATTGCACCACAGCTCAAAGGAAAATTATGATTTAATCATAATAGTCTGTTAAACACAGATAATAGGCGATAGTTGCCTTTGTATGTCAATCTTCCAATAATAATGTTTCTTTTGAAACCATCAGATGGCAAAATGTACATAGGCTTTTCACAGCAATCCCAGCCATGGCAATGAATACTATTTAAACAATGGTTATGTAGAGCTTGGTTTCCTTAAATACAGAACTCAGTATAACCTTTTTTAAAAGTGCTAATTTTCTCCAGAGCATTACAATTAGCATGTAGGGCATATTATATTTTAAATATGAACACAATTATATGTAATATGATTTTTTTGTTCATTTTGGATAGAGTAGTGGAGGGTTTTGCCATCTGTGTCTTATAAGGGAGAGTTCTTTAACTTCAATATCTGTAGACTCAACAGTAAGTTAGAGAATGTATTTCCAATGTGAGAAAAATGCCCTCTTACGCAATTGATACAGGAACAAGTGTACTTATTGGAAGATTTGCCCTCTATTGCCGATTTATGGCAATTCAAACTTTTTGCCCTCACTTTCATTTTTAGTGCCACTGGTAATCAGGACAATTAGAGTGAATCTCCCTGAAGGAGGCCAATTCATGGATCAAAATTTGGCCGGTTCAGCAGGGACTGATTTTGATTGATGTATGGGCACTATGGTTGAACTAAAGTCGATCTACTGATTTGTTTCTGTACAACCACCCTGTCAGATTTTAGCAGTTCGATCCACACTGCAGCTGATCAGATTATTCAGACATCAGGGAAGTCTCTCTGTTGTCAGAATACAATAGGTCAACGGGAAGGACTCCCCCATCCAATTTAAATAAGTGGATGGGGGAATTGGGTCAGTTTGTTTTGTTCAAACCAGTGGTTGAATAAAAAAAACTGACTAAAATATGGACAGCTTAAAGGGAACACACAACAATTAAAAAGGTTTTATTTAAAGCTAAAAAAATGCCTTAATTTACATTTTGGGCAAATACATAATTGGCTTATAATTTCTCTTTTTAAATAAATCTAATGTATTTATTTAAATCTTATTTAAAAGGTTAAAATAAAACAAAAGCACAGTCAAACCAAATAGACGCTACCTGGATAAAAGCAATTCTCTTAATACCATATGATGGCTTTTAGAACTGAGAAATAAACATTGATTTTTGGCTACTCTCACACATGCCCAGGCCTTTAATCTTAACCTGACCCTTACAATCTCCCTAACACTTAAAGCGGAACTACTTTGCATCTGAATATCACAAACCAAAAACGCTATTTAATACATTTTTAATATTCAAACCAAACTGACCCAACCATGGAGCATGTCTCCATTCTTTATTTTGCTTATAAATTACATTTTAAAACACCCCCTAGCAATTCTGCCTGTGCCTATCTTGAGTAAGTGCCGATGATTCTGAGAAAACCCCTCCTCTCCTCCTGAAGACTCCTGGGATGTGTGACATCATTCTCCTAGGTCTGGAAACCAGGAAGTAACTGAAGAAAGGGAAAAAAATAAAACAAGTAAATATGATATTCTTTCCTATCTATTTACTAATGCTAGCAGCATAAGGATTAAAATAGTCAGTGTTGATTGAGAGAGTGACGTTCCACGTTAACCTTTCCCTCACCTAAATCTTAACTTAACCCTTAAAATAGATCCTTTACCTTTAACCTTTACCTAACCCACCCACTTAAAATTAAACTTTAACAAATAACCTCAACCACAAATTAGGCTCCATAAATCCTAATTTGTGCCTTACTCTAATGCAGTCTCATCAGGTGCATCCTGCAGAAATATAAATATAATATATTATAGCAGAAATAGTACAAAACGTAGAAAAAAATGTATTTTGTATTTACAAAATGTTATTTTTATTTTTTAATGCTAATTCAATGTAATCCTTGTTAAATACCTTAAAAATAAAATAAATAAATAAATAAATTAAAGTAAATTTATCACAGCACAAACAGAAGTTGAAACTGCTCTTTCTGAAAATGACAATTGCTTGCCATGCTGATTTTGTGGTTAAGTACTTTCTAGGTCACTGATCTGGAACATGCATGCAGATAAGGAAGTCTGACTGTTTCTTTTACAGTAGCAGTGGTTGAAAAAGTATTCAAATCAAAACCGCACAGCAATGTGAATGTTTATTTGGAGGTCTGCCATCACAAGTCTTTGTTTCTATAATGACTAGCTTTTATAAGTGATTTGGAAAAACCAAGGGAATGACGCTTGAACTGTGTGTGCACTACATCCAACCACTGGCCAAGTGAGGAAAAAGATCTCAGTGGGTACTGGCAGTGCAAGAGTTGTTCAAGAATGGGCAGATGTCCCACTAAAACATCTGCTTATTATTGCCTACTTTTAGACTCTCAGTACAATTCTTTAAAACAATATTGTTTAAAATGAATGAACTGTACTTTTTTATGCAGCGCAAAGAGACAAGTACTTTGGTTAACACCATACTGGAGGTACAGCCAAGGTCTACAGCAAGGGGGACCGGGAAGAGCAATGATGAAATTGTCAGTGAACTGGCTACCTCCATCCTCTCAAAACTACCAGGTAATCATTTTCTTTTTGCAAGCAGCTTATAAGTGCTTAACATAATATATGGAGAGAGAGTGAGAGAGAGAGAGAAAGAGAGAGAGAGAGAGAGAAAGAGAGAGAGAGAGAGAGAGCTATACTTGTTTTGCCTTTTATTTTTATTTTAAACTGAATTGGCTGTTTTATAAGGTAATGGTTTACAATCACTTGATGAAGTATATTAATGGGATACCAAGCATCTTTGAAATATGGTAGTGTCCAAACCTTTATTGAGGCCATCACATCACAGAATATAGTAATGATATTTTAGGATCACAAAGGACCCCTTCTTCAGACATTATCACAAACCTGAAGAAGAGGTCATGCACAGCCCTGAGACATTGCTACTCTATGCTGTGATGTGATTGCTTCAATAAACTTCTGGACACCATTTCAAAGATCCTTGATGTGGTGCCAATATATTCCTTAACCTTGTGTTGATACTGGTTTCCAACCGGTGGTCGTTGCAGCACCCACAAACCATACAACCATTTCCAGGCATGTGTATGATATTTTACTGGACTTGGATATCAAAAATGACTATTTGGCACCTGAATAAATTGGACCTAAAAAAATAAGAGCCACTGCTCAAAATCAAGTAGGAGCTGCGACCAATGAACATCAAGATTTTGCCTGCCACATACCCTAAATTTTCGAAAAAGTTTTTACCAACCTGTTGTCAGATTAGTTTCTTATTTGGGAGCATTTTTTTAAACTCTGCTTTCATTTTTTTTTTTTATCTCCCCATTTATCTTTAATGCTTTCAAAGAGTGATTATTAAAATATATAACAATACAGAACTGTACCATATATAGGACTTATACTAGGGGAATAACCATGGAAAGAGCAGGGTTTGTTTAAGGGTTGCAGCACAGAAACTATTAAATTAGAACAGTTTGCTAAACCTAGGCAGATAATTTCCATTTGCAGAAAATAAGCCCTTGTACCAATGACGCTAATATCAATTTTGAATCTGAAACAATAAAATCCAGTCTAAATGTAAGATGTTTTAGACAGCACATGGGTCGCTGCTTTGGACATTCAGTAATAATGATGTTTTGACAGTGTATTATTTTTCTGTGTAAAGGAATAATCCATTTTCTGACAATCTTCATCTAGTGTGCAGCACTCAGCTATATTTTGTATATACTAAACAATGTCAGTTGTGAGATTAATACATAAACATGAAATGTTTTGTAGAAAAACTGGACATGGAAGCTGCATCAGAAATGTTGTTTACTAAGGACCCCAAAGGACGTGTTAGTTCACTGACAACTGTACTTGGACAAGAAGTAGATCGATTCAATAATCTTCTCAAAGTACTCAGAGTAAGTTTACTTGAAATTAAGAAAAATAGATTTTCTTAGGTGTTAAAGCCCAATTGAAAATTACATTTTTTAGTAAAGTAAAGTAAAGTAAAGTAAAGTATGCAGGAAAACAGTGTTCAGGTCCTATATTCATTTTATTTATATTCTAATTCAGCTCCAGTGACAGCACAAAGTTCTAAGTTAAAGTGGTTGTATACCCAAATTATTAACTTTTACCTACAGGTAAGCCTATAATAAGGATTTCCTGTAGGTAAAATGAATATCTCCTAAACGTGTATGGTTTAGAAGATATTTACTTTGCATGCAGCCGCTAAAATCAATGGCGCATGCGCTGTGAAGGCCCGGCTGAAGGTCCGGCAGACGCTGCCGGACCTTGCCTGGAAGAGAACTCCCATGCACGCGCTTGGGAGTGACGTCATCATGGCTCTGGCCACTCACAGCGCCGGACCCGCGAACCCGGAAGACACGCCGAGGGCAAAATGTCATCTCCCTCGGCATGGACGGGTGAGATACCGACGCCTCGTTCTAAGGTAAGTATTTCATAATGAGCTAGTATGTGCTGCATACTAGCTCATAATGCCTTTGCCTTACAGGTTTTTTTTTTTTAATTTTTTTTACTGTCCTGCGGGTATACAACCGCTTTAAGGCAGCATGCTTCAGAGGACTATGGGCTCTGTGTGAGGGCAGTGGTCTGTCTGCAGCAGTTCAACATGTTCCCCTGCTGAGTGAGAGCTTTGCAACAATCAGGGAGAGCAAGAGTGTTTTCACATAGAGCATACAGTCCTTCTCTGCAGAATGCTGCCTGGGCTCAGAATGTTGTACTATCACTGAAGCAGACTGAGAAAAGAAGCAAGACCTGTACAGAACACTGTTTACCTGCACACTTTACTTAAAGCGTTATTAAAGTGGTTGTAAACCCACAGGCAAAAATTGCATAGCATACTAGCTCTTTATGAAATACTTACCTTAGATTGAAGCCCCATTGCGGTCCCGGCACAACACTGTGGCCGGTGACATATCTCCCGGAGTTATTTTCGAGTATCGCAGGCTTCGGCACTGTGATTGGCCGGAGCTACGATGACGTTACTCCCGTGCATGCGCGCGGGAGCTGCCGGTAACGGCACAGCAGCTAAAGAAATGGCACAAGCAAGCCGTTTCTTCAGTGTGCATGTGTATTCACGATACCTACAGGTAAGCCTTATTAAAGGCTTACCTATAGGTAAAAGTAGTGTGTAAGGGTTTACAACCACTTTAATCTTTTGCCAACTGTATACTCTATCTATACGGCAGCAAGACGGCTCTCCTGTGCAGGATCACATACCTGGTATTTGATCCTGCACTTCAAGGTCTGCAGCATGTGTGCGCGCCACTGGCAGCTTACTCCAGCTGTGATGCTTTGGTACACAGGCAGAACGGTGATGTGCCTATGTAAACAAGGAAGATCACCATTCTGTCAGAACAGAAGGCATGGATTCTGTGTCTCTGCTAAGCAGGGGCACCGATCCATGCCTTCCACTAGTACAAGCACTGGTCAGACACACATTTAACCCTTTGATCGGCACTGACGTTAACCCCTTCCCAGCCAGTGTCATTAGTACAGTACATGTTTTTTAGCATTAGTGTCACTGGTCCCCAAAGTATGTCAAAAGTGTCAGTAGTGTCCTGACTGTCCGCCAATATCGCAGTGCAGCTATAAGTCACTGATCAGAAAATGTATATGGTGGGGGGCGCTAAGTCTATATTTACTGTTAGCTATAATGTGTGAAAATGTGGGAACCAACAATTTATAAATACACATCAATGTGCTATACAAAAAAGCTATATGTATATAATATTAAGTGCAAATAGAACATATTAGAAAAGGATAGCATCCATGCCGTTTGAGCATGTATTAAAAAATAATGTCCTTGGTGAAAAAAACTAAATAGAAAAAGTCCACATGCGATTTCAAAAGGTTGATGAAATAAACAAAATAGGTGACTCTTCCGCTGTGTAGATGAACAACCTTCACCAGCAGTGTTATACACCCGAAGTGCTCTGTGTATGGATGTCCGCTTACCAGAAGTTGTTGACCTTTTTAATTAAAAAAAAGATCAAATGGGCATTTAGCAAGGAATGACTTGCTGTAATGATATGGATAGGTCATTCTGGGTAGCCTTTTCCTCTCTCCTGGTAGAGCATCAGGAAATATGCATAAGGATACAAGAAGAGCTACAATAGTGTAATCCCATTTATTGATAAAAGCAATTAAAAACAAAAAGCCAAATGGCTGCTTACATATCGGGGTGCCCTCGCCCGGCACTGGGGCTGTATCGCTCGTAAGGGGCTAGGAGCTCCGCTCTGCGCGTGGTGACTGGCGTGCGTTCCACCATCAGCCGCCGACAACCACAGGAACCAGAATAGGAACTCGAGAGATTGGAGGCGTGCCTGGTTACGCAGTCTCTCGATTTCCTATTCCGGTGATCAGATCAGTGTCTGTTATGTTCAACTTCTTTTATGGCCTGGTTCACACTGCTGCGACCTGCAGTGCTTTGCCAGGCAACTTCCTGGCGACTTGAGTACTACTTTGATAGAAGTATAGAATAAAAGTCGGATAGAAGTCCCCTTAAAGTCAGAGCGACTTCAGTAGTGCTAATTAGGAAAGCTCTCATTGACTTACATGGGATTTCACATGTCACGCACAGGTCAGGCACACATTTAACCCTTTGATCAGCCCTGATGTTAACCCCTTCACAGCCAGTGCCATTAATACAGTGCATATTTTTTCGCATTAGTGTCACTACAGCGTTGCACCACTGCGCAATTGCAAAACCAATTCTTACCAATTCTTAGATGTGGTGGCTGCATTTTTTTTTTCTTCCTTTATTTTTTCACCTGGTAATAAGACCAGTGTCTGTTATGTTCAACTTCCTTTATAGCCTGGTTCACACTGCTGCGACCTGCGACTTGAGTACTACTTTGATAGAAGTATAGAATAAAAGTCAGATAGAAGTCCCCTTGAAGTAGTACAGGAACATTTTCTAAAGTCCGAGCGACTTCAGAAGTGCCAATCAAGACAGCTCTCATTGACTATCATGGGATTTCACATGTCACGCGACTTGGGGTCTCACAAGTTGGATCCCAAGCCGCGGCAGTGTGAATTGAGCCTAACAGGCCAAGCAGTCAAGCAAATGGGACAGTTAGAGGGTTGAGACGAACCATCACCACTGGCAGGGGTCAGCTTTTATTTATTTATCTAAAACCTTTATCCCAAAAGGAGAAAAAAAAAACTGTTGTTGTAACGGCCTAAAAAGTATTAGCCGGAGTTCAATTTGCTAATTTGCTAGTTAGGTACATCTAACATAGCTAGTACATCTAACACTTTAACAGGCATATAATACACATTAAATTTATAGTTAGTAGGATTTCAATTTTTTTTTTAATTCAGGATAGAAAATCAGAACTTCAGGTTGTTCAACATGCATACTGTTCTTTGTTCTAATACTCATTATTTTGTTTTGTATTATTGTTGCCACCATTTCCATAATATAAGCTGGCAGGAAACACATAACACAATGGGGTTGATTTACGAAAGGCAAATCCACTTTGAACTACAAGTGCACTTGGAAGTGCAGTCGCTTTAGATCAGAGGGGAAGATCTGAAATGAGGGGAAGCTCTGCTGATTTTATCATCCAATCATGTACAAGCAAAAATGCTGCTTTTTTTTTTTCCTTGCAATTCCCCTTCAGATTTACAGCAACTGCACTTCCAAGCGCACTTCCAAGTGCACTTGCAGTGCAAAGTGGATTTGCCTTTAGTAAATATACCCCTATGAATATTAAAATTTATTATTTCTCACTTACCTGTTGTTAATGGGTCAGTCCACCTAAACGTGTTATTTTAGATACAGGTGAAGCCTGCTGGCCACTACTAGCAGCTTAGGACATGGTATCTACTTACATTTCTAGATACATCAGTTTGTAGTAGGAAAATAAATCAGGATTAGATTGTTGTATTATTAATAGAGGCTGGCCTATAGAATTGACAAAGCAGGAAAAAAAATCGTGCCCTGCTAGTTATGAGTTAATTATTAAATGAACAAGAATACTTTTAAGATGAAGACAGGGGGCAAAGGGGATCCTATCATTTTGCTATATGACTTTGATATCAGTATAGTTTTTCCCTTAAATAATGCATTTTGTTGTTGTAAGCTTTAACATTCGCAAAACCTATGTTGTGCTAAGTATAATGCATTTATTCCACATATGATTTGTTCTGTTTTCCCCACAGAATTCTCTGGAGACCCTCAATAAAGCTATTGCTGGCTTTGTGGTCATGTCAGAGGAAATGGAGCGAATATACAAGAGCTTCCTGAACAATCAGGTTCCTACATTGTGGGCTGATGCTGCATATCCTTCATTAAAACCCCTGGGATCCTGGGTCAAAGACCTGCTACTGAGGACCTCATTTATAGATGTAAGTAGGCAAGAAATGCTGGCTGATCCAAAATCAAATGTCATATCTACACACGGATGAAAGTACAAAACCTAATAACGTATAATAATATGAATTTTCTCTAGGCATGGATTCGAATAGGTCAGCCAAAGTCTTTCTGGATTTCAGGGTTCTTTTTCCCTCAGGGATTTCTTACAGGTAAGGTAATGCACTATTATCCACTAATTCAGATTGCATTTGGTGCTTTGATTTTTGTTTTATGTGGTAGTGGCCGCTCTGCAAAGGATTACACATACAGGGACCTCCACATTGCACAGCTCCCTTGTAATCCACAGCCATCATATTAAAGGGACAGTCCTATTAAAACTGATATTTCAGTTTTTGATAGATGCCTATTGGGGATCTTATTGCTGAGATATCTGTACTTGGTCTCCTAGGTCTTCATACTTGCTGTGGCTGTTTAATGTTTTATTTATTTTATACAACTCAGATTGCAATATGAGGAACTGAAAAATGCAAGGTGGGTGAGAACACCAGAAACTCAGGGAGACAGAAGACAAAAGGGGAGCTAAGAATCATGGCAATTATATAGCAGGGAAACATTTAGCGTATTTGGGAAATATAAGAAACTAGGGTTTCTCTGGCCATTAGGATCCACCAATGACTAAAAAATATCTGTGAGTGGACTGACCCTTTAATTGTCAAATATATTACAGTAAGATGTTAAAGAATGTAAATGTACATATTGGTTTTCTTTTACTTTTCTAAACTGACAATCAGTTTGATCAGTAGTTGACAAACAGGACTATCCATAGAAAACTACCATTACCCAATTCCATCATCAGTTTATATTATCATATTTTTTCATTTAAAACTACTGCTAGGTTTCAAGCAGTCTACTGTGTAATCACATGAATGAAAGCTGATTAGAAACTATAATTCATAAAAAAAATATCTAAACAGAATTTAAAGTGTATCTAAACCCAAAAACAAAGTCTTTTAACTCAAAGTGATTGTAAAGGCTTGTTTTTTTTTTATATAACAAACATGTTATACTTACCACTTCTGTGCAGTTGGTTTTGCACAGAGCAGCCCAGATCCTCCTCTTCTCGGGTCCCTCTTTGCTGCTCCTGGCCCCTCCCACCTTTGAGTGTCCCTCAGCCAGCAGCTTGCTACAGGGGGCACCCAAGCCGAGTCAGAGCTCCGTGTTTCCATTCAGACACGGAGCCCCGACCTCTCCCCTGATTGGCAGACTAACTTTGATTGACAGCCGCGGGAGCCAATGGCTCAGCTGCTCTGTCTCAGCCAATCAGGAGGAGTGTACTGGATGGCTAAAGGGATCGTGGACATCGCTGGAGAGAGAAGGAGCCCAGGTAAGTAATTAGGGGGGCTGAGGGGGGGGGGGGCTGCTACAAACAGAAGGTTTTTTATTTTAATGCATATAATGCATTAAGATAAAAAAGCTTCTGCCTTTACAACTCCTTTAACACATTAAAACACACTAAAAGCATATTGAGTGCTTTGAGTAAAATGCATATGCATTTTCTAATGCATGGGTGTAAACAGGTCCTAAATCGAACATTAAAAGCATTTTGTTATATCTGTTATATAAAGGCAAAACAGTACCTGTTTATACTGACAGAAATCTTGTAAGCGACCTTCATGTCCTCTGTCTTTTCTGCAGTGGCGGCCCATCCATTAGAGGTGCCCAGGCGCTGCCCCCTCTCTCATTGCCGCCCCGTATATGCATAATGGATAAATTCATGCATAGCATGAATCTATCCATGGCCATTGTGGCCACCCCCTATTCATGCATCCGGCCCCTTTCAGGGCACCGGGTGCTTGAATTACAGCAGCGTTTTGTTTTTTTTTAAGCATCTGATTAGAGCCAGAGGCTCTAATAGGCTTCAAAATAGGGTGGGCTCGGGTTGCAGAGGATGCGACCGGAGCCCACCCAGGTGTGTTACAACAGCGAATGCACATTCGCTGTTAAAACACTGATCCTCAACCCGGCCAATCAGAAGCGGGTGTGAGACCCGTTTTCCGACTGGCCAAAAAGAGAAGACTCCCAACTGCCCGCCGAGGAGGAGGGAGGAAACAGAAGCTGCCGCCATTGCCGTGATGACCCATGGAGAGCGGGAGGCCGCCGCCACCGCTGGGCCAGGGGAAGCCGCTGGTGATGCGGTAAGTGCTACCGACCTGGGGGGGGGGGGTTGTGGCATACTGTTTGCCCCCCCCCCCAAAAAAAAAAAATTTCCACCGACCGCCACTGCTTTGCTGACTGTTATTATTTAATACTGTTTAACACTAGTAGTAACTACTTAAGTGGTGAACATATGGGCAGTCCTATCCTGCTTCTATTGTCCTGATACAGAAGGGTGAGTGAGCACTGTGAGAAGTGTGTCACTGGAAAAATCACTAGGTTAAAATAAAGCGAAAAAAACTTGAAAGAAGAGAAACTAATGAAACCACCACATCTAAGGAGTGGTAAGCTGCAATATATAACATTTTTGTGTTTGGGTTTACATACACTTTAAATATTGTATATAAAATGTAGGATGAAATGTGCTACTGGCAAGATCATCAGGTAAAAATAAAGAGATGCAATTACCACATCTAAAAATTGGCAAGCTGTAATATATGAAGTTTTTGTTACTGGGTGTAGATATACTTTAAGTTAAAAGTGTTAGCTTTAGAGGTTAAGGGATAAAACAAGGTTTGAGGTTCAGAGGTAGGATTAGGAGTGGAGTTAAGTTGACATGGGTTGAGGGTTAGGTTGAGACCTACTTAATATAAGGTTTTCAGCAACATATACAGTATACTCTGTAAGCATTGGTGCAAAATGTGTATCCTTTATATACATTTTGCTTGTGCTAAACATATACAGTATGTGCTTATAACATTTTCACCAATTCTTCAGTGCTGAAAATGATTAATTTTATGAGAAAAAAATCACCATGCCTCCCAGAGTTGCTACATAACACCCCTCACACTTTTGCCTTATGGTTAATTCAATATGTTAATTTAGCCTAAGGGATCTTGTACCTTGGCACTAAAGTAGTTCCCAAGCATCATCATCTTTAAGTTGTGTTGGAAAAGCTCCAGCTGACCTTTTTATAATTGCATGTAGTGATATTTATACCCCACAAGCATTGTGTCTGCAGTGTACAGGGCCACTAAATGCAGATAGAAGTTGAAGTTGAGTTTGGAGACCACCTTAGCTCCCGTGTACTTAAACCTGCATAAGTGTTGAATAAGCTACTTGTTGCAGCAAGATCTTATATGACCAAAGAACTCAGAACTGAAAACCGAGGTTCCTAAAAATGTTTAACTGTGTTAAATTTTTGTGTATGTAATATAACTGTTCATGTTAAGTCACTGTTAGGATTAAGTTCACCTGCTGGTGGCACTATCCTGATTTTGGGCTGTTTGCAGCAGCTCCAGTGTCCACCAGCAGGTGTCTCCCAGGAGCCAACAGGCTGTGGTAATCAGGCAAATTAGTGTTCAGCTGCCGGGGGGCTACTTAAGGCTGCTCCTGCCTTCCCCCCGGCGTCACGATTCTGGCCCCTTCCTTGTTGCCTGTTGTTCCTGCTTAGCCTGATCCAGTCTGTACGCCTCTTGCTCCTGCCTCCCTCTTCTCAGTACCCAGTCGTGATCCCCCCTACCTTGTATTCCTGCTTTCCCTGTACCCCCCTATCTGTACCTTGTATTTAGTTCTACCTAGTCTTTAGTTGTGCTGGTTAGTGATTTTTGTCAGTGAGGTTGGTTCTTGTGGTTGAGGTTCCCTTGTGTAGCTATGTGTCTGGTCTCCTTAGCCGCAGATTCCTGACAGTGACCTTCTTTTGTTTTAGGAACACTTCAAAACCACGCTCGAAAATATAACTTGCCTATAGATGAACTTAATTTCCATTACAACATTCTTCCATGTTATCGAGACCAAGCAGCTGTCATTGAGGCCATTAAAAACATCAAGTTTGGAGAAGAGCTGCCAATGGATAAACAGGTATAGATAATTATTGTCTAAGCTTACATTTTTGTAGTAAAGTGAAATGCATGCATTTTGAAACTATGATCATTGTTACTAACTACAACATTTTGCATTTTTATTATTTGTCATCTATCAGCTAGGGACATGGTAGTATAGGAGAACGTGTAGTTCAAATGACCTTTTAACCACTTCAGCTCCGGAAGGATTTACCGATTTCCCTACCAGGCCATTTTTTGCGATATGGCACTGCGTTACTTTAACTGACAATTGTGCGGTCGTACAATGCTGTATGTCCTTTTTTTCCACAAAATAGAGCTTTCTTTTGGTGGTATTTGATCACCTCTGTGATTTTTATTTTTTGCGCTTTTAGCAAAAAAATAAACAACAATTTTGAAAAAAAAAACAATATTTTTTACTTTCTGCTATAATAATTATCCCCAAAAAAATATATAAAAAAAGAAATGTATTCATCAGTTTAGGTCATTATGTGTTCTGCTACATATTTTTGGTAAAAAAAAATCACAATAAGCGTATATTGATTGGTTTGCGCAAAAGTTATAGCGTCTACAAAATAGGGGAAAAATTTAGGGACTTTTTATTTTTGTTCTTGTTTTTACTAGTAATGGTGGCGATCTGTGATTTTTAGTGGGATTGTGACATTGCAGCGGACAGATCTGACCCTAAGTGACACTTTTTGGTGACCAGTGACACCAATACAGTGATCGGTGCTATAAAAATGCACTGATCACTGTATAAATGGCACTGGCAGGAAAGGGGTTAACACTAGTGGTGATCATAGAGTTAAGTGTTCCCTAGGGAGTCTATTAACCCATGTGATGATTCCCCATTCTAGCTTTGCTGCCGTATTCATCAAAAATGTATTAGAAGTTCCCCAGCGGGCACACAAACCAATAAGAACTTGTCAGAGGTTCTAATCCTTTCTCTATCTACAACTAAAAAAATGTTGGGTAAATTTGTGAAAGTACATACAGTTGTAACTCTTTATGATCTGATGGACTAGAATACATATTTTGTATGGTGTTGGTTTTGTACACTTGTCTCTCATAACAGTGCAGTAGACCTTGCAAGGAAAGAAAATAATTGGAACTATGGGGGTGTATATGCAACGAACTCCAATGATCATTGGTGCCGAATTGTGGCCTTATCTCCTGATTCACATTTGATTTCCACAGACAGTCAATGGTTTGCAAAAACTGTCCCTGAAGTTGTTTCCTGTTTTTTAATTTAGACACTTGTAAAACATACTTAACCATATATATATATGTATTTAAGTTATACAGTTTTTTTTATACTGTTTGATTAAAATTGAAGCAGACTTTGCAGAACTATTTCCTTGGCTTAGCCTTCATATGTTCCTTTTTTATTTTAAAACCTTCTGTTGACTAGTTTATGTACCTACATCTCAATCATTTTAGTAGTATTTACATATACACATCTAGATCTGAGCGTTCTTACACAAAATAGGTAGTTCCATCCAGTGGCGCAGCGTGGGTTGTCAGCGCCCGGGGCAAGGCAAGTCATTTGCGCCCCCTAACGCGTGGAATTTTAGCACTCAATGGGGTTATTTACTAAAGGCAAATCCACTTTGCACTGCAAGTGCACTTGGAAGTAAAGTCACTGTAGATCCGAGGAGGATATGCAAGGAAAATAAAAAACAGCATTTTAGCTTGCACATGATTAGATGATAAAATCAGCAGAGCTTCCACTCATTTCAGCTCTACCCCTTAGATTTAGAGTGACTGCACTTCCAAGTGCACTTTCAGTGCAAAGTGGATTTGCCTTTCGTAAATAACCCCCAATGAGTCCCTTTTAGCTAGAGCTCTAGAATCACCTAGAGCTCTAAATGATAACTACAATGTCAGCACTGAGGGTCAGGATGGTGTGTCCCCCCGGAAGTGCAGGTAGGATAGTGGCAGGAGAAGTGAAACTCACCGAGCGCAACTTCCCTTAAACTTGAAGGCCTTTGCGCTGTTCTTCAAGGTGCATACACTGACTGCAGTCCCAGTAGTCTTTGTCTGAAGAGGTCTTCGACTGCTGCTTCGTGGAGAAGACACACGTGGATTAGACACACAACAAGGTCTCATCTACTGGTGGCTGACTATACTAAACTACACTGACCACCATACTACACAACACTAACCACCATACTACACAACATTAACCACCATACTACACTACACTGACCACCATACAACACTGACCACCATACAACACTGTCCAACAATACTACACTACACTGACCAATAGGGATGAGCTTCGTGTTCGAGTCGAACCCATGTTCGACTCGAACATCGGCTGTTCGATCGTTCGCCGAATTGCGAACGTTATGGGCCGTTCGCGCTAAATTCGTGTGGCGCGTCACGGCCCATAATTCACTGCGGCATCGCAGTGCATTGCTGGCTGATGATTGGCCAAGCATGCACTATGACCCGCATGCTTGGCCAATCACAGCGCCGTCAGTAGAGAGAGCTGTAATTGGCCAAAGCCAGGGTGGCTTTGGCCAATTATGGCTCAGGGGATTTAGTACACACCCCACACTATATAAGGCCGCCTGCACGGCGGCCCTGTGTAGTGTGTGTTCCGGTGTGCTGAGAGATAGAGAGAGAGAGAGACAGTGTCATTTGATTTGAGTTAGATAGATTAGGCAGAACAGTCAGTCAGTTAGCTGCACTTACAGTGTATTGTGTATATATATGCATCCCAGGTGTTGCATATATATATATACACTGTATTCAGTTTAGCTAGATCCGTTCCTGTTATCTTCTATCTAGACTATTTACATTTAATGCAGTGCGTCCTGCTCACAGTGTTCAGCTAGATCCGTTCCTGCTATTTACATTTAGTGCAGTGCGTCCTGCTCACAGTGTTCAGCTAGATCCGTTCCTGTTATCTTCTAGACTATTTACATTTAGTGCAGTGCGTCCTGCTCACAGTGTTCAGCTAGATCCGTTCCTGTTATCTTCTAGACTATTTACATTTAGTGCAGTGCGTCCTGCTCACAGTGTTCAGCTAGATCCGTTCCTGTTAAATTCCTACTGACAGGCAGGCTTGTCTGGTTACAGTATATAAAGCTACCTGAAGAAAATTACAGGTGTTCTATTTGATCCTATTAGTACCACGGTCAGGCAGCTAGACTATTTACATTTAGTACAGTGCGTCCTGCTCACAGTGTACAGCTAGATCCGTTCCTGTTATCTTCCTACTGACAGGCAGGCTTGTCTGGTTACAGTATATAAAGCTACCTGAAGAAAATTACAGGTGTTCTATTTGATCCTATTAGTACCACGGTCAGGCAGCTAGACTATTTACATTTAGTACAGTGCGTCCTGCTCACAGTGTTCAGCTAGATCCGTTCCTGTTATCTTCCTACTGACAGGCAGGCTTGTCTGGTTACAGTATATAAAGCTACCTGAAGAAAATTACAGGTGTTCTATTTGATCCTATTAGTACCACGGTCAGGCAGCTAGACTATTTACATTTAGTACAGTGCGTCCTGCTCACAGTGTACAGCTAGATCCGTTCCTGTTATCTTCCTACTGACAGGCAGGCTTGTCTGGTTACAGTATATAAAGCTACCTGAAGAAAATTACAGGTGTTCTATTTGATCCTATTAGTACCACGGTCAGGCAGCTAGACTATTTACATTTAGTACAGTGCGTCCTGCTCACAGTGTTCAGCTAGATCCGTTCCTGTTATCTTCCTACTGACAGGCAGGCTTGTCTGGTTACAGTATATAAAGCTACTTGAAGAAAATTACAGGTGTTCTATCCCAGCTTAGTGCAGCTACAGGCCATTAGTATGTCTGGAAGGCCAAGAAGGAGAGGCAGACAGTCACAAGCCAATAAGAGAGGGCAAGCAGGCTCTGTGTCTAGTGCTGGTTGTGGATACGGTGCATCCTCATCAGCACGTGGCCATGGGACACGCTTGGCCTTTTTTTCGGCAGCTGGCCGTGTTGAGCCGCAACATGCGGAAGACTTGGTCGAGTGGATGACCAAGCCGTCCTCATCCTCCTCATCCTCTCTCACCCATGCCCAGGGTGCTTTGTCTGGCAAAGCAGCGGCCTCTTCCCTCAGCTCAATGTCATCAGTGACTCCTTCCCTAGCTCCACCATGTCCTCATGAGGATTCCCTCGAACTGTTTGACCACAGTGTTGGGTACATGCTCCAGGAGGATGCCCAGCGTTTGGAAGGCTCTGATGACGATACTGAGCTCGATGAAGGCAGTAACATGAGCGCGGACAGAGGGGGTGCCCAAGAAGGACAGCAATCTGGCAGTCATGCTCCCCCTGCTGCAGCATACTGCCAGGTTTGCTCCAGTGATGAGGAGGGAGGGGATGATGAGGTCACTGACTCAACGTGGGTGCCTGATAGGAGAGAGGAGGAGGAGGAGGAGGAGGAGGAGGAGGCGGCAGCACATCACCAACGAGGCAGGATGCCCTCCAGGGGCCAGCCTAAGGGCAGCACATTGACTGCATCACACCCCAAAGCTCCACATGTGCAGGGCGCTGCAGTCTCTGCGCGTTATTCAAAAAGTTCTTTGGTGTGGGCCTTTTTTGAGACGAGTGCATCAGATCGCACTGCTGCTATTTGCAACATATGTCTCAAGCGTATCTCGCGTGGCCAAAACATCTCCCGCTTGGGTACCACATGCTTGACCAGACATATGTTGACCTGCCATGCAGTTCGTTGGCAAGCGTATCTAAAAGACCCACACCAAAGAACAAAGAGGATCTCTCCTTGCTCCTCATCAGCTGAGATTTCCAACCCCACTAGACCTTCAGTCCTCTCTGAGACCTGCAGTGAGAGGAATGAAGGTGTAGAATTAGGTGTGTCACAGCCAAGTACTTGTGGGCAATCTGCTTTTGGTACACCGACGTCAGATTGTACCAGGCAAATTTCCCTGCCCCAGCTGCTGCACCGCCGAAAGAAGTTTGCTCCCAGCCATCCACATGCCCAGCGGTTGAATGCTAGCTTGGCAAAATTGCTAGCACTTCAACTGCTGCCTTTTCAGTTGGTAGACTCTGCCCCCTTCCGTGAGTTTGTGGAATGTGCGGTTCCTCAGTGGCAGGTACCCAAACGCCACTTTTTCTCACGGAAGGCGATTCCGGCTCTCTACCGGCATGTGGAAGGCAATGTCCATGCCTCGCTGGACAGGGCGGTCAGCGGTAAGGTGCATATTACCGCTGACTCATGGTCCAGCAGGCATGGACAGGGACGTTACCTAAGTTTCACGGCGCATTGGGTGACTCTGCTGGCAGCTGGGAAGGATGCAGGACAAGGTGCAGTAGTGTTGGAGGTTGTTCCGCCACCACGCCTCCAAAATGCTGATTGTGACACACCTCTCTCCTCCACCCCCTCCTCTTCTTCTTCCTCCATGGCCTCTTCCTCGGAACCAGCGGTGCTCCGTAGGCGTTCAAGGGGCTACGCAAGTACGCAGGCCAAAAGATGCCATGCGGTGCTTGAGCTGGTGTGCTTGGGGGACAGGAGCCACACTGGGGCAGAGGTTCTGTCAGCTCTGCAGGGGCAGGTTCAGAGGTGGTTGACGCCACGCCAACTTAAGGCAGGAATGGTGGTTTGCGACAATGGCACCAACCTCCTCTCTGCCCTCCGACAGGGACAAATGACCCATGTGCCCTGTTTGGCTCACGTCCTTAACTTGGTGGTGCAGAGGTTCTTGGGCAGGTACCCGGGCTTACAGGATGTCCTGAGGCAGGCCAGGAAAGTCTGTGTGCATTTCCGCCGGTCATATAATGCCAGTGCTCGGCTGACGGACCTCCAAAAGGAGTTTAACCTGCCCAAGAACCGCCTAATCTGTGACATGCCCACCAGGTGGAACTCAACGTTGGCCATGCTGCAGCGGCTGCACACGCAGCAGAGGGCCATCAATGAGTACCTGTGCGACTATGGCACCAGGACAGGGTCAGGGGAGCTTGGTTTTTTTTCCCCACGCCAGTGGGCCATGATCAGGGATGCATGCACTGTCCTGTCACCATTCGAGGAGGCCACGAGGATGGTGAGCAGTGACAGTGCATGCATCAGTGACACTGTCCCCCTTGTCCACCTGTTGGAGCACACGCTGCGTGGAATAATGGACAGGGCACTTGAGGCAGAACAGAGGCAGGAAGAGGAGGACTTCCTTAGCTCTCAAGGCCCCCTTTATCCAGACAGTGTTCCTGCGTGCCCGCCGATCACACAGGAAGAGGACGAGGAGGAAGGGGAGGAGGAGGAAGATTGTGTCAGTATGGAGGTGGAGCCTGGCACTCAGCATCAGCAGCAGTCTTTAAGGGATCAGTCCCAAGAAACACATGGACTTGTACGTGGCTGGGAGGAGGTGGCTGCGGACCATGTCGTTCTTAGTGACCCAGAGGACTCCGGACCGAATGCCTCAGCAAACCTACGCTGCATGGCCTCCCTGATCCTGCAAAGCCTGCGTAAGGATCCTCGTATTCGTGGTATCAAGGAGAAGGACCAATACTGGCTGGCAACCCTCCTTGATCCACGTTACAAGGGTAAGGTTGCGGACCTTATCTTGCCATCGCAGAGGGAGCAGAGGATGAAACATCTTCGGGAGGCCTTGCAGAAAGGTCTGTGCAACGCGTTCCCAGAGACTGGGAGGTTACAAACTCCTGTTTCTGGACAACGTGTTGCTGAGGCTTCGGTCAGTCAAAGAAGGAGCGGTGGAGAAGGTGGCCGTCTGACCGATGCGTTCAGACAATTTTTTGGTCCGCAGCCCCAAGGTATGATCGGTTCCAGCAACCATCGCCAGCGTCTGTTTTACATGGTGCAGGAATACCTAGGGGCAAGATCAGACTTGGACACCTTTCCCACCGAAAATCCTCTGGGTTACTGGGTCTTGAGGATGGATCACTGGCCAGAGCTTGCACAGTATGCAATTGAGCTACTGGCCTGTCCTGCATCCAGCGTTCTTTCGGAACGCACATTCAGTGCTGCTGGAGGCGTGGTAACCGATCACAGGGTGCGTCTGTCCACCGACTCGGTCGATCGGCTGACCTTCATAAAAATGAATGAGTCTTGGATCACCACCAGCTACCAAGCACCTGATGCTGATGTAACCGAATAATTTTTTTTGAAATCTCAGATCCCTTCAAAGACTGCCTATGCTGATGCTGAGTGACTATCCCTGAGTAATTATCCTCTTCCTCCTCAATCATCACGCTGATAGCTTGTAAGAACATTTTTGGTTCTGGGCGCCACCACCAGTGCCTAAGGCACAATTTTTCAGCCCCTGTTTAACAGGGGCGTGTAATTACAATTTTTGATGTAATACTTTGCAGCAGGGCTCGTTCCTGCATTCCAACTAGAGTGTCTGTGAGGGGTTGCAGTGTTGTGGCACCAGCACCAGTGCCTAGGGCCCAATTTTTCTGCCCCTGTCTAACAGGGGCGTGTAATTACAATTTTTGATGCAATACTTTGCAGCAGGGCTCGTTCCTGCGTTCCAACTAGAGTGTCTGTGAGGGGTTGCAGTGTTGTGGCACCAGCACCAGTGCCTAAGGCCCAATTTTTCTGCCCCTGTCTAACAGGGGCGTGTAATTACAATTTTTGATGCAATACTTTGCAGCAGGGCTCGTTCCTGCGTTCCAACTAGAGTGTCTGTGAGGGGTTGCAGTGTTGTGGCACCAGCACCAGTGCCTAAGGCCCAATTTTTCTGCCCCTGTCTAACAGGGGCGTGTAATTACAATTTTTGATGCAATACTTTGCAGCAGGGCTCGTTCCTGCGTTCCAACTAGAGTGTCTGTGAGGGGTTGCAGTGTTGTGGCACCAGCACCAGTGCCTAAGGCCCAATTTTTCTGCCCCTGTCTAACAGGGGCGTGTAATTACAATTTTTGATGCAATACTTTGCAGCAGGGCTCGTTCCTGCGTTCCAACTAGAGTGTCTGTGAGGGGTTGCAGTGTTGTGGCACCAGCACCAGTGCCTAAGGCCCAATTTTTCTGCCCCTGTCTAACAGGGGCGTGTAATTACAATTTTTGAAGCAATAATTTGCAGCAGGGCTCGTTCCTGCGTTCCAACTAGAGTGTCTGTGAGGGGTTGCAGTGTTGTGGCACCAGCACCAGTGCCTAAGGCCTAATTTTTCAGCTCCTGTTCAACAGGGGCATGTAATTACAATTCTTGATCTAATATTTCACAGCAGGGCCCTGTGAGGGCTTACAGTGTTGTGGCCACAGCAACACCTAAGGCCCAAATTTCTGCTGAGTATATAGGGCAGGACCCTACTTTCAAACATCTAACTTACAAACGACTCCTACTTGCAAACGGAAGGAGACAACAGGAAGTGAGATGAAATCTACCCCTAGGAAGGGAAATTCTCTCCTGTAAGAGTTAATATGGGAAAACAATTTCTCCTTTCCACTGATGCTTTCCAATCCTTGTTCCACAAAAAAACCCAAATTTTCAAAAAACATTTTTCATTGGGACAAAAAAGTGAGGTGAAATCTTCTGAAGAGGAGGAAAGACAGCAAAACAAATGTCACAGGGGTGATAACCCTTCCCTATGTTTTCCAAAAAGCTTAGAAAAGATTTTTTGGCTGGAGCTAAACACGTTAAAAATGTTCAAAATTACAAACAGATTCTACTTAACAACAAACCTACAGTCCCTGTCTTGTTTGCACCGCCTGTATACTGCTGTTCAGAGTATATAGGGCCTGGTGGCCCCACACCTTTCCTTATTTTAATTTGGGTTCGGGGTTCCCCTTAATATCCATACAAGACCCAAAGGGCCTGGTAATGGACTGGGGGGTACCCATGCCGTTTGTCTCACTGATTTTCATCCATATTGCCATGACCCGACATGACATTAAACCCGCAAGCAGTTTTAAATGAGATTTTTTCCTTTAAAAATGACATTTGGTGCAGGGACTGTTCTAAACATGGGAAACACGCGTCACTTTACAGGCATACTATAGACACCCCCCAGGTACGATATTTAAAGGAATATTTCACTTTTTTTTTTTTACTTTAAGCATCATTAAAATCACTGCTCCCGAAAAAACGGCCGTTTTTAAAAGTTTTTTTTGCATTGATACATGTCCCCTGGGGTAGGACCCGGGTCCCCAAACCCTTTTTAGGACAATACCATGCAAATTAGCCTTTAAAATGAGCACTTTTGATTTCGAACGTTCGAGTCCCATAGACGTCAATGGGGTTCTAACGTTCGTGCGAACTTTCGGTCCGTTCGCGGGTTCTGGTGCGAACCGAACCGGGGGGTGTTCGGCTCATCCCTACTGACCAATATACTACACTGACCACCATACTACACTGACCACCATACTACACTGTCCACCATACTACACTACACTGACCACCATACTACACTGACCACCATACTACACTACACTGATCACCATACTACACTACACTGGCCACTATACTACACTACACTGACCACCATACTACACTACACTGTCCACTATACTACACTACACTGACCACCATACTACACTACACTGACCACCATACTACACCACACTGACCACCATACTACACTACACTGAAAACCATACTACACCACACTACACTGACCAACCATCATACTACACTACACTACACTGACCACCATACTACACTATACTACACAGACCACTATACTACACTATACTGTCCTGCCTACAGTATTCCTTTCTTCCTTCCTTCTCTCTCTCTCTGATCCCCCCCGGGGCCAGTAACATGACTCTCTCGAGTCTCGAGGGAGTCTCACTCACCTTCTTGTCCTGGCCTGCATTGGTCCGGAGGATAGGAGGAGAAGACAGCGGCCGTGGCGGCTCACATTTTTGCTTGTCTCCCCCGCGCTCTGGCTGCTATGTTCAGTGTCCAGCGCACTGTGATTGGGCTTATAGGGGTCATGTGCGGAGGCGGGACTTCGCGGACAGACCAGCCCTACGCCTCACATGACCCCCATATGCCCAATCACAGGGCGCCGGACACAGAACATGGCGGCCGGAGCGCAGGGGACACAGGAACTTAAAATTAGGAACACCCTTCTCACTCAGTTCTCAGGAATGCACTTTGCCAGTAATCCAACCTCCAGCACAAAAATAATCAGCTGATTGGACTGTAAGATTTACTTTGAGTTGACCTTTTGTTTCATTAGATCTTTAACGAATTACCGAATCATGTCAAATTCATTCGTTATATTCAATATAATTTCTTTCGTATTAGTTGAAACTTGTTATTTTTTTATTCGGACATTCGGATGCATCCGAATGTCCAAAGATGCAAAATTTGGCCGAATTTCGATTTGTTACCAAATGAATTGCACATGTCTAATATATACAAATTACACACCAGATAGTATTTACAACACAATGTACAGTGTAAGTCCCCTGGCTTACATGATATTTACAAATTACCCACAACAACCATATTTACAATACAATGTAAGATGCAAGTATAGAGTTAGGCTACCTGTTAATTTCAGGTTGACCCATGGTGACTGCTGTGTGTCCCCACACAAAGGAAGATCATAGCTTGGTGACAAAGCATCATATACCCCCGTACCCTTCCTTTCTGTACTGTGGCTAATAGAATTCTCCCTAATTGGTCACTGCACTTAGCAAATGTATATTGGGCACAGCCTGATTGGATGAGTCAAAGAAGGTTGCTGTTTACTACCCAGGTGAGATGTGATCAGGGAAAGCAAGAGGCCAACCTTTGAAATAGAACTAATTACAGTAACACCAACACAACATTCTATACTATACTATACTTTAAATATATTTCCTTCTAAATGAAATATATTTCTAATTACAATTTTATTTACAGCTGTTAATGGAGATTTCACATAAACCCATTATGTAACACTTCTATTTTTCCAACCAATCAAAGCCTTACATTTTTTAAAAATTTCAGTATATGGTAACTGTAAATGTAGAGGGACTGACATTTTTAACAAAAATGGTATAGCGCTATGCCTCAAATATTGCACTATAACTTTCAACATATATAACTTGTGCAAACAAATATGTAAATAAAATCTGTGCAAGAAAAAAAAAATCCCACGTGCATCAGTCTCCATGTCACTTGCTGTATCTTGCTTATTGTGCTGATTATACTTCCACAACAAATGTGTGCCCACTTCCACTCCTCCACCTTGAGTGCTTCATTGGAAGTGCTCTCACCTGGTTTGTATGGCCCATATAAATATGCAAGGCTTTTGTCCCCTTGATGATCCCCTTGAGGAAGTCACATGTCCCGGTGACATAACGCATAGAGGCAGGGCTATTCAGATGACATCATCACGCATGGAGTATCCAGGAAGTGCTGTATTTAACATAGCCGGTCGGAACTGAATACCGACGATCCCTTTGGATGATTGTATATGGTGGTGCAATATGCACAGGCAAATGTGAGTATTTTAGAGTGTGTGAATAAAGCTTTATAAAGTTGAAGCACTATAGGGTGTTTTCTGTTTTAAATGCTGCCGTATTCAGAAGATGACCAGGAGCACCAAGAACACAGCAAATTGGTGCTGCAATTTACTGAGGGATCACTGGTGTTATAAACCACTTTGTGTGAGAGAATCCATCTGAGAAGGACTGGTGTCAGCATTTACCGAGCATAGAGGATCTCATTTATAGGGGACATGAGCCTATTTTGACCTTGTATTTTGAAGCATTCAAGGTGGATGCGTGAAAATGTGTATACGTTTGTTGTGGAAGTATAATAAGCAATATCCAGTTGTGCTCATACGTTTACACACCTTGGCAGAATTTATGATTTCTTGGCCATTTTTCAGAGAATATGAATGATAACACAAAAACTTTTCTTTCACTCGTGGTTAGTGTTTGGCTGAAGCCATTTATTATCAATCAACTGTGTTTACTCTTTTTAAATCATAATGGCAACAGAAACCACCCAAATGACCCTGATCAAAAGTGTACATACCCCATTTCTAAATACTGTGTATTGCCCCCTTTAAAATCAATGACAATTTGTCTTTTGTGGTATTTGTGGATAAGGCTCTTTATCTTCTCAGATGGTAAAGCTGCCCATTCTTCTTGGCAAAAAGCCTCCAGTTCCTGTAAATTCGTGGGCTGTCTTGCATGAACTGCACGTTTGAGATCTCCCCAGAGTGGCTCAATGATATTGAGGTCAGGAGACTGAGATGACCACTCCAGAACCTTTACTTTATTCTGCTGTAGCCAATGACAGGTCGACTTGGCCTTGTGTTTTGGATTATTGTTATGTTGAAATGTCCAAGAACGTCCCATGCGCAGCTTCCTGGCTGATGAATGCAATCCGTGGTTTGGTTTCAACAGAACCCCTCATTTTCCACTTCTGGATTGGAGTTTGAACACTGCTTATTGGTATTCTCAATTCATTGGATATCCTTTTATATCCCTTTCCTGTTTTATACAGTTCAACTACCTTTTGCCGCAGATCCTTTGACAATTGTTTTGCTTTCCCCATGACTCAGAATCCTGAAACGTCAGTGCAGCACTGGATGAAAGATGCAAGGGTCTGTCAGGAGTCCAGAAACTCACTGACCTTTTATATGCACACATGATAATTACAAGCAAACAGATCACAGGTGAGGATGGTTACCTTTAATAGCCATTCAGACCCCTTTGTGTCAACTTGTGTGCATGTTATCAGGCCAAAATCACCAGGGTATGGAAACTTTTGATCAGGGTCATTTGGGTAGTTTCTGTTGCCATTATGATTTAAAAAGAGTAAACACTAGGAATGAGCTGAACACCCCCCGATTCTGTTCGCAGCAGAACATGCGAACAGGCAAAAAATTTGTTCGAACACGCAAACACCGTTAAAGTCTATGGGACATGAACGTGAAAAATAAAAAGTGCTAATTTTAAGGGTTAATATGCAAGTTATTTTCATAAAAAGTGTTTGGGGACCTGGGTCCTGCCCCAGGTGACATGTATCAATGCAAAAAAAAGTTTTAAAAACGTCCGTTTTTTCAGGAGCAATGATTTTAATAATGCCTAAAGTGAAACAATAAAAGTGAAATATTCCTATAAATTTCGTACCTGGGGGGTGTCTATAGTATACCTGTAAAGTGGCGCTTTTTTCCCGTGTTTAGAACAGTCCCTGCACAAAATGACATTTCTAAAGGAAAAAAAGTCATTTAAAACTACTCGCGGCTATAATGAATTGTCTGTGGGAGAAATCAAAAGTGCTAATTTTAAAGGCTTTTATGCATGGTATTGTCATAAAAAGTGTTTGGGGACCTGGGTCCTACCCCAGGGGACATGTATCAATGCAAAAAAAAGTTTTAAAAACTGCAGTTTTTTTGGGAGCAGTGATTTTAATAATGCTTAAAGGGAAACAATAAAAGGGACATATTCCTTTAAATTTTGTACCTGGGGGGTGTCTATAGTATGCCTGTAAAGTCGCACATTTTTCCCGTGTTTAGAACAGTCCCTGCACAAAATGACATTTCTAAAGGAAAAAAGTAATTTAAAACTACTTAAAAAAGCGGCTATAATGAATTGTCGGGTCTCGGCAATACAGATAAAAGTCATTGAAAAAAACGGCATGGGGGTCCCCCAAAAATCCATACCAGACCCAAAGGGCCTGGTATGAATATTAAGGGGGACCCCAAACCAAAATTAAAAAAAAAAAAGATACCCTTGTTGGCAGTTCTCCTTGGGGCTGTGCAAGCCCTGTTGCTTCAGGGTGTGCTTGTCCCGGTTTCAGTGGGTACAGAATGGAGTCCATCCACACAGTGGCGGCGTCCCTTCATCATGGGGACTTTCAGGCTTCTGTCGAAATCATGGATGCTTATTTATGCACTCCAATATGTGCCCAACACCAACACTTCCTCCATTTTACTGTGGGAAAAAAGCATTTTCAGCTTGCAGTGTTGACTTTTGGTCTTGCTCCACCCCTCGCGTACTCACAAAAGAAAATACCTTAGAGGCGGTTCCATTTGCGCAGTTCCATACAAGCTCCTTTCAAGTGAGATCCTGGCGTAAAGTGCCCGAGGTCTCTGGGCTACTAGATTCGGCTGAGCCAGAAAACCGGGAGTCCCTGGTCTGGTGGCTTCACTCTCCGGGATTTTGGCATGGCACATCCTTTCTCCCCTTGTATTGGACAGTGGTCACCACCAATGCCAGTCTGTCCAGGTGGGGAGGTGTCCTGGGACTGGGTTCTGCTCAGGGTCGTTGGACGCTTTAGGAATCCGGACTGCCGATCGATATCCTGGGACTTCGAGCGATCAGACTATGTATGGATCATGGAGGTTGACTTTGGGGGCTCCGGGTACGGATCCAGTCGGACGATGCCATGGCGGGGATCTATGTCATTCACCAGGGCAGAACGAAGAGTGTGTTGGCAACCCTGACATGGTCACTGATGTCCCTTGGCGCCTCTCAGGGAGGTTCTACTGTCTCAAGGGCCAATCTTCCATCCTGCTTCAGTCGTAGGTTTTTGAAGGCCTGGCTGTTATGAGCCAGGTGCTGAAGTTACGATGCTGCTGAAAGCTAGGAAGCCTTTCTCCTGCCAAGATTTACCACTTGACATGGATAGCATACATATCCTGGTGTGAGGCGTTTGCTATTTACCCTCGTTCTTTCTCGGTGGCTCGGATTTCGACCTTCCTTCACGGGGGGTTGAGCAGAACTTGGCCTTGAGTACCATCAAGGGCTAGGTGTCGGCCTTGGCAGTTTTCTTTGGCGTCCCCTGGTCTCGCACTCCATGGTGCGTACTCTTAATCAAGGGGTTCGACATCTGCCTCCACCGGTGCAGTCGCTTCTACCACCATGGGATCTATTCTTGGTGCGTTTGGTTCTACAGGAGCCTCCCTTTAAAAATATTCGGGAGGTTCTTCTGCTTGCTCTGTCCTAGAAAGTGGCTTTTTGGTTGCTATCACCTCTGCTCGCAGAGTGTCAGAACTGTAGGTGTTACCATGTCATACTTCTTACCTGGTGATCCAGAAAGATGAAGTGGTTTTTCGCCCTTGTCCATGGTTCCCTCCTCTGATTCCTTTTGATTAAGGATGTTGTATTGCCTTCCCTGTGTCCCAGGTCAAAATGTCCTAAGGGATTTATCTTACTTGCCCTGGATGTGTTTGGGCGATTTGGGTGTATTTGGCAGTCACAAGGCCTTTTTGGAGATCAGAATCACTGTTTGTGATCATGGACGGGCCAAAAAGGGGGCTGTCTGCTTCTTCTGTGACCATTTCTAGATGGCTCAGACAGACGATGACTGGTCTGTTTTATCAGAGGTTGCGTTCCTCCTTTCCCTGTTATGGAGCATTTTACTTTGTTGCTTATTGCTTCTGGGGCCTTCCATCATCAGGCGTCAGCTGCGCTGGTTTGCAAAGCACCCACTTGGTCGTCGTTGTACACTTTCACAAAATTCTACAACGTCGCTGTGCTGGCATCTGAGAATGCTTCTTTTGGCCGCAAGGTGTTGCAGGCTGCTGTTTAGAGTGTCTATTCCATCTGTTTCTGTGTTGAGCTCCTGTTACCTGGTTGGCTCTTGTGTTAGCCTTGGGATTCTTCGTTGTCCCACCCCTCATGTTTGGCAATGCTTTGGGACGTCCCTATGGTTCTGAATAAGGAAGCACTGTGTCTGTCAATGAACAAATGAGAAAATAGGATTTTTGACTTACCGTAAAATATGTTTCTCTGAGTTCATTGACAGACACAGCACCCACCCCTCTATGTAGTTTTTAATGCTTCTGACACTGCTTGGGAAAAAACTGAAGGCCTATAGCAGAGAGGGGGGTGTATATCACCTAGGACTGCCCATGGGCGTAGCCAAGTCTTTTTTCTGCCTAGTGTCCTACTACTGTAGGGGGCGATATAACCCTATGGTTCTGAATAAGGAAGTGCTGTGTCTGTCAATAAACTCAGAGAAATGGATTTTACGGTAAGTCAAAAATCCTATTTTACATTTTTGTGTGCACAAGTTATGAATTTTGCAAATTATAGCTCAACATTTGACATATATCACTACACCATTTTGTTTACAATTACAGTTGGCTAACACATATGGAAGTGTTATTAGGTGGAAGCTGCTAAAGTTCACGCAAATTGTTATTTGGTTTAATTATAGCAGCTCACAGGTTTATTATATATCTGTAATTGTAGAGCAGGGTTCACTAAATGGCGGGCTGCGGTCCAGACCCGGACAGAGCAACAGTCCTGTTGGGAGCTTGGCCTTGCCACCTATCAGCCTGGGTATTCTCTCTCTCTGGTCTCCCACCGTGGCTATCATCCTTACAGCGGGCGGAGATGGGAGGTGCTGCATATTGGGACAGAGGGTGGGATTCAGTAATCACCCGCTTGTTAATGTAATAAGTTGGGCAGCTCCCGCCCTCTGTCCTGATATGCAGCTCTTCCCACCTCCGTCTGCTGTGAGGATAGCAGTGGCCAGGCAGGAGACCAAAGAGAGAGAATATCCAGCTGCTATGTGCCTCTGCCCTAGTAGGACTTTGCAGGGGAGGAAGAGTGATCAAAGGGCAATTGTGGTATAAAGGAGGAAAGGGGGGCAATGACTGCAAGGGGCACTGTGATGTGTAAAGAGGGCACTGTGATGTGCAATGCGTAAAGGGGGCACTGTGGTGTGTAAAGGGGACACTGTGTAAAAGGGACACTGTGATGTGTAAAGGAGGCACTGTGATGTGTAAAGGGGCATTGTAATGTGTAAAGGGGGCACTGTGATCTGTAAAGGGGACACTGTAATGTGTAAAGGAAACACTGTGATGTAAATGCTAACTGAGGACTGTCAGACTGCTTTAAAGGGGGGACTGTAATGTTAAGGTGGTCTGTGATGTAAAGGGGAACTGTGGATACTGATATTAAGGGGAGTTGTGATGTGAAGAGGGTGCTGAGGACACTGATAGGGGGCTGTGCTGTAAAAGGGGGCTGTGATGTGTTATAGCACAAACATGAGATTCGAACCTCTGCCACATTTTACAAACTGGACCCCCATGAATTTTAATTCAAGACCGCTGATGTAGAGGGACACAAGAATATATTATGGAATGAAGAGGAGATTGTCTTAGATTGCTATAGGCTAGAGGAACTGCTCTTCTTTCAGACCATTTTATACAAAGTTACTGGCCTTTTAGTGGCACTATCAAACTGCCTGCGGTGATTTTCCTGCAGGGCCTGTAGCAAGTACATTTTGGCTGTGTAATTAAATCATATAAATAAAACACCAAACTCCTTTGTGTAAACAGATGATAATAAAATATTTAAAGCCCATCTCTATGTACTGGAGAAAGGTTGTAAGCTCAGTTAGTTTTCGTATTGCTGTTTGTATCCCAGATGAGGGGATTTTCTGTCACTTCACACATTCCAACTCTGCTAACCCATCTATGTTCCTGTTGGAGAGATTGACAGTTGATATGACAGTAATAAAGACAACAGTGCTTATATAACCTTTTCCCACTCGTCCCAACACTTAAAAAAAAAGATTTGCTTGGAGTTGTTAAAGTTAAAGATTAAAGTACAAAATGTGTCAAAATTAATTAAAATGAGTACTGACTAGTAAAATTGGTATCAACTCTTTTTGTGCACATAAAACAACCAATGCTTGCTTACTCTTTTATTTAATAAGAGAGAAGATGAGTTATCATTAACCTATTGAATACAACATTCCTCAACCGTGTACATTTACTCACCTACCTTATCCCCTAATTCCAAATGTCTTTCTTTTCCCTGCCATCCCTGGCTGGACTCACTTCAAATACCTTACCCTCAGTATGGAACTTCATAACGTGTTCAAAGTGACACTGAAAATAAAGATTCACCTAAAACACATAAGTCATGACAGCAATATTGTATGTGTGTGCACCAAACAGGTTATATTATAGAGTAAGTATGTGCAATCATAAATAATGTTATAGCTTGTAAACAGTTTTGACCTGATAATCTCATATATCCTAGCTATTGCTTAGTACATGGATGCTTATTATCTTTTTACAATTGTCTACTGCAAGCTGTTTGTTTTCCACTGTCTATTCTTCTTGGATGATGCAGAAAATTGAATTCAGTCACCTTGGATCAAAAGACCAGAAGCATAATTGTGTTTCACCTACATGATAATGTGTTCATTCTGTAAAAATTGCAGTATGTACTGCAAATACAATCATAAAACGAAGCATTGTCAAGCTAGAACAGAATATTGTGAACCTATTCTTTTCTTGTATTCATGTACTAGCCACCTAGATTGTAAATACAATGGACATGGTGACCTTGTTCATTTTAAATGCTTTTTATAGTAGGTGAGCATAACTGATATGCCCAAGCTTATAAATTATTGTATAACAAGATACTGACTTACAGGCCTGGCCATGGGTGTCCGCAGCCCCCCCCCCCCCCCCCGGAATAAGGTGTCCGCTCACGGACACTCAGGGCCAATCCTGGGCAGAAAAAGGGATTATTTAACCCTTTCATTTTTTTTGCACTGCCATTTGCGATCTGCTGCGGTGGTCAGTTAATACAGTGCATTTGCTTGCACTGGATCGCTTGGTACTAAAGTACCATGCGATGCAGTTGAGGTGCATTTCAAAAAGTACCGCATGCGCTACTTTTAGTGCAGTGCTGTTTCAGCCCATTCAAAATGAATGGGGCTGAAATCACACTGGAGCGAACCGCCTGGCATGTGAATCGTACCTTACCTTGGACATTATGTAAGTTCTACTATTTCTGAATAAGTATTTTGTGCAGTAACTCCTCTGTTTTTTCATATATATATATATATATATATAAATATATATATATATATATTTATATGTATATGTATATGCACACACACCATGACAACCAGTGACGTCGCGCCATGAGGCCCCAGCATTTAGAGCGAAGGAGGAACTTCTACATTTGCGCCTGCTAAAGGAAGGTCTGAGCCCAGCCCTGACACTTCCAGAAGGAACCGCCCCGAAGGAAAGGACATGTTCCTGAAACACTTTGGGCATAATTTCCATCTAGGAGACAATACTTATTTGTATTTGTTGTACATTCTGATGTTGTTCTTAAATAGTCAAATTGCACGCTCTATGCAGATATTGGCTTTTTATAATATTTAATAAATTATAATTTGTTCTAAATCAATATTTGGTTTTGTACCATTACTAAGTTACCCTTAAAATCCCAATCTTGGGGGGACCCTTTCTCACATATTGAGTTCAGTTTTAAACACCAGAATCAGCCACACACAGTTCAGTAAATATATGGCTCATCACACGGCCAGCCAGTCAGCAGCCAGAGCTTAAATTATATTATCAGCAGCTACTACTGATTCTGGTTGCTCATGATGCTGTTCTCAATGTATTATAAAGGCTGACTTCTTTCAAAAAATACTTGTGTTCACATCTAAAGTACATTTTATGAAATTTAACAGAAACATTGAATGCACTTACTATCACTTTGCAGCTACCTACTCCCGAGGATGGTGTGTTGGTTCATGGGATGTATATGGATGCCAGTCGCTGGGATGATGAAAACATGGTGATTGAGGATGCATTGCCAAGACAAATGAATCCAGTGCTACCTGTGATACACTTTGAACCACGCCAGAACTATCAAGCTGATTCCAGTTTGTACCAAGCACCGCTTTATAAGACTGGAGCCAGAGCTGGGACACTTTCCACCACAGGTAAGATTGTGATTAAACAAGGCATCTACAGTGTGTAGTCAGTTTCATTACATTTTTTAGCTTTGCCAGAGGAACTCTCATTTGTCTTCAGAATACTTTGGCTATCACTTCTGATATGTTGAAGTTGATTTATCTTAAGGTGTTATTAAACCCAGAGCCCTGCATTCACTATATCTGGTCTCACACAGAACATGAAAAATGCAATTATTTTAGTAAATATAAACTGCTAAATACCTTTTCTCATCAGCCATATATAGCAGTTTTGTGACCTCTATCAGTGTCCGGCCAAGCACTAGTTAAAGATGTAGGAGGAGTATTCATTCTGCTCTGACTGTCCTATGAGGCTGCATGATCCCATGACTCTGTCTGGACAGTGCTGATCAGCCCCGTGCTGATCACATGTACACCCCCCCCAAAAAAAAACAAACCTCTCTGGCAACACACACCAAACTGAGCATGTGCAGAGTGCCTCCAAGGCACTGTTCTATCAGCAGATAGATTGGGGACACTAAAAGAAGGGGAGGACCAGAGAAGGCAGGATCAAACAGCATTTTTACACAATGCAGAGGATCAACCCCTTAGGTTCCACAGTGAGTATAACAAGCAAAGTTTACTGCTTATACAGATGGATTTTACTGTTGTGGGTTTAGTAATACTTTAAGGCAAATAGATATTGCATTTTGCAAGCGCAGTGCACTCATGAGACTTCACTTTGTAAAGAATACCCAATTAGGTGCTCTGGGAAAGTTCAGTCCATTAGCCTTTAGTAAATCAACCTTTTTGTGTTAACATAACAAAATTCTTGCTATTCTGAAATTCCATCACCACAAAACCTTGTCTCCTTATGTCCACTATACTATCTGAAATAAATGTCATTTAGAGTAGTAATAAACCCTTGGTCTGTTTTTTATAGCTTAACACATTGAGCAAAATAAAATAAACATTCATCAGTAAACTTTGGCAAAATTTTGTAAAATGTGGCACTCAGTAAGTGATTCAATCAACAGCTGAAAGGACCCCAACAACCGAGGCTTTAATATCACTTTAAGTTTCAGTAGGCATGTATACTGAAAAAAGCAGGCCATAATACTGAATCATGCAGGTGTTGTGACCTCTTTTTGAAAAATATTTGCATTCTGGGTGATCTACAAAATGACAATTTAATTAGGAAAGCCATCACTAGAGCCATATTCCAGGCCCTTAGGCTTATCCTTATTCATTGGAAATCTGATCCACTTATGCACACTACATGGGTGTAATGCATGGGTGTAATGATCCGCTTGGAGCGACTTCTCTATCAGCACAGGGGTTGTAAATTTGAAAATATATCAGGCCCTTGGCTGGATATCCTGGGCCTTAGTCCTACTGATCTTATTATGGATAAGATCTTATTGTGAGATTGTATGTTTTATGTTCTTGACTCTCTTCTGTCATTTGAATGACCTATTGTTATAGGTACAATCTTATTTAGGACAATGTTTGTGCCCTGCAATGTGAACTGGTTGCTCTGGATTGGTAATATAGTTTTCGTGAACTTATTTTTCTCAATAAAATCCACCTTTTCTGTCAAAAAGAACTTCTCAACAAGTAATAGATAGCTGCAAATTTAGAAAATTTCTGTTTTTTTTATATTCCATCCAGCTATATGATATACTGCAGCTAATTTTGCTAATCCAATATTTTCAAAACACTGTCAAATGAGCATAAATCTAAGACTGAGTATGAGTGAATAATTGTGCTGATATTAACCTCTTAATAGTGCACCTTAGTGTCCTTAATCAATATGTGACTTATTAAAAAATATATAAATACGTGATTGTGAATAAATAATAAAACAATCCTCCTGGGAATTACCACACACTAAATGGATGAATAAACACAAATAAAACACCCATAAATTATATACCAAAATTGTCCTATGTATAAGAGTACCAGAATCTAATAGGTAAGCCAAAAACACTGATAGGAAGTTCAAGTGATGGGTAAGCCAAAAAATAAATAAATAATTGGAGGTTCACTGATGAATATGCTTTAAAATAAATGGCAACAGGTTCAACACCAATTTCACCATTAAGCTGCCGTTGGTATTTGGTAGGATATTTTCGTTTATCAGCAAATTTCCACGACATGCAAGATAAACACAAAAAACAGATCCATTGCGCAGAGATTAAAACAGAGTGATGCTAAATATTAAGATGCTAATCTCACTCACATATCCCCATTCGCATGATCACATGAGAAAGAAAATGATCAGCTGCATTCAGCTTTGCGCTGGAGGCTCCTCATCCACCGCCAGTGCTCACATACAGACACTGCTGGAAAGCGTCACAGGCTCCTCCTCCCGACGCGTTGCATCACCAGACACGTGACTTTTTCAAGGGTGCCCATGTGATCAGCCTGCGAGATACTTATAGTGTGCGTACTGGTAGCCATGGTAACCCCGGGAGTCAATGCATCATCACATCATTTGAGCGATCTCAAATACATTCAAATGCCCGATATAACCTACATAATGCAGCATGATTTTAATTCCCTAATACATTAACAACATTTAATATAAAAATCTCTTAGATAAATAAACATAAATATATAAAAAACTGAGATAGCATTCGCTACATGAATACTAAAATCTAGACAAGAGTATAAAGCTCCCTCCTGAGGGCATAGTTAGAATTACACCCTCCCTTAGCTTAATTATAATCAATCCACTACATAAAAGGTAATAAACTGTAGCTTAATTTGGAGTGATTGCTAAAATACATTGGAAGCTTGTACTTATAGTTTAAAATAGATACAATAAACATATATAAATAAAAAAACAAGATAAAATATATGACTGAGGATGTAATAGCAATTCAATACGACCATGTTACATTGATAAAAATCCGATATAAAACAATTCAAGCCAAAATCTATGTTTAAACCCATTGGCGTGAGTGTACGCATATTATATATCCATTTGGATTCTTGCTTACTTAACTCCCTCACTCTATTACTACGACGCCAGTGAGGTCTATATCTTTCAATTGCCCAAAATTTTAAAAGTGCTGAGTTTTTATTATGGTGTAGGGAGAAATGGCGTGAAACACTATGCTTTTGAAAGCCTTTTAAGATGTTTTGTATGTGCTCCCTGATGCGTTTCCACATCGGTCTTTTGGTTCTGCCTACATACTACTACATCTGCCTACTAATCTGTGTTATTGCTTGTAAATTTAAAATCGGTACATTTATGGCCATTTTGTTTGGTGTTCCTCAGTTGTTGGTCAGCTAAAAGGAGTGGCCAATGTTTTTTAAAAATTCGTTCAATCTGTCGGTGCTGAATATTAAAATCCATAATCATCTGAATATCTTGACACTGTGTATGTTCTTTTGATTTATCTTGAATTAATTCATCCCTTGTAATATCCGAAATCTCCTTGATTTTTTCTTCTATGAAGTGCTTGTTATAGCCTTTTTGGACAAACTTTTCCCCGACAGTGCTCGCTTGTTCCAAAAAGGTGCTTTTTTCAGTGCAGTTCCTTCTCAATCGTATAAATTGCCCTTTTGGAATATTTATAAGCCAGGGATCAAAATGACAACTGTCCACAGGAATAAAACTGTTCTTTCAACTGGTTTAAAAAAGGTTTTTGTTGAAATTCCATTATTTGTTAATTCTATATCTAGATCCAAAAAATGTAAGGATTTGGTGCTCAGTTCATAGGTCAGTTTTATGTTTATTTCATTTCTATTTAATTTCTCCAAAAATTCTAGAAGAGGTTCCTCATCTCCCTTCCACAGCATTATGCAGTCATCTATAAATCTTCTGTACATTATAAGCTGTGGGGGAGTATTAACATATATAGCTTCCTCCTCCCATTGGGCCATAAATATGTTCGCTACGCTTGGAGCGTACCTGGCGCCCATACCAATTCCATTTAGCTGCCTGAAAAAATCTGAGTTAAACCAAAAATAATTATGCTCTAAACCAAATGCCAAACATCTTAAAATAAACCTCTTTTGCTTAGAAATTAAATTACTAAACTTATTCATGGCCCATTTGACCTATATTCGTATAGAGTGATGATACGTCTGCTGTAACTAGTATATACTTATGGTCTGATTGGATCACAATTTTGTTTAATTCCTGTATTAAGTGTTAGGTGTCCCTTAGGTAGGCTGGTGTTTTAGGTACTAGTGGTTGTAGGAAATTGTCCACATATTCTTCTAGTCTTGAATTAATAGACTGAATGCCATTAATAATAGGGCATCCAGGGGGTTTTACTTGATCTTTATGAAGCTTAGGCACTGTGTAAATGACAGGTACCCTTCATGTGTCCAGAACAAGATATTTCTCTTCTTTCTTAGTGAGTATATTTTTCATACTTCCTTTCTTAATTAACTCCTGTAATTCAATTTTGTAATCCCTAGTGGGAACCCCTCTCAATTTTAAGTAGGTATTTGTGTCATTCAATTGTTCTTGGAGTTCATTATTATAATAATCTCTAGATAAAACCACAATCACTCCTCCTTTATCGGCCGGTCTGACCACCACTTTTTTGTTTTTTTTTCCAATTCTTTTATTCCATTTCTAATGACCTGTGGATCCTTAATTTTTCTGATTGATAATTTATCAACTTCTTGTGTAACCATTTTATTAAAAACTTCAATATGTTGATTATTATGAACTGGGGGGTTAAAAAGGGACTTATTCCTTAATTGACTGTGTGCAATTCTTCCGGGTGTGTCAATCAATCCCCTGCTGTCCAGACTAGTAGCCACTGTTTTATTCAACATATATTTTTTGATGTTTAACTTCCTGGTATATTTTTGTATATCCACATATAGGTTGAATTTATCAAGATTCCGTTTCGGTGCATATTCCAGGCCTTTGTCCAATAGCAATATTTCATTTTGTGATAAGTCAACTCCACTGATGTTATATATTCCTTCACCCACTACTCCCTTTTCCTTTTTGGTCTTGTGTCCTCCTCTGCATCCCCTCTTGCATTTGGACTTCTTAGATTTACTGATCTTTCTTGTCGTGGGGGGGTTTCGTTCCTGCACTGGTCTAAAAAAGGAATAGATGGGTTGGAATCTTTGTGGTCTCTCAATGCTTCATATCGGTTCTGGGTCTGTAGGGGGCTATTTCTAGGCCCATATTGATATTGGATATAACGTCCTCGGTCCCCTTCATACTGGTGTTGATATTGGGGGCGCTCTCTCGCATCTTGTCTATCATAATAATGATGGTAAGAAGTATCTGAATTAGGATACTCAGATCTTCCCTGGTTATCCTGCGACTGATGTCTATAATTAGACTGGAAGGATTGGAATAATCAGTATAATATTGCCATTTTGTGAATCATATCCCCTATTGTCGGGATAATCATAATGACCATTATTAGGGTTGCGAGGTTTTTTTTCTGCCATTATTCTTCCAGAAAGGTTTTTTTGGGGATTTACTCCATGGTTTGGAATTAGTATTCCTATTTTGCCACCATCGTTTTGGTGTTCTGGGTCCATTTTGCTCATATTGTCTAGGTGGTCCGTCCGCAATGACCCTGGGCTGTCTATCTGAATCATTCTCATATTGCCTGATCGGAGATCTATACCTTTGGTCCCTATTAGGGGTTATTATCCGTACCTCCCTTTCAGGAGAGGAAGTTGTGGAACCAGTTTTGCCTTCTTTTAGATTCAATTGCCATTTGTAACTTTGCTCTAATTTAGTCATTAGTATATATTTCCTTCTTTTCCTTTGTTTAATTTCTATATCTTTCCTTTCCAATACTTTATTTAATTGATTAGTGAGTGTGACAAAGGATGGTGTATCTTTATGAACTTCCAATGCGATTTTACATTCTGCGATTTGTCGGTTAATCAACGCCACTTTTCTTTGTTTCCTTTTTACCAGAAACTGTAATACTTCCATACCTTTCTCATTAAAGAATTTGTACCATTCACTTCCAATGCAGTTTAGCAATCACTCCAAATTAAGCTACAGTTTATTACCTTTTATGTAGTGGATTGATTGTAATTAAGCTAAGGGAGGGTGTAATTCTAACTATGCCCTCAGGAGGGAGCTTTATACTCTTGTCTAGATTTTAGTATCCATGTAGCAAATTGAAAGGGAGGTACAGATAGTAATCCCTAATAGGGACCAAAGGTATAGATCTCCGATCAGGCAATATGAGAATGATTCAGATAGACAGCCCAGGGTCATTGCGGACGGACCACCTAGACAATATGAGCAAAATGGACCCAGAACACCAAAACGATGGTGGCAAAATATGAATACCAATTCCAAACCATGGAGTAAATCCCCAACAAACCTTTCTGGAAGAATAATGGCAGAAAAAAACCCTGCAACCATAATAATGGTCATTATGATTATCCCGACAATAGGGGATATAATCCACAAAATGGCCAATATTATACTGATTATTCCAACCAGTCTAATTATAGACATCAGTCGCAGGATAACCAGGGAAGATCTGAGTATCCTAATTCACATACTTCTTACCATCATTATTATGATAGACAAGATGCGAGAGAGCGCCCCCAATATCAACACCAGTATGAAGGGGACCGAGGACGTTATGACCAATATCAATATGGGCCTAGAAATAGCCCCATACAGACCCAGAACCAATATGAAGCATTGAGAGACCACAGAGATTCCAACCCATCTATTCCTTTTTTAGACCAGCGCAGGAACGAAACCCTCCCGCAACAAGAAAGATCAGTAAATCTAAGAAGTCCAAACGCAAGAGGGGATGCAGAGGAGGACACAAGACCAAAAAGGAAAAGGGAGTAGTGGGTGAAGGAACATATAACATCAGTGGAGTTGACTTATCACAAAATGAAATATTGCTATTGGACAAAGGCCTGGAATATGCACCGAAACGGAATCTTGATAGATTTAACCTATATGTGGATATACAAAAATATACCAGGAAGTTAAACATCAAAAAATATATGTTGAATAAAACAGTGGCTACTAGTCTGGACAGCAGGGGATTGATTGACACACCCGGAAGAATTGCACACAGTCAATTAAGGAATAAGTCCCTTTTTAACCCCCCAGTTCATAATACTCAACATATTGAAGTTTTTAATAAAATGTTTACACAAGAAGTTGATAAATTATCAATCAGAAAAATTAAGGATCCACAGGTCATTAGAAATGGAATAAAAGAATTAAAAAAAAAAAAAAAAGTGGTGGTCAGACCGGCCGATAATGGAGGAGCGATTGTGGTTTTATCTAGAGATTATTATAATAATGAACTCCAAGAACAATTGAATGACACAAATACCTACATAAAATTGAGAGGGAATCCCACTAGGGATTAAAAAATTGAATTACAGGAGTTAATTAAGAAAGGAAGTATGAAAAATATACTCACTAAGAAAGAAGAGAAATATCTTGTTCTGGACACATGAAGGGTACCTGTCATTTATACAGCGCCTAAGCTTCATAAAGATCAAGTAAAACTCCCTGGACGCCCTATTATTAATGGCATTCAGTCTATTAATTCAAGACTAGAAGAATATGTGGACAATTTCCTACAACCACTAATACCTAAAACACCAGCCTACTTAAGGGACACCAAACACTTAATACAGGAATTAAACAAAATTGTGATCCAATCAGACCATAAGTATATACTAGTTACAGCAGACGTATCATCACTCTATACGAATATAGGTCATGAGGATGCTATTGCAGCATCCAAATGGGCCATGAATAAGTTTAGTAATTTAATTTCTAAGCAAAAGAGGTTTATTTTAAGATGTTTGGCATTTGGTTTAGAGCATAATTATTTTTGGTTTAACTCAGATTTTTTCAGGCAGCTAAATGGAATTGGTATGGGCGCCAAGTACGCTCCAAGCGTAGCGAACATATTTATGGCCCAATGGGAGGAGGAAGCTATATATGTTAATACTCCCCCACAGCTTATAATGTACAGAAGATTTATAGACGACTGCATAATGCTGTGGAAGGCAGATGAGGAACCTCTTATAGAATTTTTGGAGAAATTAAATATAAATGAAATAAACATAAAACTGACCTATGAACTGAGCACCAAATCCTTACATTTTTTGGATCTAGATATAGAATTAACAAATAATGGAATTTCAACAAAAACCTTTTTTAAACCAGTTGAAAGAACAGTTTTATTCCTTTGGACAGTTGTCATTTTGATCCCTGGCTTATAAATATTTCAAAAGGGCAATTTATATGATTGAGAAGGAATTGCACTGAAAAAAGCACCTTTTTGGAACAAGCGAGCACTGTCGGGGAAAAGTTTGTCCAAAAAGGCTATAACAAGCACTTCATAGAAGAAAAAATCAAGAAGGTTTCGGATATTACAAGGGATGAATTAATTCAAGATAAATCAAAAGAACATACACAGTGTCAAGATATTCCGATGATTATGGATTTTAATATTCAGCACCGACAGATTGAACGAATTTTTAAAAAACATTGGCTACTCCTTTTAGCTGACCAACAGTTGAGGAACATATTACCAGAAAAAACATGATTTATTTACAGGAGGGCACCTACGCTGAGAGACTTAATAGCAAAAAATATCTTAGACCCTCCAAAAAAATCACAAGAATTGTCCTTTTTCCAGAGGAAAGGTTTTTATCCCTGCAAGCGGTGCTATGCATGTAAGAACACCAAACAAAATGGCCATAAATGTACTGATTTTAAATCTACGAGCAATAACACAGATTATCAGATCAAGGATTTTATGACATGTAAAACTGAGGGGGTAGTGTATGTCTTGCAATGCCCGTGCTCATTACAGTATGTAGGCAGAACCAAAAGAACGATGTGGAAACGCATCAGGGAGCACATACAAAACATCTTAAAAGGATTTCCAAAGCATAGTGTTTCACGCCATTTCTCCCTACACCATAATAAAAATCCAGCACTTTTAAAATTTTGGGCAATTGAAAGATATAGACCTCACTAGCGGGGTAGTAATAAAGTGAGGGAGTTAAGTAAGCAAGAATCCAAATGGATATATAATATGCGTACACTCACGCCAATGGGTTTAAACATAGATTTTGACTTGAATTGTTTTATATCGGATTTTTAACAATGTAACATGGTCGTATTGAATTGCTATTATATCCTCAGTCATATATTTTATCTTGTTTTTTATTTATATATGTTTATTGTATCTATTTTAAACTATAAGTACAAGCTTCCAATGTATTTTAGCAATCACTCCAAATTAAGCTACAGTTTATTACCTTTTATGTAGTGGATTGATTATAATTAAGCTAAGGGAGGGTGTAATTCTAACTATGCCCTCAGGAGGGAGCTTTATACTCTTGTCTAGATTTTAGTATCCATGTAGCGAATGCTATCTCAGTTTTTTATATATTTAATTTTATTTATCTAAGTGATTTTTATATTAAATGTTGTTAATGTATTAGGGAATTAAAATCATGCTGCATTATGTAGGTTATATCGGGCATTTGAATGTATTTGAGATCGCTCAAATGATGTGATGATGCATTGACTCCCGGGGTTACCATGGCTACCAGTACGCACACTATAAGTATCTCGCAGGCTGATCACATGGGCACCCTTGAAAAAGTCACGTGTCTGGTGATGGAACGCGTCGGGAGGAGGAGCCTGTGACGCTTTCCAGCAGTGTCTGTATGTGAGCACTGGCGGTGGATGAGGAGCCTCCAGCGCAAAGCTGAATGCAGCTGATCATTTTCTTTCTCATGCGATCATGCGAATGGGGATATGTGAGTGAGATTAGCATCTTAATATTTAGCATCACTCTGTTTTAATCTCTGCGTAATGGATCTGTTTTTTGTGTTTATCTTGCATGTCGTGGAAATTTGCTGATAAACGAAAATATCCTACCAAATACCAACGGCAGCTTAATGGTGAAATTGGTGTTGAACTTTTGCCATTTATTTTAAAGCATATTCATCAGTGAACCTCCAATTATTTATTTATTTTTTGGCTTACCCATCACTTGAACTTCCTATCAGTGTTTTTGGCTTACCTATTAGATTCTGGTACTCTTATACATAGGACAATTTTGGTATATAATTTATGGGTGTTTTATTTGTGTTTATTCATCCATTTAGTGTGTGGTAATTCCCAGGAGGATTGTTTTATTATTTATTCACAATCACGTATTTATATATTTTCTAATAAGTCACATATTGATTAAAGACACTAAGGTGCATTATTAAGAGGTTAATATCAGTTCAATTATTCACTCATACTTAACCATCTATTTGTGCATTTCACAATATTAATAGCAGCTATATTATTTGGATATCTTTTAATAACAATTTTTCACATAATTTTATTCACCAAATCCACTTCAGCGCTTTAGTATTTTATCACTTTTTATAAAGCTAAGACTGGCTACGTATTAAATGTGTAAGTTTTGTGAAAGTATATGTTTTGAGCACAACAACATCAGATTGGTCTTGAGAAAAGAAAAATAAGCTTTCTTCACTCCTCCTGCTCTGCAACTAAGAGCATTTGAATAATGTGTATAGTTTTCACTTAAGTTTTTTTCAGTGCTAAACTGCTTTTAAGCCACTTTACTGTGGCTAGTTGACCCACTCTGGCTTTATATGAACAGACAGAGGGAATGTCTGAGAGATGAGCCTATTCACAGACATTTACTTCCAACACAATAAAACAGGTTACTGCTTTAAAAGCAATACAGCAGTGAGTAATGTCATACTTCTCACACTAGCCTTCACTGTTTCTTGTAACCCTTGACTTAAAGAGGAAGTAAACTCCCCTTGTTTGTTTATACCTATAGGTAATCCTATAATAAGGCTTACCTATAGGTACTGTAAATATCTCCCAAACCTGCACGGTTTAGGAGATATTTACTGTATTCTGCGCCGATTATGTTGGTGCATGTGCTCTGAATGAACGGGCACTCTGCTGTTTCTTCAGGGCCCTGTGCTGTGACCAGCATCTCTCACGCGCATACGCGGAAGTGACGTCATTGCGGTTCCGGCCAATCACAGTTCCGAAACCCGCAAACCCGGAAGAAACACCGGGGAAGATGTCAGCCGTATCAGCGATGTGCAGGCGCCTCTGAGAGGGCTTTGTTCTAAGGTGGGTATTCCATATTGAGCTAGTATGTGATGCATACTAGCTCATTATGCCTTTGTCTTACAGGTTTTTTTTGGGGGGGTTTACAACCTCTTTAAAGCGGAGTTCCACCCAGAAATGAAACTTCTGCTGATCGGATTCAGCACTCATTTGCACATTCACCTCTTCTACACTGCTTTCCTCTATGCCAAAGCCCAACCCCTGTGCCAAAAGAACATACCATTATGGTGACCTGAGCCTCTTGAACATTATACAGGGGTTCCAAAGAGTGGAATTGACCTCTTACCTATTTTTGCTTTCTTTTTACTAGGTCATTCCACTAATTTTGTGGTTACCGTGCTTTTACCATCAAAGAGACCAAGTGACTACTGGATATCAAAAGGATCAGCACTACTTTGCCAATTAAATGAATGAATACAGAACAAGAAAAGACTCAACTTGTTAAAATAAAATGCCAAATGTTTTACAAATGTTCACTGTTATTAATAACTGGTTTCACTGATTTCAGAAAAGAATATATATTTATTAATTAACCACCTTGTGGGAGCTGTTATTCTAGGGTTTTTTTGTTGATGGTTCTGAATGGTCTAAATTTATGAAGGATATTTATTTATGTTTTGCTTTTCCAAAATTATTGGTCTTCATCAGTGTAAAATCAGTAAGTAGGCTCCAATCGGCCCTCCTTGACCCAGGAATTTGGTCGTTTGGACAATACCATTTTGCCTCCTGCACACCATAGATAATGTAAAGTCAGACTGTCAGTCACTGTCCTCACATCAAAGACACATGTTCCCTTCCTGTGACATGTGTCATTGCTCTCTGCATATGTCCGTGGCCAGAAGGAGTTGTGGCAGATGGCAATGAAGTCTTAGCCAATGACTTTTGGCAAAAAGTCACATTTTGCATACCAGTAACTGCGCTGTTTAGTTAATATGCTTCTTTGGTAAAAAGTAGTTTGAAACAGCTTATGGAGCACATTATAAAGCTATAAGGATATTTATATGCTTGGAAGTTGGAAAGGTTCACTTTAAAAGATGATTTCCGATGACTTTACTTTGTGAGCTTCTGTTACTCTTTGCACTGTTATTATGAATAAAGCTAAATGCACTTTCTTCTTTTACTGTGATACCATCCTCTATCCAACTGCATATCATACCTCAAGACTCCTGGTTGTGACCAGGCTATGCTGTCACAGCTGTGTCCAATGCAAAATGGCAGGCTAGAAGAATACTAATTTTGGAAAGATAACAATGGTTTGGTATCAGTATGTTATAAAAAAGAAAGGTATCAAGTCTGTAATGGAAAATTAGGTTAATGGTTGTTTTAATATAACAAAATGATTTGAGGTGTTCACTAAGATCCTGAATTGTGTTGTTGTTATGGGGAAGGCTAGAACCGCTGTTAAGCTTTTATTGCTGTTTGTACCTCTGTTGCAGATTTCTCCTCACTTAAAACTCTTCCCCGTTTAGTTCCAAACAAAAAAAAAAACATTTTGATGGAATTACACTTTAAAAACACTGCTTTCTTTAACTTTATCCAGACTGCAAAAAATGAATGGTGGCTGCAACAGTAGCGAATGGTCATCTTCCCTTTGCTCACCTGATACTTTATTTGGCCCCTGGATGAAAGAAAATACTAAAATTCAGGGTATGGGAATAATGTGGTTCACTCTCCTTCCTCCCACATAATGATGCTGCTGCTTGATGAGTGACCATTCAAGCAGCCAGTGCAGTCATATGAGAAAGGTGTCTTTAACATGCTGTAAATTGTGATCTCACGGGTGGCAGGGAGTAAAAATAACAAGATAATAAACAATTAATAGGGCTACTTTTAAACTGCATAGGTGCATAAATAGATCTTCTCTTTGCTCCAAACACCCAAACAGAGTGCTATGAGAGTGAAGAAAAGGTAATTATAAACAACTGTTAGTCACCATTACAAAGCATAGATAAATCACACATTCACTTAATATAACATACATTTCTGTCTTTAACCCTTTTGCTGCCAGGCCCTGTGCTCCACTGTTAAACTCAAGTGGCCAGACCATTTTTGCAATTTTCCATTGCTTTTTTATTTTTCCATTACAGCTTTCAGAGTTTAAAGACCCCCCCAAACCATACATTTTATGAAAGCACATAACCAGTAGAATAAAAAATAAGGTGCTGCTGATTTTTAAGGCCCCAAGATATATGCGCAAAATATGTTTATCAAAACAATATTTCCGCTAAATTACACTAAAATCATAATTGTCTTTCTTGTGAAAAAAAAATCATAATTGGCAGATACAAACACAGCAAATTTTACAAAATTCCTGCAAAATTCCTACTACATAAATATAAGCTTATTAACCTGTATTAAGTTAATAAATAACAAATATTTGTACATTTTAAATTGTGCCTTTTTGCAAAATGGTGAAAATCAAACTTATGCAAAACTGTAAATAACCAGATTTCTCTAAAAATTTAAAGGTTTTTATTTTTCACTTATAGCTGAAAGCATGAGATCAGTAGAATAAAAAAAAGAAGGTGCTACTGATTTTTAAGGCCCTGTAATAGTTGCGCAAATGTTTATCAATGCCATATTTTTTTGATAAAAATACACTATAATCATTATTAGCGGATACAAATACAGCACATTTTACAACGTTCCTGCTAAATTCCTACTAAATATATAAGCTTAACTTGTATTGAGTTAATAAATAACAAATATTTGTAAATTTTAAACTGTGCCTTTTTGCGAAATGTTGAAAATCGTACGTATGCAAAACTGTAAAAAACCAAATTTCTCTAAAAATCTAAAGGTTTTTCATTTTTCATTTACAGCTTTCAGAGTTTGAAAAAGACTTCCCAAAGCATGTATTTTTTCAAAGCACATGACCAGTAGAAAAAATAGATAGTTGCTACAGATTTTTTAGGCCCTGCAATATTTACGCAAATGTTTATCCAAACAATATTTTCACTAAAATAAAACTAATATCCTTATTAGCATACATAAACACAACATAACTTACAAAATTCCTGCTAAATTCCTACTAAGGCCTTGTTCAATTGGGGTTTACTAAAGTGTATGTATGCCCATGGAAGGCCACGTTTACCCGCACGGGGATGCACAGGTGTTCTGTGCAACCCTGTGCAGGCAGTCCCATTGATGTCAGTTGGGATGCAGCGGCTGCAAGGACAGATCTGACATCTGTTCAGGTGTAGGTGCATGGCCCCAAACATAGACAGTGGGAGGTCAGGGACATGAACCCACATGGATGTCAAGTTGGGAGCAGTGGCTGCGTCCATGCAGCTGCTGTGTCCCAATTGACATGAATGGGACTGCCTGTACAGAAATGAACTGAACCCCTGTGCATTCCCATGCAGCCCCTATATCCAAATTGACATCAGTGGGACTGCCTGCATGGGGATGCACGGAACACCTGTGCATCCCTGTGCAGCTAAACACGACCTCAATGTACTATAACTGAGGCTTTAGACCTTGTTTAGACTTGCAGTTGGAGAGTGGGAAAAATGTGCTGTTGAGCTGCGTTTCTGCTACCCACCAACCATTCCCCCTTCAGATGCAATAGGCAGCGGACAGGGGTGTTTACATGCTGCGGTCGTGATGCTTCACTTTGCAGCCGCATCAAAGTTGATCCGACTTGTAGCGATGCCATCTGCCGAACCCTACATATTTAAGTCAATGGGGAAGCTCTGCAAATACCCTGCAACTGCTTGCAATACACGTGGTTGCGGCGTATTTGTCAGCAAAAATTTGGTTAAAACAGATGGTGAGGATGCATTGCACCTTTACTGCCTGTCAGTAGCCTCTGGAATGTGATCAGAATGCGAATCTGGTTTCAGGGGCAAGGGACATTTAGATACATGTCTAAATTTACCCTTGCTATGGTTTTTTTTTTTTTTTTTACAATTTTATTACATTTTTTTAGTGGTTACTATTTTATTTGTAATATATTTTTGACACTTTTTTTGGGGTTGGGGGGTGCTTCAGAGTGACATCAGAGGACTAAACAGGCACCTTATGTCTCTTTTTTTTTTTGAGGTAGAGAAAGGGACTGAAGTCAGTCCCTTTATCTGCAGCTTCATCTGCACTGTAGATGAATGAATAGGAGTCTGTATGTTCACTAACTGAAGCATAGTAAACACTACTTACTATCTTCAGTGATGAAGGGACACAGCGCTCGGTACTGATTGCTGTGTTCATTCAACAAGGGGGCTGGTAAACACATCCTCCATCCTGACAGTCACCGATCTCCTGGGCAGCAGCTTCAGCCGGCGAGAGGGGATGGTGGGAATGCCAGTCAGCAGCGCTGCATAGGGGGCTGCCTGGAATTGTGGGGGGCACTGAAGGGGGGTCTCAGTGGCAAGGGAAATATAATTGAGTATTTTACACTATGGCTCCCATGCAATTGCTGGCGGGATGGGCAGCGGGGGGAAGCCAGCAATTGCAATCGGAGCCACAGGAGATCAGAGCTGCTGGGGAGGGGAAAGAGGACGAGGGGGCTTCCCAGTTGCTGGAGAATCAGTACTGGGCGTGGGATCAGTGGCGGCCAGTGCAGCAGTTGATTTGAAGGAGAAGAAAGCAGAGGAGAGAGGCAGAGGGGTTAATTTAGGTGAATAGCACTGATCAGCTGTTATCAGTGATCTCTTATCTCCTTTGAAACCAGCCACTGCCAAGATCATGTGACCGGACTGGAACATCTTCCTTTTACAGGGTATTTAGCATAGGATTTAGAAAGAGGGAGCAGTTTTAGGCTTAGTTAGATTGGTTCTGGACTTCTGTTTTAACATAAAAGCTCTTTTACATTTTACCAGCTTTTGCCCCAGGCAAGTGACTTGGGGGGGGGGCTTCTACTAGTGGGCTTGAAGCTGATCCCGTTTTGATCTATTATTAAAATGTGTAACCTCTGTGTGTTATCTGAGCTTGTCAGCAGAAGGTATATTGGTGACAGCTTGGTTAGAGTATAACAAAAGTAAAATATAGAGCACTGTAGCCAGTCTGGCCAACAAGCAAAACAGTATATGGAGAATTCAGAGAGATGGTTTTTCACCTGGAATTAAGTGTTACTAAGCAGACTATATATTACTGTGTTAAATAATGACAGCTTTAAGTAACAATACATTGAAAATTAAACAAAACCAATAATCAAAGATCCCAAACTTCAACGTGAGACAAACATACATTCTAGCACATAAGTGGAGAATCATTAAGCATCTGCTGTTTCATCTGCTTTTATTAGATACTTGTGTGACTTGAAAGGCACTTATTGTCCATTGTACTTGTCTGATAGGAGGTTTATTTTCGCAGCATCTGTCTGTTTTCACTGAGTACTTTGTAAAAACTATTCTTTAATGCCATGTACACACGACTGGACTTTTTGACAGCAAAGGTCCGAAAAAACGAATCCGCCGGACAATTTGATCGTGTGTGGGCTTCATCAGACTTTTGCTGTCGAAAAATCAGACGGACTTTAGAAATAGAACACGTTTTGCCATGTACACACGACCAGACTTTTCGACAGCAAAGGTCCAACGGAACGAATCCGCCGGACAATTCGATCGTGTGTGGGCTTCATCGGACTTTTGCTGTCGAAAAATCAGATGGACTTTAGAAATAGAACATGTTTCAAATCTTTCTGACGGACTTGAGTCCGGTCAAAAAATCTGTTCCTCAGTATGCTAGTCCGACGGACTAGACGCAAGGGCAGTTATTGGCTACTGGCTATGAACTTCCTTATTCTAGTCCGGTCGTACGTCATCACGTTCGAATCAGTCGGACTTTGGTGTGATCATGTGTAGGCAAGTCCGTTGCGTCGGAACTCCGTCGGAACGCCGTCGAAAGTCCGTCAAAAAGTCCTTCGGAGTTCAGTCCGTCGAAAGTCCACTCGTGTGTACTCGGCATTTCAAATCTTTCCGACGGACTAGAGTCCGGTTGAAAAATCCGTTCGTTGGTATGCTAGTCCGACGGACAAACAAGGACGCAAGGGCAGCTATTGGCTACTGGCTATGAACTTCCTTATTCTAGTTCGGTCGTATGTCATTCGAATCAGTTGGACTTTGGTGTGATCGTGTGTAGGCAAGTTCGTTGCGTCGGAACTCCGTTGGAACTCCGTTGTAAGTCCGTCAAAAAGTCCTTGGGGGTTCAATCCGTCGAAAGTCCGCTCATGTGTACACGGCATTAGAAATGTACTTAATAATGTACAAACATTTACACAATTAAATAAGGCAACACTACAGTACAACACCATCTACTAGAAAGATGGAGTATTGATTTTCACGAAAAATAACTCAGTATTTTTCATTGCAAAAATCATGTCAAATTCAATCAACAGAACAAATAACATTTCTCCTTTGACCATTATCCATTGTTTTCAACATTAAGTGACTTTAACCACTTGGGTACCTTAAATATAGTACGTACACCCTAAAAAACAACATTTCTAGAATGTATTGCCTTTGTTTAGCTCCTGACCCCATGTTGCTACTATTAATTGGCTGTAAAAATGAAGCTACTGCTGTATAAAATGACACTTGCAGATAGTTTGCAGGTGTCACTGAGAAATACAGTTTACAGCATTGTTATATTGCATTTGAGACCTTTGATCTGCATATGACATCTGATATTTTTTTTAACATATATTCCTGTTTACCTTGAAAACTTGAGCTAACCCTAATCTGCCCTAATTACTGCATTCCTCCCCTTTAGCTATGATTTTTCTGCTGATCATTTTTGCTTATTTTCAGCATCACAGTCCATTTTTTTCTTTTACTAACTACTTGGCCATTAGGGATAAGCTTCGTGTTCGAGTCGAACCCATGTTCGACTCGAACATCGTCTGTTCGCCGAATTGCAAACAATATGGAACGTTCGCGCCAAATTCGTGTGGCGCGTCGCGGCCCATAATTTCACTGCGGCATCGCAGTGCATTGCTGGCTGATGAATGGCCAAGCATGCACTATGACCCGCATGTTTGGCCAATCACAGCACCGTCTGTATAGAGAGCTGTAATTGGCCAAAGCCAGGGTGGCTCTGGCCAATTATGGCTCAGGGGGTTTAGTACACGCCCCACACTATATAAGGGCGCCTGCACGGCAACCCTGTGTAGTGTGTTCCGGCGTTGAGAGACAGACAGACAGTGTCATTTGATTTAAGTTAGATAGATTAGGCAGGACAGTCAGTCAGCTGCACTTACAGTGTATTGTGTATATATATGCATCCCAGGTGTTGTGTATATATATATATATATATATACTGTATTCAGTTTAGCTAGATCCGTTCCTGTTACTATCTTCCTACTGACAGGCAGGCAGGTGTTGTTACAGTACAGCTACCTGAAGAAAATTGCTGGTGTTCTTCTGATCCTATTAGTACCACAGTCAGGCAGCTACACTATTTACAGCTAGTGTAGTGCGTCCTCCTCACAGTGTTCAGCTAAAGCTACAAGTTAGTGTAGTGCACAGTGTTCAGCTAAAGCTACAAGTTAGTGTAGTGTGTCCTCTGAACAGTTTTCAGCTAAAGCTACAAGTTAGTGTAGTACACAGTGTTCAGCTAAAGCTACAAGTTAGTGTAGTGCAACCTCTGCACAGTGTTCAGCTAAAGCTACAAGTTAGTGTAGTGCGTCCTCCTCACAGTGTTCAGCTAAAGGTACAAGTTAAAGTAGTGCAACCTCTGCACAGTGTTCAGCTAAAGCTACAAGTTAGTGTAGTGCGTCCTCCTCACAGTGTTCAGCTAAAGCTACAAGTTAATGTAGTGCAACCTCTGCACAGTGTTCAGCTAAAGCTACAAGTTAGTGTAGTGCGTCCTCTGAACAGTGTTCAGCTAAAGCTACAAGTTAGTGTAGCGCATAGTGTTCAGCTAAAGCTACAAGTTAGTGTAGTGCAACCTCTGCACAGTGTTCAGCTAAAGCTACACGTTAGTGTAGTGCGTCCTCCTCACAGTGTTCAGCTAAAGCTACAAGTTAGTGTAGTGCGACCTCTGCACAGTGTTCAGCTAAAGCTACAAGTTAGTGTAGTGCGTCCTCACAGTATTCAGCTAAAGCTACAAGTTAGTGTAGTGCACAGTGTTCAGCTAAAGCTACAAGTTATTGTAGTGCGACCTCTGCACAGTGTTCAGCTAAAGCTACAAGTTAGTGTAGTGCATCCTCTGAACAGTGTTCAGCTAAAGCTACAAGTTAGTGTAGTGCACAGTATTCAGCTAAAGCTACAAGTTAGTGTAGTGCGACCTCTGCACAGTGTTCAGCTAAAGCTACAAGTTAGTGTAGTGCATCCTCTGAACAGTGTTCAGCTAAAGCTACAAGTTAGTGTAGTGCGACCTCTGCACAATGTTCAGCTAAAGCTACAAGTTAGTGTAGTGCATCCTCTGAACAGTGTTCAGCTAAAGCTACAAGTTAGTGTAGTGCGACCTCTGTACAGTGTTCAGCTAAAGATACCTGTAGAAGGTTGGTGGTGTTTTCCTGATCCTATCACTAAGTGTAGTTAGTGTAGTGCACAGTGTTCAGCTAAATCTACAAGTTAGTGTAGTGCGACCTCTGCACAGTGTTCAGCTAAAGCAGGGGTCCTCAAACTACGGCCCGCGGGCTACATGCGGCCCGCCGAGCACATTTATCCGGCCCACCCCACCCAGGGCCGGATTCCTGACAGGCCAGGCTCGGGCCGGGGCCTGGTCGGCTCGGCTTGGGCAGGTCCACTCTGCTTCGGCGGGGAGCATGTCCGCTCCGCTCAGTCAAGTTACACAAGCCGCCTCCCCCACCCCAGTCATCTCGATGGAGGGCTCCGTGTGCCGCGCTGCACGCTGGGAAGTGTAGTTTCTAGCACAGTCCCGTGCGATTTCACTTCTAACTCACGTGGCAGACAGGAGGCACGGAGGGGACGCTCGCCTTGTCCCAGGACAGTGAAGAGGAAGAGTCTGACAGGGAGAGCGCAGGCTTCAGGGAACAGCCTACTACTAGGAACAAGTGAGGACCAAGAGGTCGGGGAGACAGTCAGAGGTAAGTCCGTATGTGTAAGTGTCCCCCTGTCCATCCCTCTGTCCCCCTGTCCATCCCTCTGTCCCCCTGTCCATCCCTCCGTCCCCCTGTCCACCCCTCTGTCCATCCCTCTGTCCCCCTGTCCACCCCACTGTCCCCCTGTCCACCCCACTGTCCCCCTGTCCACCCCTCTGTCCCCCTGTCCACCCCACTGTCCCCCTGTCCACCCCACTGTCCCCCTGTCCACCCCTCTGTCCCCCTGTCCACCCCACTGTCCCCCTGTCCACCCCACTGTCCCCCTGTCCATCCCTCTGTCCCACTGTCCCCCTGTCCACCCCACTGTCCCCCTATCCATCCCACTGTCCCCCTGTCCATCCCACTGACCCCTGTCCACCCCACTGTCCCCCTGTCCATCCCTCTTTCCCCCTGTCCATCCCACTGTCCCCCTGTCCATCCCACTGTCCCCCTGTCCATCCCTATGTCCCCCTGTCCATCCCTCTGTCCCCCTGTCCATCCCACTGTCCCCCTGTCCATCCCTCTGTCCCCCTGTCCATCCCTCTGTCCCCCTGTCCATCCCACTGTCCCCCTGTCCACCCCTCTGTCCCCCTGTCCACCCCTCTGTCCCCCTGTCCACCCCACTGTCCCCCTGTCCACCCCACTGTCCCCCTGTCCACCCCTCTGTCCCCCTGTCCACCCCTCTGTCCACCTGTCCATCCCTCTGTCCACCCCACTGTCCCCCTGTCCACCCCACTGTCCCCCTGCCCATCCCTCTGTCCACCCCACTGTCCCCCTGTCCATCCCATTGTTCTCCTGTCCATCCCTCTGTCCCCCTGTCCATCCCTCCGTCCATCCCTCTGTCCCCCTGTCCACCCCACTGTCCCCCTGTCCACCCCACTGTCCCCCTGTCCATACCACTGTCCCCCTGTCCATGCCACTGTCCCCCTGTCCATCCCACTGTCCCCCTGTCCATCCCATTGTCCCCCTGTCCATACCACTGTCCCCCTGTCCATGCCACTGTCCCCCTGTCCATCCCACTGTTCTCCTGTGCATCCCACTGTCCTTCTGACAACTCTGCAGCCCCCCCTTCACCCCACTGCCTCCCCCTGTGCATCCCGCTGGTGTGGGGTTCTTTGGGATGCTGTGGTTAGGGTGGTCCACTTTGGGGTGCCTTAGATATGATGGACTGATTTGGAGTGTTGAGATAGAATGGGCCACAAGCTGGTCTAGGTAGGAGGAGGGCGGGACTTTTATCACAGCGCACCCAAACTTTTCACAGTGAGCCGTGACACAGCAGCAGGAGATGCCCGATGTTTGAGGACCCCTGAGCTAAAGCTACAAGTTAGTGTAGTGCGTCCTCCTCACAGTGTTCAGCTAAAGCTACAAATTAGTGTAGTGCAACCTCTGCACAGTGTTCAGCTAAAGCTACAAGTTAGTGTAGTGCGTCCTCCTCACAGTGTTCAGCTAAAGCTACAAGTTAATGTAGTGCAACCTCTGCACAGTGTTCAGCTAAAGCTACAAGTTAGTGTAGTGCGTCCTCTGAACAGTGTTCAGCTAAAGCTACAAGTTAGTGTAGCGCATAGTGTTCAGCTAAAGCTACAAGTTAGTGTAGTGCAACCTCTGCACAGTGTTCAGCTAAAGCTACACGTTATTGTAGTGCGTCCTCCTCACAGTGTTCAGCTAAATCTACAAGTTAGTGTAGTGCGACCTCTGCACAGTGTTCAGCTAAAGCTACAAGTTAGTGTAGTGCGTCCTCCTCACAGTGTTCAGCTAAAGCTACAAGTTAGTGTAGTGCACAGTGTTCAGCTAAAGCTACAAGTTAGTGTAGTGCGACCTCTGCACAGTGTTCAGCTAAAGCTACAAGTTAGTGTAGTGTGTCCTCTGAACAGTGTTCAGCTAAAGCTACAAGTTAGTGTAGTGCACAGTGTTCAGCTAAAGCTACAAGTTAGTGTAGTGCGACCTCTGCACAGTGTTCAGCTAAAGCTACAAGTTAGTGTAGTGCGTCCTCCTCACAGTGTTCAGCTAAAGCTACAAGTTAGTGTAGTGCGACCTCTGCACAGTGTTCAGCTAAAGCTACAAGTTAGTGTAGTGCGTCCTCTGAACAGTGTTCAGCTAAAGCTACAAGTTAGTGTAGTGTGACCTCTGTACAGTGTTCAGCTAAAGCTACCTGTAGAAGGTTGGTGGTGTTTTCCTGATCCTATCACTACCGCAGGCAGCTACATTATTTTAATGTTAGTGTAGTGCGTCCTCTTCACACTGTTCAGCTAAAGGTTGGTGGTGTTTTCCTGATCCTATCACTACCGCAGGCAGCTAAATTATTTACACTTTACTGTAGTGCGTCCTCAAAACAGTGTTCAGCTAAAGCTACCTGTAGAAGGTTGGTGGTGTTTTCCTGATCCTATCACTACCGCAAGCAGCTAAATTATTTACACGTTAGTGTAGTGCGACCTCTGCACAGTGTTCAGCTAAAGCTACCTGTAGAAGGTTGGTGGTGTTTTCCTGATCTTATCACTACCGCAGGCAGCTACATTAATTACATGTTAGTGTAGTGCGACCTCTGCACAGTGTTCAGCTAAAGCTACCTGTAGAAGGTTGCTGGTGTTTTCCTGATCCTATCACTACCACAGGCAGCTACATTATTTACATGTTAATGTAGTGCGTCCTCTGCACAGTTTTCAGCTAAAGCTACAAGTTAGTGTAGTGCAACCTCTGCACAGTGTTCAGCTAAAGCTACCTATAGAAGATTGGTGGTGTTCTCATACTACAGGCAGGCAGTTGATTTTGCTAGCTGCAGTATCAGTAAATGTATATATATATATATATATATATATCTCAGCTTAGTGCAGCTACATCTCACTGCAGGCCATTAGTATGTCTGGAAGGCCAACAAAAAGACGCAGACAGTCACAAGCCAATAAAAGAGGGCAAACAGGCTCTTTGTCTAGAGGCAACAGTGCTGGTCGTGGAAATGGTGCATCCTCATCAGCACGTGGCCGTGGGACACGCTTGGCCTTTTTTTCGGCAGCTGGCCGTGTTGAGCCGCAACATGCGTAAGACTTGGTCCAGTGGATGACCAAGCCGTCCTCATCCTCCTCATCCTCCTCATCCTCTCTCACCCATGCTCAGGGTACTTTGTCTGGCAAAGCAACTGCCAACGCGGCCTCTTCCCTCGGCTCAATGGCATCAGTGACTCCTTCCCAAGCCCCACCATGTCCTCCTGAGGAGTCCCTCGAACTGTTTGACCACAGTGTTGGGTACATGCTCCAGGAGGATGCCCAGCGTTTAGAAGGCTCTGATGATGATACTGAGCTAGATGAAGGCAGTAACGTGAGCACGGACAGAGGGGGTGCCCAAGAAGGACAGCAATCTGGCAGTCATGCTCCCCCTGCTGCAGCATACTGCCAGTGATGAGGAGGGAGGGGATGATGAGGTCACTGACTCAACGTGGGTGCCTGACAGGAGAGAGGAGGAGGAGGCAAATCACCAACAAGGCAGGATGCCCTCCAGGGGCCAGCCTAAGGGCAGCACACTGACTGCATCACACCGCAAAGCTCCGCATGTGCAGGGCGCTGCTGTCTCTGCGCGTTATTCCAAAAGTTCTTTGGTGTGGGCCTTTTTTGAGACGCACCGCTGCTATTTGCAACATATGTCTCAAGCGTATCTTGCGCGGCCAAAACATCTCCCGCTTGGGTACCACATGTTTGACCAGACATACGTTGACCTGCCATGCAGTTCGTTGGCAAGCGTACCTAAAAGACCCACACCAAAGAACAAAGAGGACTTCTCCTTGCTCCTCATCAGCTGAGAGCTCCAACCCCACTATACCTTCAGTCCTCTCTGAGACATGCACTGAGAGGAATGAAGGTGTAGAATTAGGTGTGTCACAGCCAAGTACTTGTGGGCAATCTGCTTTCGGTACACCGACGTCAGATTGTACCAGGCAAATTTCCCTGCCCCAGCTGCTGCACCGCCGAAAGAAGTTCGCTCCCAGCCATCCACATGCCCAGCGGTTGAATGCTAGCTTGGCAAAATTGCTAGCACTTCAACTGCTACCTTTTCAGTTGGTAGACTCTGCCCCCTTCCGTGAGTTTGTGGAATGTGCGGTTCTTCAGTGGCAGGTACCCAAACGCCACTTTTTCTCACGGAAGGCGATTCCGGCTCTCTACCGGCATGTGGGAGGCAATGTCCATGCCTCGCTGGACAGGGCGATCAGCGGTAAGGTGCATATTACAGCTGACTCATGGTCCAGCAGGCATGGACAGGGACGTTACCTAAGTTTCACGGCGCATTGGGTGACTCTGCTGGCAGCTGGGAAGGATGCAGGACAAGGTGCAGTAGTGTTAAAGGTTGTTCTGCCACCATACCTCCAAAATGCCACTGCTAATGATTCTGACACACCTCTCTCCTCCACCCCCTCCTCTTCTTCTTCCTCCATGGCTTCCTCCAGGGGCTACGCAAGTATGCAGGCCAAAAGATGCCATGCGGTGCTTGAGCTGGTGTGCTTGGGGGACAGGAGCCACACTGGGGCAGAGTTTCTGTCAGCTCTGCAGGGGCAGATTCAGAGGTGGTTGGCGCCACGCCAACTTAAGGCAGGAATGGTGGTTTGCGACAATGGCGCCAACCTCCTCTCCGCCCTCCGACAGGGACAAATGACCCATGTGCCCTGTTTGGCTCACATCCTTAACTTGGTGGTTCAGCGGTTCTTGGGCAGGTACCCAGGCTTACAGGATGTCCTGAGGTCATATAATGCCAGTGCTCGGCTGGCAGACCTCCAAAAGGAATTTAATCTGCCCAAGAACCGCCCAATCTGTGACATGCCCACCGGTGGAACTCAACGTTGGCCATGCTGCAGCGGCTGCACACGCAGTAGAGGGCCATCAATGAGTACCTGTGCGACTATGGCACCAGGACAGGGTCAGGGGAGCTTGTTTTTTTTCCACACGCTAGTGGGCCATGATCAGGGATGCATGCACTGTCCTGTCACCATTTGAGGAGGCCACGAGGATGGTGAGCAGTGACAGTGTATGCATCAGTGACACTGTCCCCCTTGTCCACCTGTTGGAGCACACGCTGCATGGAATAATGGACAGGGCACTTGAGACAGAACAGAGGCAGGAAGAGGAGGACTTTCTTAGCTCTCAAGGCCCCCTTTATCCAGACAGTGTTCCTGCATGCCCACCGATCACACAGGAAGAGGAGGAGGAGGAGGATTGTGTCAGTATGGAGGTGGAGCCTGGCACTCAGCATCAGCAGCAGTCTTTAAGGGATCATTTACAGTCCCAAGAAACACATGGACTTGTACATGGCTGGGAAGAGGTGGCTGCGGATCATGTCGTCCTTAGTGACCCAGGGGACTCCGGACCCAATGCCTCAGCAAACCTACGCTGCATGGCCTCTCTGATCCTGCAAAGCCTGCAGAAGGATCCTCGTATTCGTGGTATCAAGGAGAAGGAACAATACTGGCTGGCAACCCTCCTTGATCCACGTTACAAGGGTAAGGTTGTGGACCTTATCTTGCTGTCGCAGAGGGAGCAGAGGATAAAACATCTTCGGGAGGCCTTGCAGAAAGGTCTGTGCAATGCGTTCCCAGAGACTGGGAGGTTACAAACTCCTGTTTCTGGACAACGTGTTGCTGAGGCTTCGGTCAGTCAAAGAAGGAGCAGTGGAGAAGGTGGCCGTCTGACCGATGCGTTCAGACAATTTTCTAGTCCGCAGCCCCAAGGTATGATCGTTCCAGCAACCATCGCCAGCGTCTGTTTTACATGGTGCAGGAATACCTAGGGGCAAGATCTGACTTCGATCGGACACCTTTCCCACTGAAAATCCTCTGGGTTACTGGGTCTTGAGGATGGATCACTGGCCAGAGCTTGCACAGTATGCAATTGAGCTACTGGCCTGTCCTGCATCCAGCGTTCTTTCGGAACGCACATTCAGTGCTGCTGGAGGCTTTGTAACCGATCACAGGGTGCGTCTGTCCACCAACTCGGTCGATCGACTCACCTTCATAAAAATGAATCAGTCTTGGATCACCACCAGCTACCAAGCACCTGATGCTGATGTAACCGAATTTTTTTTTTTGAAATGTCAGATCCCTTCAAAGACTGCCTATGCTGATGCTGAGTGACTATCCTGTTATTCTGAGTAATTATCCTCTTCCTCCTCAATGATCGTGCTGATAGCTTGTAAGAACATTTTTGGTCTAGGCGCCGCCACCAGTGCCTAAGGCCCAATTTTTCAGCCCCTTTAACAGGGGCGTGTAATTACAAGTTTTGATGCAATTCTTTGCAGCAGGTCTCATTCCTGCTTTCCAACTAGAGTATCTGTGAGGGGTTGCAGTGTTGTGGCACCAGCACCAGTGCCTAAGGCCCAATTTCTCAGCCCCTGTTTAATAGGGGCGTGTAATTACAATCTTTGATGCAATTCTTTGCAGCAGGGCTAGTTCCTGCACTCCAACTAGAGTATCTGTGAGGGGTTGCAGTGTTGTGGCACCAGCACCAGTGCCTAAGGCCCAATTTTTCAGCCCCTGTTTAACAGGGGCGTGTAATTACAATTTTTGATGCAATTATTTGCAGCAGGGCTAGTTCCTGTGCTCCAACTAGAGTATCTGTGAGGGGTTGCAGTGTTGTGGCACCAGCACCAGTGCCTAAGGCCCAATTTTTCAGCCCCTGTTCAACAGGGACATATAATTAGAATTCTTGATCTAATATTTCACAGCAGGGCCCGTTTCTGCACCCACCAAGAGTAACTGTGAGGACTTACAGTGTTGTGGCACCAGCACCACCACCACCACCACCAAAGGCCCAATTTTTCTGTCCCTGTTCAACAGGGGCATGTAATTACAATTCTTGATCTAATATTTCACAGCAGGGCCCTGTGAGGGCTTACAGTGTTTTGGCCACAACAACACCTAAGGCCCAAATTTCTGCTGAGTATATAGGGCAGGCCCCTACTTTCAAACATCCAACTTACAAACGACTCCTACTTGCAAATGGAAGGAGACAACAGGAAGTGAGATTAAATCTACCCCTAGGAAGGGAAATTCTCTCCTGTAAGAGTTAATATGAAAAAAACTTTTCTTCTTTCCACTGATGCTTTATCACCAATCCTTGTTTCACAAAAAACCCCAAATTTTCAAAAAACATTTGTCATTGGGACAAAAAGTGAGGTGAAATCTTCTGAAGAGGAGCCCAGACAGCAAAACAAATGTCACAGGGGTGATAACCCTTCCCTAGGTTTTCCAAAAAGCTTAAAATAGATTTTTTGGCTGGAGCTAAACACGTTAAAAATGTACCAGTTCAAAATTACAAACAGATTCTACTTAACAACAAACCTACAGTCCCTGTCTTGTTTGCACCGCCTGTATACTGCTGTTCAGAGTATATAGGGCCTGGGGGCCCCACACCTTTCCTTATTTAATTTGGGTGCAGGGTTCCCCTTAATATCCATACAAGACCCAAAGGGCCTGGTAATGGACTTGGGGGTACCCATGCAGTTTGTCTCACTGATTTTTGTCCATGTTGCCAGGACCTGACATTACATTAAAGCCACAAGCAGTTTTAAATTACTTTTTTTCCTTTAAAAATGACATTTTGTGCAGGGACTGTTCTAAGCATGGGAAACACGCGCCACTTTACAGGCATACTATAGACACCCCCCAGGTACGATATTTAAAGGAATATTTCACTTTTTTTTACTTTAAGCATCATTAAAATCATTGCTCCCGAAAAAACTGACGTTTTTAAAGTTTTTTTCGCATTGATACATGTCCCCTGGGGCAGGTCCCGGGTCCCCAAACCCTTTTTAGGACAACACCATGCAAATTAGCCTTTAAAATGAGCACTTTTGATTTCGAACGTTCGAGTCCCATAGACGTCAATGGGGTTCTAACGTTCCTGCAAATTTTCGGTCCGTTCGCAGGTTCTGGTGCGAACCGAACCGGGGGGTGTTCGGCTCATCCCTATTGGCCATGCTTTGTACCGGAAATGTCATTTTGGCATAATTTTAAAATGGGACAAATTATATAACAACATATACAGTATACTGCAAAAACACTTTTTTCAAAACTAACACTTGTCAAAATATACATTTTTTTTCATATAATTTTGTCTATAGATTACAAAGAAAATGTTTTTTTTTGTGCAAGACATTTTTGCATAAGAAAGCATAGCTTGTCCCCAAAAAAGAATGTATGCAGTATATTACTTTTTTATTTTAAGTAATGACAAAGTTCTGATGGGGAAATGTAAAAATTGTTCTTGTCCATAAAGGGTATAAAGAGCTTAAGTGGTAAAACAAGAAGTCTACTCAGCTGGTTTCAGAGAAAGTTAGGTGACTGGGATCTTTCACCTCTGTGGCCCTGTTCCCCTGTTCCATGACTAAGAGTCTATTCTTTACTACAGGAAGATGAAAGAATTAAAATAAAGAAAAACTGGAAAAACTGTACCCAGAAGACCCATCTAAAAAGGGATACTGGACAGTATTTGTAGAATCTGGCTTTGAGTGGTGATTAAAGAGAAAAGTATAATGGTTTTTGTATGCACATTTGTGCATGTGTGCTTGCTCCAGTGGCAATGCTGAGTGTCCTGATATTACTGTACAATGGTGGAATGTACTAGTGCACTTTGCTTGGGTACAACTGCTTTGTAATCTAACTTTGGAGCATGCAGGAAAAGATGAGAATGATTGCAGCTGAATTTCTCGTTTTACCCTAGGAAATTAATTATGTGTGGATTATTGCACATAACCAGGTATGATTTAAATGAAAGCAGAAATAATATAAAAGAAAATGTCAGGAACATATGCAACAACATATCTGGTCATATGTAAAGCTTTGCAAAATTTTGCACCAGACGTATTTTCCTAAGAAGGCCTATTCGTGAGAACTTTTTTGTCTTGGCTGTGGTCTACCTTTGTTTTTGTTTTTTGACAAGTGCATGTTAAATGCAAGGGAACTTTATTCCCTTTCATGATGATAAAGTGAAGTGAACTAGGAAGTGGAACTGCACAAGTTTCTTTAAATACTTGTGACAACCCTTGGTTTATACTGTCAGCATAATTAGTTCTGGTGTTAACTAGAAAACCCATAAATATGCCAGCTGTTATTCTAGCAGAAACCATTCTGCATGGAGGAATGTTTTATGACAGGATCAGGTTTATGTAATGATTTCTAAAATAAAAACTTACAAAATAACTTTTACTATAAAAATGGAGGTAATTTTCCATTCAACCCATAATGTTCAGCCACAAGCTAGAGTTAAAATAGGCTTTTCTGCCACCCAGGGGAGGAGGGAAGGGGGGACACTAACAAGCCCCACCAGTATAAGGAACTTTTTGAGCAGCCCCTAAGTACAACTTGAAATTTAAAGGGCAATGCTGTGTCCTGTAGTCCACAGAATAAAATCACCAGGTATAAGGGGTACCCTACCAGGGTATCCACCATTCCTGCTGCAGGAGTCCTCTAAGGGGGCCCAATATTCACCCATTGCTTGGAGATTTGCCACAAGGGCCTTCAGGAACTTGACTCTCCTGCAAGAGACCACTGCCCTGGACCTGTATAGCACCCTGCTGGTCCACAAGGCAATATACAGGCACTGGCAAATTTACAGGCAGTTCCTGCATGTCCAGTGCTGGGTTCCTGCTTTTTCTATTTTTGTAAGTGAATAAAAGGGATATAAACAAAAAAACCTTCAACCTGCGCACTCTGGATCAACCCTAGAGAAATTAACCACTTAAGGACCTAGCCTCTTTTTGAGATTAGTTGTTTACAAGTTAAAAAACGTTTTTTTTTGCTAGAAAATTACTTAGAACCCCCAAACATTATACATTTTTTCTAACACCCTAGAGAATAAAATGGCGGTCGTTGCAATACTTTCTGTCACACCGTATTTGCGCAGCAGTCTTACAAGCGCACTTTTTTTGGAAAAAATATACTTTTTTGAATTAAAAAATAAGACAACAGTAAAGTTAGCCCAATTTTTTTTTACATTGTGAAAGATAATGTTACGCCGAGTAAATTGATACCCAACATGTCACGCTTAAAAATTGCACCCGCTCGTGGAATGGCGACAAACTTTTACCCTTAAAAATCTCCATAGGCGACGTTTAAAAAATTCTACAAGATGCATGTTTTGAGTTACAGAGGAGGTCTAGGGCTAGAATTATTGCTCTCGCTCTACCAATCGTGGCGATACCTCACATGTGTAGTTTGAACACCATTTTTATATGCGGGCGCTACTCACATATGCGTTCGCTTCTGCACGCGAGCTCAGCAGGATGGGGCACGTTTAAATTTTTTTTTTTCTTATTTATTTTACCTTTTATTTTTTATTTTTTAACTGTTCTTTAAAAAAAAAATGTGTCACTTTTATTCCTATTAAAAGGAATGTAATCCCTTGTAATAGAAAAAAGGCATGACAGGAACTCTTAATTATGAGATCTGGGGTCAAAAATACCTCAGATCTCATATTTACACTAAAATGCAATAAAAAAAAAAAAAATTTTGTCATAAAAAAAAAAAAGGCCCTTTAAGAGCTATGGGCGGAAGTTACGTTTTGACGTTGCTTTCGCCCTGCAATGGTGTGGAAACAGGTGGGGGCCATTTTCCCTTCACTCGTCTCCATGCCACTGACATGAGAGGATCCAATCCCCTCCGCCACTGCCGACGGCTCCGGTAAGCATCGGAGGGCACCGGAGAGTGCGGTGAATCCGCTGCAGAGACCACTATTATCAGAAACTGAACCGCCGGCCGAAAAAGAAGACACCGGGGTTATGGCAGCTAGCTGCTGCCATAACAACTATATTCCTCTTCAAAGTTAGGATGTGTATCGGTGTGCGGCGGTCCGGAAGTGGTTAAATGAAATAATAAAAAGATGTAATAATAAACATAGAGCAGCTCGTAGTGAGGTTCAGACGGCCTAAGTTATAAAAGGAAAATAGTAATTTTCATACTGCGCTCTCTACTTAAAACATCTAATATAAGTCATACATTAAACATAAATAAATCAATATAATAAAGTTGGGAATAAATTAGATATATATGTGTAATGGCCATACACCGCCACCAGATGTCTCCAATCAAGTGAAAGCAATATCTTCTTTAAAAGTCCATACAATGAGATGTGAAATCAAAGTGCCTTCTCCCACCAGCCCCTAGGCAAACATCCTACTCACCAAACGTACATGACACCCATCACAGGTAGTCATAAGAATCATGTAAAGCAGGGAAAGGAAAATGGCCCGTAAAGATGCACACCCACCGGGCAAGGGTATGGTAAATCACATATGTCAAGAGGAAGAAAAAAGCTTCTCATAGTGAAGTTTGTAAATGTATTTGCATCGCAACTATAAGAATACAATTACAATATTGCAGATCAAGAAGAGCTTATTAAAAACAAGCAGGGATGCTGATCGCGTTCCACCTGCGTTCCAAGGGATGCGGGAGTGATGTGGCACGTACTACCCGACCCAATGCATTTTGTCAGCAACATCTGATGTTATCAGGGGTGACGTGATCGGACCCATCCAGTGGGGGCCTGTCCATAGGGCCCCCCCCTCCTGTAGTCACAAAAAAATCCTTTAACCTTTAACATAGTGCACTGTGGCGCCACGTCAATGCAATCACGAGATTGCAGACATGTCGCTTCATTTGCGGGCATTTAACCCACCTTGGGGCGCAATAAAGAATGCTGAGTAGCTTCCGCCCATAAAATCACTGTGATTCTACGGGCGGGAGCATTGTTGTTGAAGATCTCGAGGTCACTTCCGGTTTTCTGAAACTGACAAAAGCCGGAAGTGACGTCGTCACGTCGGCAGCTCCGTTCTTCGGCCCGAGCGGAGCTGCAGTAAGGTGAGAGAGAGCGCGCCTGCATTCTCAACTGTTCCAAAATTCCGATTTCCGATACAGATATTAATGAAAAATGTGATAAATCATCTCCCTGTGCCCCCCTGACAATGTGGAAATGGCTTAGTGACTGCCTGCACAAATTATTTTAGCAAAGCATTTAATTGACAGAAAATGTGTGTGAAACAAAAGTGGATGCACCAAAGCCTCTCATTAATGTCCAGTAACACTAACATGGGGTTTAATATTTTATTCCATATTGTGTCAGTCTGTTCCATTTTAAGACATCCACTTTTGTTTCACACACATTTCTGTCAATTAAATCCAATGTAAATTCTCACCATAACATTGCAACTGATTTCAAAAATATTTGATTGAAGAATAGTGATTCTGGGATATAATAATCTACGTCATCACATTTCCATGTCTTATATTACAGTAATTTTTAAAACTTCAACTTTTCACAGTTTTTTTTTTTTTTTGACCGCCACACGCCGATGTATCCCTGGTTTGGGGACGGATATCGTTGTTATGGCAGCAGCTTGCTGCCATAACCCCGGTATCCCCGTGTTCAGCCGGTGGTTGGCTACAAGATAAAAGTAATCTCTGCGGCGGATTCGCCGCAAGATCACTTTTATCAGTGGCGGGAGAGGGCCCCCGGGCGCAATTTTGAAGCGTGACATGTTCGGTATCAATTTACTCGGCGTAACATTATCTTTCACAATATAAAAAAAATTGGGCTAACTTTACTGTTGTCTTATTTTTTAATTAAAAAAAGTGTATTTTAAAAAAAAAGTGCACTTGTAAGACGGCTGCGCAAATACGGTGTGACAGAAAGCATTGTAGCAACCGCCATTTTATTCTCTAGGGTGTTAGAAAAAAAATTTATAATGTTTGGGGGTTCTAAGTAATTTTATAGCAAAAAAAAATGGTTTTAAATACTCATGAAAAGAGATAAAAAAAAAAAAATGTTATCAAGTTTTAGGGCCGGTTCCCACTGCTGCGATGTCCGAGATCGGATGTGATTCGCACCACACTGCAGTGCAAATCACATGCGATCTGATTTCAGCCATGCAGATAGCATGGCTGAATTCGCATCGCATTTGGGCCAAACTCGCACAGGACCCTTTTTTTGGTCCGCAGCAGAATCGGATCGCATGGGTGTTCACTGATTTGGGGGTGTCATTAACTTTTAACTGACACTCCCAGCAGTTCCCATAGGGCAATGTGAACTGCCGCCAGGAGACATGCGATGCGGGAATCCGCAGTAGATTCGCAGGTTTCCCACATCGCAGCAGTGTCCTTAACCACTTCCCGACCGGCGCACGCTGATGTACGTCGGCAGAATGGCACGGCTGGGCAAATGGACTTACAGGTACGTCCATTTGAATTCCCCGCCATGCCATTGCATGCGCGCCGGCCGGGAGCTCAGTGAGTCGGGTCGCAGGTCCCCCGGACTCGATCGCCACGGGGATCCCCACGATCGCCTCACGGAGAGGACGAACGGGGAGATGCTGATGTAAACAGCATCTCCCCGTTCTGCCTAGTGACAAGTGTTACCGATCACAGCTCCCTGTCATCGGGAGCTGTGATCAGCATAGTGACACACGCAGCCCAACCCCCCTACAGTTAGAGTCACTCCCCTAGGTCATACTTAACCCCTCTCCGCCCCCTAGTGGTTAACCCCTTCACTGCCAGTGTCATTTACACAGTAATCAGTGCATTTTTAATCGCACTGATCGCTGTATAAATGACAATGGTCCCAAAAATGTGTCAAAAATGTCCGACATGTTCGCCATAATGTCGCAGCCACAATAAAAATCGCTGATCGCCGCCATTACTAGTAAAAAAAAAGTTATTAATAAAAATGCCAAAAAACTATACACTATTTTGTAAACACTATAACTTTTGCGCAAACCAATCAATAAACGCTATTTTTTTTTTTACCAAAAATATGTAGAAGAATACGAACGGCCTAAACTGAGGAAAAAAAATTTTTATATATTTTTTTGGGGGATATTTATTACAGCAAAATGTAAAAAATAAATTTTGAAAGAAAAATTTTTTTTTCAAAATTGCCGCTCTTATTTTGTTTATAGCGCAAAAAATAAAAATCGCAGAGGTGATCAAATACCACCAAAAGAAAGCTCTATTTGTGGGAAAAAAAGGACGTCAATTTTGTTTAAGAGCCACGTCGCACGACCGCACAATTGTCATTTAAAGCGACGCAGTGCCGAATCGCAAAAAGTGCTCTGGTCAGGAAGGCGGTAAAATCTTCCGGGGCTGAAGCGGTTAAAGAAAATCTGTACCTGATGATATACAGAGCTTTTCATGCTGACAAGTACTAGTTGCCACTTGCCAGGCTGTAGAACTGACCTAGAGCAAGCAGGGGTGTAATCTGGTGTACTTAACACTTGGGGCAGATTATGTTTATTTTAATTATTACTACTGAAAATAATTTGACTACAGTAACAGAGGAAGGTGGTGCCTCTTATATAGTCAAAACTATTTCAGTAGTAATAATTAAATAAATGAATGCTAATAATGTCCAAAAAAGAAATGGAGACAGAGGCTATATTTTTCTCTGAACATCAAAAGGGCGAACTTCAGATGCAAAAGGCTGGACTGATATTTTCAACCCACAAATCTATATATGATGTACAGAGCCCTGTGTATAATGTAGAGCCTGGTATATGATGTACAGAGCCCTGTGTATAATGTAGAGCCTGGTGTATGATGTGCAGAGTCCGGTGTATAATGTAGAGTCTGGTATATGATGTTCAGAGTCCGGTGTATAATGTAAAGCCTGGTATATGATGTAAAGAGCCCTGTGTATAATGTAAAGCCTGGTATATGATGTACAGAGCCCTGTGTATAATGTAGACCCTGGTATATGATGTGCAGAGTCCGGTGTATAATGTAGAGCCTGGTATATGATGTGCAGAGTCCAGTGTATAATGTAGAGCCTAGTATATGATGTACAGAGCCCTGTGTATAATGTACAGCCTGGTATATTATGTACAGAGCCCTGTGTATAATGTAGAGCCTGGTATATGATGTACAGAGCCCTGTGTATAATGTACAGCCTGGTATATGATGTACAGAGCCCTGTGTATAATGTAGAGCCTGGTATATGATGTGCAGAGTCCGGTGTATAATGTAGAGCCTGGTATATGATGTGCAGAGTCCGGTGTATAATGTAGAGCCTGGTATATGATGTACAGAGCCCTGTGTATAATGTAAAGCCTGGTATATGATGTACAGAGCCCTGTGTATAATGTACAGCCTGGTATATGATATACAGAGCCCTGTGTATAATGTAGAGCCTGGTATATGATGTACAGAGCCCTGTGTATAATGTACAGCCTGGTATATGATGTACAGAGCCCTGTGTATAATGTAGAGCCTGGTATATGATGTGCAGAGTCCGGTGTATAATGTAGAGCCTGGTATATGATGTGCAGAGTCCGGTGTATAATGTAGAGCCTGGTATATGATGTACAGAGCCCTGTGTATAATGTAAAGCCTGGTATATGATGTACAGAGCCCTGTGTATAATGTACAGCCTGGTATATGATATACAGAGCCCTGTGTAAAATGTAAAGCCTGGTATATGATGTGCAGAGTCCTGTGTATAATGTAGAGCCTGGTACATGATGTGCAGAGCCCTGTGTATAATGTAGAGCCTGGTATATGATGTGCAGAGTCCGGTGTATAATGTAGAGCCTGGTATATGATGTGCAGAGTCCGGTGTATAATGTAGAGCCTGGTATATGATGTGCAGAGTCCGGTGTATAATGTAGAGCCTGGTATATGATGTACAGAGCCCTGTGTATAATGTAAAGCCTGGTATATGATGTACAGAGCCCTGTGTATAATGTACAGCCTGGTATATGATGTACAGAGCCCCGTGTATAATGTAGAGTCTGGTATATGATGTGCAGAGTCCTGTGTATAATGTAGAGCCTGGTATATGATGTGCAGAGCCCTGTGTATAATGTAGAGCCTGGTATATAAAAAGTAAATGGTAGTTGCGCTGTGATAAAAGGGGAAGGGGAGTGGTATGTGAAAGGGGCTAAGTATATAATAAACGATAGAGTGATAGAGAGGTGAAAACAGCCCAAATGGGGCCACAGAAACACTAAAAAAGAGGTATCGATATAATAATTCATGATATCAAATGTAAAGTGTGTAACAAATGTGGCAACTATGTGGCCTAGAACAAATATCTCAAAAAATGAATATACAATGGGTGAAATTCACCAAACTTAAATGAAACACTCAACAAAAAGTACAAATGGTCTAGTCATAAAACTAGCACAAATTGGCTGACATAAATAAGGAGCTGAGTACAGTGAGTCCATATAGGTGAATATATAGCAGTCCCACCACCAAGCAGCATACAGATCTTCAGTGTGATCACCTCCGTGTCTATAAGCAGCTCACCTTACTGCTGTAAGGTATACAGCGTGTGCTTAAATGCAGACCACGGATGAACATGGATATCCCATCCGGTGTTTGAAATGGTTCCAATGGTGGATATATAGAACGATAATGAAAAATGACATAAGCAATATATCAAGTATAACACCATGACAACCAGAGGGATATCTACTAAGGCATACGAACTCTGCGTTAGTGGATTGATACCCACACTCATTTTTAAAAAGTGAGTGCATCCCCTCCCCCTTATAGCTGCTTATAGACACGGAGGTGATCACACTGAAGATCTGTATGCTGCTTGGTGGTGGGACTGCTATATATTCACCTATATGGGCTCACTGTACTCAGCTCCTTATTTATGTCAGCCAATTTGTGCTAGTTTTATGACTAGACCATTTGTACATTTTGTTGAGTGTCTCATTTAAGTTTGATCAATTTCACCCATTCTATATTCATTTTTTGAGATATTTGTTCAAGGCCACATAGTTGCCACATTTGTTACACACTTTACATTTGATTTCATCATTTTTTATATCGATGCCTCTTTTTTAGTGTATCTGTGGCCCCATTTGGGCTGTTTTCACCTCTCTATCACATTTATTATATACTTAGCCCCTTCCACATACCACTCCCCTTCCCCTTTTATCACAGCGCAACTACCATTTACTTTTTGTTTACACTCTTTCTATTTGGATCAGTCACATAGGTGTTGCAGCAGTATCCCTTAGTATAGGTTCTTCGTGACAGCATGGGAGTCACTCGCATTCAGAGCCTGGTATATGATGTACAGAGTTCTGTGTATAATATACAGCCTGGCATATGATGTACAGAGCACTGTGTATAATGTAGAGCCTGGTATATGATGTGCAGAGTCCGGTGTATAATGTAGAGCCTGGTATATGATGTACAGAGCCCTGTGTATAATGTACAGCCTGGTATATGATGTGCAGAGTCCTGTGTATAATGTACAGCCTGGTATATGATGTGCAGAATACCTCTTTCACATCAGAAGCTCGCCATGACATGAGTCCCTCCTTTCACACCAGACACCCCCTATCACATCAGGATCCCCCTTTCACATTAGAAGCCCCCTCATCACATCCAAGAGCCACCCCTCCCCCCTGTATGTCAGAAGCCCCCATCATATCAGAGTTGCTGCAGACCGGGTAAAATCTTGTAGTGGGTCGGATGTCGTTCTCATGCCATAGTTTGGAGACCCCTAGTCTATACTGCCTTTCAAGTGTGCAATCTAAAGGAAAATACCCAAAAATAACAACTGATAGCTATTGTTTTTCCAAGATAAACTTAAAATTTCTGGCTGTGTTTTTCACATGGCAATATTGAATAAACATGCATCCAGAACAGCTGGAAAAATTTGGTGATCAGATTGAACCTACATAATGTACCCTGTACACTTGTCCTCTGAAGTCTATTGCCACAGTATAAAAGCCAGCCAGGAACTCAGCACAGGGATGGGGGGAACCCCTTATAATGGGCACAGCAGCCAGCAGCTGTACAGACCCGGGAACTCTTCACAGGGATGGTGGGAACCCCTCATTATGGGCACAGTGAGGCTGCAATTGATGGGCACAGTGAGGCTGCATTTGATGAAATAGACACTTGCATTTGGCAGCGCCATACCCATCTTTCTTTTAAACTTACCCATATTTTCATTTGACTCGTAGGTATTGATCATTGTAGAATTAGTTTTGAAAAAGAGTGAAAATTCAGTTCCATCTTTGAAACTATTTCCCTTCACAAGACGTTCGAATGAGGAAAAAAAGAGGATAAAGGAGCTTGGACCACATCAACCCAAATTGCAAATTCAGCAGAGGTCAAGTGATTGTTGTCGAGTTTACAGTCAAAGCTTTTCCACTGCTTCTTATAATAAATGAAGTTGGCTAGCTGGATGTGATGTGACACATGCCTATTATTGTTTTCCCTGTTTGCTATCCAAAGTCATGGCACCGACACGCTGTGGATATCAACAGGGGTTAATGACCTAAAGCATCTCACTGAAAAGTGCAAGCGGCATGAAATACCCAAAGCCATCTTGACAATGTTATGAGGCTCGAGTTTTTTGGGAAGCATAGCATTGGTGAACAGCTAGATGCAGGCTACAGAATTGCCATTAGAAAACACAATGAAGAGGTCACAAAAAATAGACACATCCTATCTCGAATAATAGACTGTGTGAAATTTTGTGGTGCATTCGAGCTGGCTTTGCGTGGCCTTGATGAGAGTGAGAGCTCCGATAATCCTGGGATATTCCGTGGCTTGATCGATTTTGTTGCTTCTCTTGATGGAGTTTTGAAGGAGCACCTTGAGAATGCCACTGTTTTTAAGGGAACTTCAAAAACTGTGCAGAATGAGCTGCTGGACTGTATGTTGTCTGTAGTGAATGAGCACATTATTCAAGAAGCACAGAGCAACAATTTCATTTCAATTCAGGCTGACGAGACCACTGATATTGCCACACAGTGCCAACTTGTGCTTGTACTGCGCTACATTGATGCCAAAAACAACGTACAGGAGAGGTTTTTTGAGTTTATTCCTCTGCATTCCGCTAATGCAGATTCCATTGCTACAGCACTACAAGAGCGTCTTGCTGTCATCCTTCCAGGGGATCAGAAACATAAACTTATCCCAAGCATATGATGGAGCCAGCGTGATGAGGGGTGCCACTTCAGGGGTTCAAAAGAAGATTCAGGATATGTACCCAAATGCCCATTATATCCACTGCTATGCACATCAGCTCAATCTGATAATGCAACAGGCCACTTCTCAAATACCCAAAGTGAGGCTTTTTTTTGCTAACCTTGGAGGATTTGCCAGCTTTTTTGCAAGATCACCCAAGCGCACAGATGTACTTGATAAAGTAGTTGCCCATAGACTACCGACATCAAGCAGTGTCACATGGAACTTCCACAGCCGTGCCATCAATACAGTGTTTGAGCACAGAGAGGACCTCATCCGCTGTTTTGAAACCATGCGAGACTCAGCTGACTTTGACCCTGTTACCATGAGAGAGGCAGCAGGCTTTGCCGTGCTGCTGGAGGATCAGGATTTTAAATATTTTCTTACGCTTTGCTACAACATCGTGCCACATGTGGACCTCCTCTATGCCAAACTCCAGAAGGACATAGATTTAGTCCACATTAAGGGGAGTATCCAGCAGTTCCAGCGGGACATACAGCAGATCAGGTAGCAGCTGTATTCCTGCTTTTCCATGTGTTGTTATTATTATTATTATTATTTTTTATTATTATTGCTCATACATTTTGCAGAGATTCTATGCCATCCCTGGTTGACCAAAGCAGTCAAGGTGGTTCTCAACCGAAGAGGCGGGGCTCGCTGAATCCAGGAGAACATAAACGCATTGCAACCGAGGTGAGTTTTAATTTGTTGCAATATTTGTATTTTTGATAGCTCACTTTATAGATATGAAGATTGGAAAGAAAAAGATTTTTCTTACAATATTCATATAAAAATGATGTGATCTAAAAGGATTTGTTATGCCCTCGAGTGGATAACATTAGTATTACAGCCTTCATCTGTGTTAGCTGCCTGAACAACAGAAATGCATGAGACTTGACATATTTACTAAGAATGTCTTGTCCATGTGTATGGAGTTCTGAGAAATTATGGATTCAAAACCACTGAAACTGATCTCCCTTTATAACTTAAAACTGAATATTTTAAAATGGCCAGTTTTAATGTTATGAAGGGAGATCAGTTTCAGTGTTTTTGAATCCATAATTTCTCAGAACTCCATACACATGGACAAGACATTCTTAGTAAATATGTATAAGTTTCATGCATTTCTGATGCTCAGGGAGCTAACACAGATGACATTGACATTTTGTCATCACTACCTAATTTTTGTTTTTATGCTTCACTCTATAGGTCTGTGATACCATACTATTACACACCATGCAACGTTTCTCCTTCACAAAACACCTTGTTAGTGCCACCTTGCTTCAAGCAGACAAGTTTGAACAGTACGCAAAGGAGTTTCCGGAAGATGCACTGAGTGAGACTTTGAAGGCCTATCCAATGCTCAATAAGAATAAGTTAAAGACAGAGCTTGGTCTCATCTACCGCACAGAAGAGTTCAAAAAGTACAATGGTGCTGTGGACCTATTCCAGCTGTTTGTGGAGAACAATCTTGCTCATGTATTTAGAGAGACTGTCACTCTGCTAAAGATCCTCATCACCACACCCATGACCACAGCAGAAGCTGAGAGGTGCTTCTCAACCTTAAAAAGGATTAAGACTTTTCTGAGAAATAGCATGACCCAGGAAAGGCTGAATGCATTGGCCATGCTGTCAATGGAAAAGAGAGTGGTGACAGAGATGATTGACTTCAACCAGAAGGTCATAGAGAAATTTGCAAGCCAGAAAGAAAGGAAAGCAAAATTTATTTTCAAATAGTTCTACTGGCACTAATGTGAATGTGGCGTGCATTTGTATTCAGTCACCTTTTCAGAGTTTTTTTGTTGTTGTTTGTTGTACAATAAAGTTTGTTTGCTGTTGTAAAAAAATTCACTGATTCGTGGTACATTTCTTGCATTCTGTAACAGTTGACTTAAACATTAACATTTTCAAAATGTTATCTAGATATATAATCTGTCCTGTGATGCTGGGACTGTATACTCTGCCCTGTGATCTGAGCTGTATACTCCTGACACTATGGGTGGAAGCAAGTGGAATACAGGGGACGGAGTGGGTGGATTATATAAGGGGTGTGGTTTATGAGAAATGGGAGGGGTCAAAAATTATGGGCGGGGTCTGGCTCCCCCCATCCAAAAACTTAACCAGCCGCCACTGGACCCATCACTTCCTCCTTTATATACAGCTGCATAATAGGATATTCAATCCACTTCAATCCTTGTTAATGGCTCATAGACCGATCTAAAAACTGCTATACCAATACACAATACTTTATTACTGACTCATTTTACAAAATATATATTGAAAACTAGAAAATAAAAATTTTTACAACAAAAACTGTTCGGACTAACCCCCTCTAGAGGTAGGAACTATATACCGCCTATTAATTGATGTTGTTGCACCCTCTAATGGATCTTTGGTAGTATTATCAAAGGAATATAAAACCATTGTGTGGCTGAAAAACGCAGGTACCATATGTTCCATCTTGTGGAATAAGGTGGTACTACATCAATAGGTAGTTCCTATCTCTAGTGGAGATAAGTCCAAACTGTTTTTATTATTAAAATTTTAATTTTCTAGTTTTCAATATATATTTTATAATATGAGTCGGTAAGGGCTCATACACAGGACGTTCTTACAGCTGCTGTTAGGGGCGTCTGATGTTTTTTTAACTGCTTCTAAACGCCCCTCCATGTTAGCCTATGTGTCCACGTGCACATAAACTGTCAGAGGCAGTTGGAGGCATAAGCGTTTAGGGGCAGTAGAAAAATTCGACAGCCTGTACATTCAGGAGCAGAAGCTGTTAAGCTGTAAAAATTGTGCCACTAAAAGCTGTTAAGTGTTTTTTTTACTTGTCAAAATCAATGGTTCCCTATGAGAGCCCACTAATTTGAATAGAAGTTGCACCAGAAGTCAGATCATGATGATCCGACTTGCAGTGCGACTTGTGCGCTGAGAATCTTGAAGAGCAACCCTACGCCAAAATGAAAAAAAAAAAACCCTTTGGTCTAGTATGGATTTTTAAGGAGAAACCCCGTGCCCAAAAAACGGCGTGGAGTCCCCCCAAAATCCATACCAGACACTTATCCTAGCATGCAGCCTGGTAGGTCAGGAAGGGGGGGTGAGCGAGTCCCCCCCGGACCATACCAGGCCACATGCTCTCAACATGGGGGGTGGGTGCTTTGGGGCAGGGGGGCCTGCGCCCCCCACCCTAAAGCACCTTGTCCCCATGTTAATGGAGACAAGGGCCTCTTCCTGACAACCCTGGCTGTTGGTTGTTGGGGTTTGTGAGTGGGGGGCTTATCAAAATTAACAAGGGGCCCCCGGATCCCAGACTCCCTCCCTATGTGAATGAGTATGGGGTACATTTACCCCCCCAAAAAAGTGTCAAAAATAAAAATAGTACACAGGTTTTTGACAAAGTAATTTATTAAAGCAGCTTCAGAGTCTCTTCTTCAGATTTCTTCTCCCTCCGGCGATGTTTTCATCCTCCGGTTCTTCTCCTCTGTCCACTGATGTCTTCTTCTGCTGCTGGTTCTCCTCTCTTCACTGTCTTCTCCCTCTGCTGGTTCTTCTCTCCGCTGTCTTCTCCCTCTGTTGGGTCTCCTCTCTCCACTATCTTTTTCCTCTGTTCTTCCTCCAATTTTCTCTCTACGCTCTCTCCTAGTGTAATGCTAGGGCTGCTGTGTGCCAATACTTATATAGCCAAGGGGCGGGGCCACCCGCCAATGTCATCCGGAGGCTCTTCTTGTGACTTCACTGCATGGGGACAAGGCATGGGGACAAGATGCTTTTGGGTAGGGAGTGCAGGCCCCCCCTGCCCTAAAGCACCCACCCTCCCATGTTGAGGGCATATAGCCTGGTATGGTCCAAGAGGGGGGGAGCACTCGCTCCTCCCCCCATTTCCTGACCGGCATACTCCGATAAGGGTCTGTTATGGATTAAAATCCATACCAGACCTGAGGGTTCTGGTATGGATCTTGGGGGAGGGACCCATGCTGTTTTTTTAAAAAAAATTTTGGCATGGGGTTCCTCTTCAAGATCCTCAGTGCACAAGTCGCACCACAAGGCAGATCATCATGATCTGACTTGTGGTGCTACTTCTATTCAAATCAATCGGCTCTCATAGGGAACTATTGATTTTGAATAGAGGCAGAGAAACGCTGCTAAAAGCTAGTGCGGCTAAACATGCATTAACGCCAATACAAAAAAGCTACTAAAAGCACATTTTTACAGCTGCTTTTTCGTGGCATTGGTAGTGGCTTTGCAGCTCCTTTTTTTTAACGCCCTCTGTGCATGAGCCCCAATAAAGTTTCGTGTATTGGTATAGCAGTTTTTAGATTGGTCTATGAGCCGTTAATAAGGATTAAAGTGGATTGGATGCCTTATTATTGCGGCCGTATATAAAGAAGGAAGTGACAGGTCCGATCATGTGACTCCTGATGACATCAGACATTACTGACGAACTGCTCCGGGTTGGGTAGTTGGATAGCAGGTGGAATGCGATAGGCTTCCCTGCTTGTTTTTAATGAGCTCTTCTGAAACAACAATATTGCAAGTGTATTCTAGTTGCGATGCAAATAAATGTACAAACTGCACTATGAGAACCTTTTTTTCTTCCTCTTGACATATCTAATTTACCATACCCTTGCCCGGTGGGTGTGCATCTTTATGGGCCATTTTCCTTTCCCTGGAGAATACATCTCTGCTTTACATGCTTCTTATGACTACCTGTGATGGGTGTCATGTACGTTTGGTGAGTAGGATGTTTGCCTAGGGCAGTGGTTCTCAACTCCTGTCCTCAGGACCCACTAACAGGCCAGATTTGCAAGATAACTGAAATACATCACAGGTGATATAATTTGCTGCTCAGTGATTGCAGTATTCTAATCTGCATCTCCCCAAGGTAATACCTAAAATCTGGCCTGTTAGTGGGTCTTGAGGACAGGAGTTGAGAACCATTGGCCTAGGGGCTGGTGAAAGAAGGCACTTTGATCTCACATCTCATTGTATGGACTTTTAAAGAAGATATCAATTTCACTTGATTGGAGACATCTGGTGCTGTATGGACATTACACACATATATCCAATGTATTCACAACTTATTATATTGATTTGTTTGTTTAATGTATGGCCTGTATTAGATGTTTTTAGTAAAGAGCGCGGTATGAAAACTGCTATTTTCCTGTTTCCAATGTCCTGAAGCAGTCAGCACAACCCTATTGTTATGAATTTGAAGATGGTCTGTGTCCAAGGATGTACAAAAAGAAAAATACGTTTACCAAACCTTTCCCAAGCACAGGGGCCTGGGATGCATTACAAACACATTACAAACACACTAAAGTATGTTAAAATACACAAAAAATGGGTGTAAACATGCATGTGGAAATGCACACTGAATGCAAAGCTTGTGGTGTGAACTAGTCCTTAGAAGAACATTCCCTCTTTGGAAGCCAGATCCTCCATCCCTCTTTCTTCCTTAGTTGTCTCTCCTTCTGGTCTGATGTGTAGGCCTCTAAAAAATTACAAACTACCAAAAGTGTTAAATTACAGTAAACTTTTCATTAAAACTTTAAATGATTCAATTTGATATTTAAAAAAGCAAGTATAAGGAATAGTAGTGGGAAACAAAGGTACATGTTGATTTAACTATTTGTTTTGTGTTTTCATTCTTTGTGGTCAGCATAAATGGGGGTGCGTCAGGGTTGTGTCCTTTGCCTACCCATAGTTTGTGCTAAATCTGTACCCTTTTCCCTTCTTAGAAAGTTGTAAGGTATGGTATTAAGGAGTAACATGGAACGATTGAACTAAGGAGTATGGAACTAAGGCCCATGAAACTGGAAGCACAGTATACTACCCTGGCTTATTTCCAGGCCATTCTAAAATGAATGAATGAGAAAATGAGCTGCCAAACAAAAATTAGGATTGTTGGTGCATAAACCCAATCAAAGCTGCAACCCGTGCAATCTCTGGCAGCTAACTCAGTGCTGTATTTAGGCCTAGGCCGACAAGGCCCAGGCCTAGGGCGGCACTTTGCGGGGGGGCGGCAACCCCCCCACGGAAAAAAAGCACCTGCATCCTCCTCCCGACTTGCGCATGCAGGGCCGCCATCCGTGGAGTAAATCTAAATGAGATCGCTATGGGAGTGCGGGGGGGGGGCGTACTGCACCTGGGTGACACCAGGAAGCAATTGTAGTGGGTGCAGCCACCGCCCCCCCATCGGCAAAGCGGTGATCACACATCACAGGCAGCGGCGCTGTGACAGGGAGAGGAGAGCTGTGTATACAGCGGCTGTGTATTTCCCCCGCTCGCCCCCCTCCTTTCTCCTGTCAGCTGAAGTTGAACAGGAGAGGAGAGCGGCTCGTTCCCCTAAGCGCCGCCCGGCTCTCTGCCCGCTCTTGTCATAGCAGAGAGCCAATCCAAAACACGGGAATGGGCATTATGGGAAACATAGTCCCAGAAGATTGACGGCCCCAGTATGTCCACAGACATACTACAGGCTACAGTCCCCCAACATACATGCGCTGGGGGGGGACCTGACCTGGAACCCAGCAAACAGCAGAGTGCTACAGGGGAAGAAAAAGAGAGGACTGTGCTGGGGGAGACCAGATAAAGCCACGCTGTACCCGCACCACCAGATAAAGCCACGCTGTACCCGCACCACCAGATAAAGCCACACTGTACCCGCACCACCAGAGAGGGAGCCACGCTGTACCCGCACCACCAGAGAGGGAGCCACGCTGTACCCGCACCACCAGAGAGGGAGCCACGCTGTACCCACACCACCAGAGAGGGAGCCACGCTGTACCCGCACCACCAGAGAGGGAGCCACGCTGTACCTGCACCACCAGAGAGGGAGCCATGCTGTACCCGCACCACCAGATAAAGCCACGCTGTACCCGCACCACCAGAGAGGGAGCCACGCTGTACCCGCACCACCAGAGAGGGAGCCACGCTGTACCCGCACCACCAGATAGAGCCACGCTGTACCCACACCACCAGAGAGGGAGCCACGCTGTACCTGCACCACCAGAGAGGGAGCCATGCTGTACCCGCACCACCAGATAGAGCCACGCTGTACCCGCACCACCAGAGAGGGAGCCACGCTGTACCCACACCACCAGAAAGGGAGCCACGCTGTACCCGCACCACCAGATAGAGCCACGCTGTACCCACACCACCAGAGAGGGAGCCACGCTGTACCCGCACCACCAGATAGAGCCACGCTGTACCCACACCACCAGAGAGGGAGCCACGCTGTACCCGCCCCACCAGATAGAGCCACGCTGTACCCGCACCAGAGAGGGAGCCACGCTGTACCCGCACCACCAGATAGACCCACGCTGTACCCGCACCACCAGAGAGGGAGCCACGCTGTACCCGCACCACCAGATAGAGCCATGCTGTACCTGCACCACCAGAGAGGGAGCCACGCTGTACCCACACCACCAGAGAGGGAGCCACGCTGTACCTGCACCACCAGAGAGGGAGCCACGCTGTACCCGCACCACCAGATAGAGCCACGCTGTACCTGCACCACCAGAGAGGGAGCCACGCTTTACCCGCACCACCAGAGAGCCACAGGATCACTGTTGCGGTTACGCTGGGTCTGGTAAGAGGGCCTGTTGGCCATTATCCATTACTGTTCTTACGGACTGAGCCGTGCCTAACCTGCTATTCTCTAGGCCTTATTGACAACCACAACAACCCTCTCTGTCCTCCTCCCCCGACGTCCCTCTGTCTTCCTCAGATGAAGAGGACAGGGCGGGTCTTAAAAAGGAAGGGGTGTGGCCTTGACAGGAAGGGGTGGTTCATATTTAAATTAGGGGGTGCCCAAGTTTAGTCAGGCCTAGGGCAGCACAAAACCTAAATACACCACTGAGCTAACTGCAGCATTACATTCATTTAAAATTATGTGCAGCTGTTTGGTTTTATCAGGGGCTGCACTTAAGACCCTTTTTTTATGTCAAGAAAGTTGGCTTCTGCTGCATTGACCCCCTGGCGTGGTAAATTTATTTCACATGATCTTACTTTTATCTGTGTTGTCCACCCCTTTTCTCCTATTATGTTTTTTTTCTATGGTGAAGTATGAAAATGTATTAAATATCAAACATGGCACAAGCTGTAAGAAGCACAAATGTGGAATCATTGATTTCTAAAGGGGCCATAATAGCTGTAGTCTTTAGCAGTCTGATTTAATGCGTTTTCAGCCTATGACTGTCTCCTGCAGCATGTCATGCCCAACATGACAACTCCCATAGCATGCTCACAATCTCTGACAATGTCATGTCCATGTCTGCAGTCTCTGGTCATGTCTTGTAGCATGTCTGCTATCTGTAGCTGTCTGTAGCATTATATTAATAATTTATTATTATATGAAGCTATTTGGTTATGTCAGGGGCTGCACTTGAGGCCCCCCATATAAAAAAAAATGACTACCACTGCATTAGACATTTACAGTGGGGAAATAATTATTTGATCCCCTGCAGATTTTGTTATTTTGCCACTTACAAAGAAATGAAGGGTCTATACATTTTATCTTAGGTGTATTTTAAATGACAGAGACAGAATATCAACAAAAATCCACAAAAAAACCCGATACAAATATTACAAATTGAGTTGCAGTTCAGTGAGTAAAATAAGTATTTGATCCTGTACCAACCAACGATAATTCTGGCTCCCACAGACTACAGTATGTGCTCATGTGGTACACAGATTAGTCCTGTCAATTTAAGAAGTTGCTCCTTACGACAACTTGTTATGTGTATAAAAGACAGCTGTCTACAGGATCTCTTTCTTCCATTCAAACCTCACCAATGCCATCATGGGCAAAACCAAACAGCTGTTGTAGGACATCAGGGACAAAATTGTAGACCTGCACAAGGCTGGAATGGGCTACAAGACCATCAGCAATAAGCTTGGTGAGAAGGAGACAGCTGTTGGAGCGATTATTAGCAAATGGAAGAAATACAAAATAACCATCAATTGCCCTTGGTCTGGAGCTCCATGCAAGGATTTCTTCTCATGGGGTAAGGATGATCATGAGAAAAGTGAGGGATCATTCCAGAACTACATGGGAGGAGCTTTTGAATGATTTCAAGGCAGTTGGGACCACAGTCACCAAACAAACCATTGGTAACACAATATGCCACCATGGATTGAAATCCTGCAGAGCTGGCAAGGTCCCCCTCATTAAGAAGGCACATGTACAGGCCCGTCTGAAGTTTGCCAATGAACATCTAAATGATTCAGAGAAGGATTGGGAGAAAGTGCTGTGGTCAAATGAGACCAAATTTGAGCTCTTTGGCATTAACTCGACTGGCCGTGTTTGGAGGAAGAAAAATGCTGACTATGACCCAAAAACACCATCCCTACAGTCAAGCATGGAGGTGGAAACATTATGCTTTGGGGCTCTTTCTCTGCTAAACATACAGGCTGACTTTGCTGCATTGAGGGGACAATGGACGGGGCCATGTATTGTAAAATCTTGGATGAGAACCTTCTTCCCTCAGCCAGAACACTGAAGATGGGTCATTGATGGGTCTTCCAGCATGACAATGACCAAAAACCTACCGCTAAGGCCACAAAGGAGTGGCTCAAGAAGAAGCATATTAAGGTCATGGAGTGGCCTAGCCAATCTCCTGACTTTAATCCTATAGAAAGTTTATGGAGGGAGCTGAAACTTCGAGTTGTCAAGTGACAGCCAAGAAACCTTAAGGATTTAGAGAAGATCTGTAAAGAAAAGTGGACCAAAATCCTTTCTGAGATGTGTGCAAACGTGGTAGCCAACTACAAGAAACGTCTTACCTCTGTGCTTGCCAACAAGGGTTTCTCCACCAAGTACTAAGTCAAAAATGAATTTGCAATCAAGGAAAAACATTATTTGAAATGTGCGGTCTGTGATTTGAAGTGCGGTTCTAAGATTCACAGTGTCCCATCAAACAGCTCAGCATGTGTTCAAGATGGCGTACCATAAGAAAAAACATTTACACAACATTTATTACAAATGATATACCATAACATAAGCAAATGAGTTACCCTCCTCTTTCTCTCCTAGACATATAGGCCGATTACCCTTTATTTAATTTTGGTAACTCATTTGCTTATGTTATGTTTTATCATTTGTAATAAATGTTGTTTATTATTTCTGTATAGCCATATCAGCTATTACAAGGGTACGGATCCTGAGGAAGCAAGAAATCATGAAACACATCGATCCACCTTGCCTTTTAGGAATTAAAGAAATATGTTTGTTATGTCCAAATTAAATGACATCTAAACATTTTCTCGTATAATTTTAATGACTGTTTTGTGGAATAAAGTTTTCTATATCTTTATGATATTGTGTGATCCTTGTCAAGGTACAGGAAGGGAAGACCCTCACCATGCCAACATCCAAAATATATGCATACGGATTAAGAGACTCAAAAAATAGGTGGACTTTGTGGGCACATAATGAGAGGAGAACTAATTAAAATATTATTAATTTTATTACAACATGATTAAAAAAACATAGAAAACATACACTCAACACCCTATATGGACACAGTTACCAGTTATCCAATAATAATGCAATTATGAAGGTTGGATCTGAGGTAGACAATTTGACTTAATGATATGTCAAATAAAGAAAATTTGATCCAATATTGCCTCCAAAAATTGCTCGTCGACGCGTTTCGCTAGATATTAGCTTCCTCAGGACAAATACTGGGTAGGTGCTGGTATATTTAAAAACAAAGAAAGAAAATTGTATATAAGTATTACATATTGTATATATTTATATGAGCACAAAGGTAATTGTTTCAGCACATATCCAAGAGAGAAACATATAACTATAATAATATGTACAAAAGACAAACAAAAAAACAACACCAAACACATATATGCTTGCCTGGTGAGCCTGTGTCCAGGGGTACCCCACAAGACTAAACAGACATAAAGAGAGCCAGAGCCTCAAACCAAATCCTTGTATATGTCAGAGCGGTACATATGCGTAAATCGATGACTGTAATACATCCCCTGGGTAGAGGAAAAAACTATAGGCCACTGTGAGATAGGATTCAGTCATGAAAAATCCTAAAAAATAAATATAAATAAACAAAGGTTTATGTAAGCGTGAACTCCAAGACATTGAAGGGGGCCATATAGTTATATAGGGTCCCTATCAGATCAAAGTGATACTAAGATGATTCTCACCTGATACATAGTGAACGCATCAACCACAATGTGACGGAATCAGAGTCCAAACCAGCAATAAAGATAGATTCTCATGATATACGGTATAAACCGTCAAAAATCAAGGTATCAAGGTACTTTTTGCTATAATAAATATCCCCCAAAAATACATTTTTTTCCTCAGTTTAGGCCGATATGTATTCTTCTACATATATAATAAAGATAGATTCTCATGATATACGGTATAAACCGTCAAAAATCAAGGTATCAAGGTACTTTTTGCTATAATAAATATCCCCAAAAATACATTTTTTTCCTCAGTTTAGGCCGATATGTATTCTTCTACATATTTTTGGTAAAAAAATAGCAAAAAGGGTTTATTGTTTGGTTTGCGCAAAAGTTATAGTGTCTACAAAATAGGGGATAGTTTTATGGCATTTTTATTAATTTTTTTTTACTAGTAATGGTGGTGATCAGCATTTTTTATCATGACTGCGACATTATGGCGGACAGATCGGACACTTTTGGTGTGATTTTGGGACCATTCACATTTATACAGCGATCAGTGCAATTAAAAATGCATTGATTACTGTGTAAATGTGACTGGCAGTGAAGGAGTTAACCACTAGGTGAGCTGTAGGGGTTAAGTGTGTCCTAGGGAGTGATTCTAACTGTGGGGGGGAGAGGCTATGTGTGACACGACACTGATCACTGCTCCTGATTACAGGGAGCTGTAATCAGTGTCAGTGTCACTAGGCAGAACGGGGAAATGCTTGTTTACATCAGCATTTCCCCATTCTTCCTCTCCATTAAACAATCGCGGGTATCCCCGCGGACACCAAGTCCGCGGGACCCGCGATCGCACTCACAGAGGTCGTGGCGGGCGCGCCCGCAAATTGCTTCTTAAAGGACAACGTATAGGTACGTTAATCTGCCTGTACATGCCCTTCTGCCGACGTATATCAACGTGAGCTGGTCGGCAAGCAGTTAATGAGAGGGATAGGAGGAAAACTGCTAGCGTGTAGGAGGGTATTCCCTGCTGTCTCCTTACGATACAAGGTAGTACTGATGCTTCCGTCACCTTCAATCACAACAGTGATATCCAGAGAAGGAATGGATTGCCTACTCTGATGCATGGTGAATTTTAGATTAAATTCATTGTGACCTAAGTCCAGCATGATGTTAGTCAGGTCAATAGGGGAACCAGTCTAAAGCATCAGGATGTCATCTATATATATCGGTTCCACATTAGAATGGAATCCCAATATTTAGCATATTTTTCCTCAGAAAACAGCATACCTTCCCACCCCCCCAGGTACAGGTTTGCATACGATGGGGTACAAGAGGTCTCCATAGCAACCCCCTGCACCTGGAGGTATTGGGAATCATTAAAGGTAAAGACATTGCATGTTAAGATGTGTTCCAATATGGAGAATAAACTTGCTGAAGGACCAAGAGTCCTCTCACTTAAAAAGTCTTGTATAACTGAAAGGCCTGAAGAGTGTGGAATACTGCTGTAAAGAGCTCCGAGATCGATGGCCACTAAAATGGTATCAGTAGGTACTTGGATGTTTTCTAGACGACGCAAAAGATATGGTGTGTCCTGTACATAGGAAGGAAGTGACATGACATGAGTATGAAGATATTTGTCAACTAGTTGGCTGGCTTGTTCAGTATAGGCGCCATTCCCAGATATAATAGCAAAAGAACAACCTAGTGCACAAAGCACGGTATAACCCATCAGGATTTTAAATGACGGACCAAATGTGTAGTAAAAAATATTTATTATTCACAATATATAATTCAAATAACATTAAGGTATCAAAAAGGTTTATCATAAAAATGTTGACATTATAGACATGAAACTTAGCTGCCCTGTACAGAAATTCTGGGCTAGCAGAGACCAATGCCTGAAATGACGCCTGACATGTTTCGGACAATGACGTCCTTCTTCAGAGGCTTAGTGTCACTTATAACAATTGGTTAGTTTTTCTGCAATATGAATATAATAAAGATTAGTACAACAGTAATGATAGTAGTTATACTTACAGACCTATATCAGTCAAACAGTGGTATATACTCCATAGTGGCCAGTTAGCCAGTGTTGATTTTAATCACCACTGGTTGGGTGTTCTTGCAGTGGTTCTCACTCCCTCACTCCCAGATCTGTCCTGCTGTGATTGGCCTTTGTGCCCCTTTGTACCAACCTGGAGTGGTTTTGGCTGCCTGTGGACCCCAGAGCGGTATAGACGTTAATTCTATCCCCCCATGTGTCCAATGTCGGTCGATCTGCTTGTGTAAGTATCTTCAACCCATTGTCCTATTTTTATGAATCATGGTTTAGCATGTAAACCATTGTTTAAGTTGTAACCCTAATAAGCAATCTATTTTCTACTATCATTACTGTTGTACTAATCTTTATTGTATTAATATTGTAGAAAAACTAACCGATTGTTATAAGTGACACTAAGCCTCTGAAGAAGGACGTCATTGTCCGAAACGTGTCAGGCATCATTTCTGGCATTGATCTCTGCTAGCCCAGAATTTCTGTACAGGGCAGCTAAGTTTCATGTCTATAATGTCAACATTTTTATGATAAATCTTTTTGATACCTTAATGTTATTTGAATTATATATTGTGAACAATAAATATTTTTTACTACACATTTGGTCCGTCATTTAAAATCCTGAGGGGTTATACCGGGCTTTGTGCACTAGGTTGTTCTTTTGCTGATATATTGGATAGGACCGACCAAATGTTTTTGCACACACTGCCAATCCCTACCTCATTGATTTCCCAGATATAATATGTCTTCCAAGAGGACACACCAGATCCTTATGTGTCTTAGGTAGGGAGTAAAGGTAGGTATGACAGGATATTTAACAAGGAGAGCCTCATATAGATCTTTAGTAACAACTCCTTGATGAAAGGAGTCCAAAAGAAGTAAATGAAATTCATCCTGAACTTTGCTAACATATTCTTCAGGGATCCTTTTGTACCAATCCCCATTATCTAGGATTTTGTTACACATGGCAATGTATTGGGCCTTGTTCATAAGCACAATGTCGCCCCCTTTGTCCCAGGGTTTAATAACAATTTCATCTCGTGAACAAAGTTTTTGTAAAGCCTGTTTCTGAAGAGGGGATAAATTGTCCACATTGTGGGGATAAATTTGTAAACTTTCTATTTCTTTTGTGACCTGTGTAACAAATGCCCAGATATTAGGATTGGTTTGTAATGAGGGAAACCTCTCTGATTTCTTTTTCATGGAGGTGTGAGAGATTACATCCCTGTCCATAACTTATGGGGTCTGTGGCTGCTGATCACATCTTTTGTTCTCCTCCAAGAAATCCGTGAGGTCTCTTAATGCCCGAAAGTCCCTTACTGAGAAGGTTTTCCATTGATCCCTAAGTTTTTTATCTTTATCTTTTCTTTTTCTGTCTTGATCAAATAAATATTTGTAGGTCACCTTACGGGCAAACAGATTAAGGTCCTTAATAGTCTTGAATCGGTCTATTTCCTGGGTAGGGCAGAATGTTAATCCTATGCCAAATACCTCTATTTCTGCAGGAGTCACCCTATAGTTAGATAGATTGATCATGTTCAGGACTGTGTCCTTTATGTGGTCTTGGCTGCAAATGGGTCTAAATTGCTGCTTAGTTTCCTTTCTTTTAGTGGAGGGGCCACCCCTTCTTTGGGCCGGAAAAAAACGAGGGTGTGGATGTGACGGAGAGAGAGGAAGATAGTGCAGAATTTGAATTGCCCCTGTCATGATGTTCACCTCCATGTGTGGTAGATTTATTGGTAAGTGTACTCGGACCCTCCTCATTGGGATAAGACCGAGGATTACCTTGTAGCGCCCCGAGAGCGAGTCATGGAGAGGCCTTTTCTTACCACCTTATGTGTGTCCATTGCTGTGACTGAAGGGTTGCTTTTGGGATTACGATTTCTCCCCTGGGCTCTAGCCGTACCTTGTGAAAAACAAGAGTTATTAGAAGCATTAGAGGAGTCAGAATCCCTGATCTCCTGTTCATTATGATTTTTAGGTTGCTGTGCCCCCTGCCTCCAACCCCGAGAGCGTCTCAAGTTGGGTAAGGACCATCTATATGATTGATGGTCTGCAAATGCGATTTATCTCTAGCAAATTTTTGCTCTTTGTTTTTAATCAGTTCTGCATTGAACTGTTAAAGATGTTCACTTAATTCTTTGTCCTTAAGATTAAACTGGGTGTGAGCATAGTATTGGTTCTGGGTATACAGCTGTTTAATTTCTTCATCTACTTCTTTAATATTTTTCATATATTCAGCAACTAGTAATTCCATCATCTTTTTGGTGCATTTTTGTAAGTTTAGTTCCCATGCATTTTTAAAGGCTGGAGACTTATTATGTAAATTAGAAAATATTTTGATTCTCAAACCACTTGGATTTATATCCTCATCAATATATCGTGTTAGAAATTTATAATGCCAATATAGGCCAGATTTTTTCTCCAGTGCTTTACATAGATTATGCATGAATACATCCAATTCAGAAGATGCACCTTCTTCCCCTAAACAATTGTTTTGAATTTTGAGCATCCAACCATCCCATGCTATGCCAACATAGTCCGCCATAACTTGTAACAACAACAAAATGGAAAAGAAAAATCACTACTCCTGAATAAGTCGAAGAAAAATAATCAAAAAAAATATTAGTGCTTAGACCCCTAATCACAGCCTGTCATGTAGCTCAGGTAGTGAAAAGTTGAAAGTCAAAAAGTGGGTATTTGCTACCCTAATAACTTAGGAAGGGAGGACCCTCACTATGCCAACATCTAAATATGCATAAGGATTGAGAAACTCAAAAAATAGGTGGACATATCATTAAGTAAAAATTTCTACCTCAGATCCAACCTTCATAATTGCATTATTATTGGGTAACTGGTAACTGTATCCATATCGGGTGTTGGGTGTATGTTTTCTATGTTTTTTAATCATGTTGTAATAAAATTAATATTGTTTTAATTAGTTCTCCTCTCATTATGTGCATCGACCTATTTTTTGAGTTTCTCAATCTTTATGCCATGTTAAGGCACATTTTAAGTCCCATTACAAATTTTCTTTTCTAATTCCCTCCTAAATAAAGTGGGACTCTGGAGAATAGTTTATGTGATGATCTGACTATGAAAAACACCCCCTAGAATTTCTAACCATGGCTAAGGGTAGATGATTCATGTAACATTTACTTCCTGGAATCTGCTCTTAGCTCAGGCTTGCAGGCAGATGTGCTTAGCTGAAAAAACCCTCTCCTCCCCTTCCCCCTCCTGAAGACTCCTGGGATGTATGACATCATTTGCCTAGGCTAGGAAACCAGGAAGTAACTGAAGAAATAAAAAAAAATAAAACAAGTAACTACATTGTATGATGCACGTTCCTATTTATTTACTAATGCTAGCAGGATGAGGATTAAAATAGTCAATGCTGATTGAGAGAATGAAGTTCCGCTTTAAGAACAGTTAAAAACCAAAGAGATGCATGTACTTTATATGCAACATGTGCACACAGGGTGTGCCAGGTGTGCCTTGGCACACCCTAATCACCTGATCCTGTTCTTACCACTCACTATCTTCACTTCTAAACACAGGAGCCTGCCAATTGTATTTAGAAGTGATAGCTTCTCTCTGAGCAGGTGCACTGAACCCTCCCCACCATCCCAGGGCACAGCTACTGTAATATACAGGAACAGTGGGGGGGGGGATGGGGGGTGAGCCCCAATGGAATCACTAGTGCCAGGCATCCATTGCAGTACAGTGATTGCCAACACCCACACTATCTCTCCCCACCACCTGTGTAACAGAGCCGACAGCTGAGGAAGCTTCCACTAAGCTCCTCCTCGCCTCTTTCGTATGACAGACCACATGGAGACGCTTGGGAGGAGGAAAATATCCCAACCTGCACAGAGCCGCATTGTATCTGAGGTCTGTGTTGGGATGCAGGGGAAATTTATAGTGCCATTTGTACATCTAGGGGGATGGGGGGAGGGTGATGGCAGGGGAAGAGGCTTTACACTGGATGGGGGGGAAGCTTCCAGACGTAGAGGGTGGAGTCTAGGAGGAGCTGCTTGGAGTATTGATGAGGGCCCCAGCCAATCCCCAGCAAAATGGACTGGCAGGTACTTCATACATACTCATGGGTGGGTCATGCCAGCAGGGGCAATCTGGTGGAAGATGGAGGAGGCTGTCTGTGACCATTGAGGGTACTGCCTAGTCTGGGGGTAACCTCGACCCTGGGGCTTGGATGCTGGAGGGACCCTCTACAACACGCGGAGGATATCCTTCCTGGAGGCACGGGAGCAAGGAGAAGACAGCAGGAACAGGTCAACACGTCCAGGAGTTCTCCAGAGGAGTTAGCCGGGTGGGCTGGTGAGGGAGCAGTCTGGAAAGACTGTGGAGAGAGAGTGTCAGTCTGGAAGGACTGTGGAGAAGTAGCCAGGAGAGTGTAACCTGGGGGACAGTTAGGCGGTCTCGGCACTAACTACACAATATATACAAGCCCTAACTACCGGGCTGAGCAAGCCTACAGCTTATCAGCTTCCACAGATACAGCTTAACAGCTTTTTACCAGCCTTTTGCTCTCACAGACCAGTGTTGTCTGTGTTTACCAGGCAGAGAGCGAAGGCTGTCTGTCACAGGTGAGTTTAAATTTGCCTGGGGGAGAGGACCAAGATCCGAACAGGATCGTGGATCAGAGATCCCTAAACGTGTATGAGTATAAACCCTGAACAGGACTTTTCCTGGCTCTCTCTGGGACCCTCTGCTACAAGAGCTAGTGAAAGGGGCCACTGGAGCCAGGCGGGCTGGCAGTGCCTGAAGAGATGGTAGCTACAGGAATGTAAGCTAGACACAGATCTTTGCTACACACCTAAAGTAGCCTTGGGTTCCTGCCTATAACAGACTTTTGCTCAACAATCTGACTGAGTGCTGTGTCAGATCATTTTTTTATCAGCGTGCCAGTGGAGTTCTCCAAGCAAGTGTGCTGGAGGAAGCAGAGGATTGTATATAGACTGTAAATAGACAAAGTTGTCCCTGGAGTCTGTTCTAAGTCAAGTGGGCATCCCATAATACCTCTCCATTCCAAGTTTTATCCCTTCAATAAAATAACAACACAAAGCGCTGAACTGTTTTCTGACTCTGGGAGACTGTGCCTGGCTATGCAGGGTGGGGAATCCCATTTCACTTGCAGTTCCTTAGGGGGTGCGCTACAATAGCATGCTTCTTAAGACCCCTTTCACACTGGAGGCGTTTTTCAGGCGCTAAAGGGCTAAAAATAGCGCGTGTAAAGCGCCTTAAAAACGCCTCCCCTGCAGCCCCAGTGTGACAGCGAATGCTTTCACACTGAAGCAGTGCGCTTGCAGGACATTAGAAAAAGTCCTGCAAGCAGCATCTTTGGAGCAGTTTAGGAGCGGCGAATACACGGCTCCTCCACCGCCCCTGCCCATTGAAATTAATAGGCACCAGTGCCGAAGCGCCTGCAAAGCGATTTGGCAGCGGCACTTTTTGGGCACATTTAACCCTTTCTTTGGCCGCTAGCGGGGGTCAAAAGCACCCCGCTAGTGGCTAAAAAGCGCCGCTAAAATGACGGCGGAGCAGTGCCAGTGTGAAAGGGGTCTAAAGGGTAACTCAACTTTCGTGGGAAAAAATAGCAAAGAAAAAATAATATAGTGTATACAATTGCGACACAAGTCATAATGTCTCTGAATGTTTTTAAAAATTTCCTTTCCTTTTCAATCTGCAGCTCTGTAATTTTTTGAAAATGCAGTGCAATATGGCTACCTGGAGGTGTTCTACACAGAATATGTACAGAATGCTTCCTCAGAAACATAATTTCCTGCTTGTGTGATTGGCTTACTGATTTTCCCAGAAGTCTACACTAAGATATAAGTCAGATTTCAGGCATCCCCTGCAACAAAAATTTCATTTTTGGTGAGGTACTCCCAATAGGAAATTATGTCTAAAGGGATGCAGGCCAAGCAGCAGTCCTCATTAGTGTCCTGCAGGTGCAGCAGCTGACTGATAATTATGAAAGCACTCCCATTAGATTCACTTTCCCACATGGACACAGAGAAACACACAGGGGTTTCTTCAGAATAACAAAAGGTAGGAATTTGCAGCAAAGTTTGTTAAAATCCTTGCAATGTACATAGAGGGGGGATGTTTTTTCTCAACAAAAGTTACTCTTTAACTCTGTACACTGTGCACTTCTGAACTCTGCACTCTGTACTCAAAGCACTTCTGAACCCTGTACTCTGTACGTAGCGTACTCCTGAACCCTGCACACTGAACGTAACATACTCCTGAACCCCGCACTCTGTACGTAGTGTACTCCTGAACCCTGCACTCTATACCTAACGTACTCCTGAATTCTGCACTCTGTATATAACGCACTCCTGAATTCTGCACTCTGTACATAGCGCACTTCTGAACTCTGCACACTGTATGTAACTGTATGTAGTGCACTCCTGACGTCTGCATGCTGTACGTTGTGCACTCCTGAATTCTGCATGCCGAAAGTAGCACTCTTATGAATTCTGCATTCTGTTTGTAGTACGCTCCTGATATTTAACCACTTCCGGACCACCCGCCGTCGTTATACGTCAGCTATTTGAAGAGGGTTATCATTGTTATGGCAGCAGCTAGCTACCATAATCCCCATATCCTCTTCTTCAGCGGGCGGTCCGCTTTCAGATAAAAGTGGTCTTAGCAGCATATTCACCACAAGATCACTTTTATCGGTGGTGGGAGAGGATTGCAGTTTAGTGTAAATATGAGATCTGAGGTCTTTTTGACCCCAGGTCTCATATTTAACCGGTACAATACCGGGCATTTTCACCCCCTTTCTTCCCAGACCAATTTTTAGTTTTCAGCGCTGTCGCACTTTAAACGACAATTGCGCGGTCGTGCGATGTTGTACCCAAACAAAAGTGACGTCCTTTTTTCCCCATAAATAGAGCTTTCTTTTGGTGGTATTTGATCACCTCTGCGGTTTTTATTTTTTGCGCTATAAACAAAAGAAGAGCGACAAATTTGAAAAGAACACAATATTTTTTACTTTTTGCTATAATAAATATCCAATTTTAAAAAAAAAAAAACTAATTTTTTCCTCAGTTTCTTCTTCATATTTCTTCTACGTATTCTTCTACATATTTTTGGTAAAAAAAATCACAATAAGCGTATATTGATTGGTTTGCGCAAAAGTTATAGCGTCTATAAAATAGGGGATAGATTTATGGCATTTTAAAAAAAAAATTATGATTTATTTTTTTTACTAGTAATAGCGGCGATCAGAGATTTTTTTTTCATGACTGTGACATTATGGCGGACAAATCGGACACTTTTGACACATTTTTGGGACCATTCACATTTATACAGCGATCAATGCTATAAAATTGCATTGATTACTGTGTAAATGTGACAGGCAGTGAAGGGGTTAACCACTAGGGGGCGGGGAGGGGTTAAATGTGTTTCCTAGGGAATGCTTCTAACTGTAGGGGGAGGGGACGCACAAGGGGAGGAGACCGATCAGTGTTCCGCTGTTCTGGGAACACAGATCGCTCTCCTCTGAACTGACAGGCCGTGGATCTGTGTGTTTACACACACAGATCCACAGTCCGGCCTGGTTAACGGGCAATCGCGGGTGCCCGGCAGACATCGCGGCCGCCGGGCACACGCACCAGGTTCCGAGCAACGCCGCGCGCGCCCCCGGCGGCCGGGAACCCGAGGCCGTCATATGACGTCCACCCAGGATGGGAGATCCCATCTGTGGACGTCATTTGTCTATGGCCGGGTAGGGAAGTGGTTAAGAGGTCCTGTCATGCTTTTTTTTCTATTAAAAGGGATGTTTACATTCCTTGTAATAGGAATAAAAGTGACACCATTTTTTTTAAAAGATACCAGATACCAGTTAGCAGATTACTGTTTATGGCAAGAAAGCTAATTGCCCTAAGGTGGATATCTCAGAGTGCACCTTCTTTTGAGGAATGGCGCCTACAGGTAAACGACAATATTTTGAAGGAACAACAGATCTATTGTAACAGAGGCATACCTAATTACGTGTACAAACTGTGGAAACCATGGATTTCGGTTCCACGGTTAGCCCCATCCTCGCTTTTACTGATCGTTAGAAGGGCGGGCAAGTGTAGTTATGGATAGTAAATATGGTACCAGACGGAAAATGGAGGTAGAGGGTTAAATCAGTGGGTAGAGAAGTAACTACTGACTCCGCCCTGTGGCCCCCCACACCCCAAAGCACCTTGTCCCCATGTTGATGAGGACAAGGGCCTCTTCCCGACAACCCTGGCCGTTGGTTGTTGGGGTCTGCGGGCGGGGGGCTTATCGGAATCCGGGAGCCCCATTTAATAAGGGGGCCCCAGATCCCGGCCCCCCCACCCTATGTGAATGAGTATGGGGTACATCGTACCCCTACCCATTCACCTAGGGAAAAAAGTGTCAATAAAAAAACACACCACACAGGTTTTTAAAGTAATTTTTCTTCTTCCGACTTCGGGGGTCTTCTTCCGACTTCGGGGGTCTCTTCGGCGTCTTCTCCCGGTGTCCGGCTCAGGAGGGGGGGCGCTCGCTTGTCCCCACCCCTTTTTCTGACCGGCTGGGCTGCGTGCTCGGATAAGGGTCTGGTATGGATTTTGGGGGGACCCCCACGCCATTTTTTCGGCGTAGGGGTTTCTCCTTAAAGTCCACACCAGACCTAAGGGCCTGGTATGCTCCCAAAGGGGAATTCCCTCTCGCGCTCGCCGCAGTAGGAAAAAGTGTTTTTCCTATTGCAGCCAGCGCGAGATGTACAGTACCCTGTCGCCGAGAACCAGCGCGATCGGATTGCGCTGGAAACATTCTCGCAGGCAGGTACTGTATTTTGTAGTTAGTCTGATGGCTTTGTGTACACACGATTGGACTTTGCTCCATCGGACTTTTGTTGCCGGAAAGTTTGTCCGTTCGCACAGCCAACAAAAGTCCGATGAAAACAGAAAAAGTTTGTCCGATGGAGCATGCACACGGTTGGATGTTGCTCCAAAACAGCTAATTTCCATGTTTGTTGTCAAAAAGTCTGATCGTGTGTACAGGCCTTAGAAAAGATGACGTCACATCTTGCAGTACAGAAGCAGGGGCAATTGATTGTTTTTACAAAGGGAGGGAGAGGGAGATTGATTGGTTTCCAGGAATAACAAATGGCTTTCTATAAGTTGAGCTGCACACATAGTAGTAGTCTGTTATAGCAAATCATCAGATTTCATTGTATGACGCTCCAAATGAGTGATTGCCATTACAAACTTATTCATGCTACTAGCTCACACCATACAGAGCCATTTGTTACACTTGTGTAGTGATTTCTCATAGAGATTAATTACTGCATGACTGAGCTACCAAAAAAAAAATCACCTGTGTGCTCTGCACTAATTATCCTTTTTTCACCTTCTCTTTAGTAGACCGAGATGAAAAGTGAATGTGAAAGTAAAGCAGGTATTCATAAATCATCCCTAGTATATCAGAAAGCATAGTTGGTCATAGCAGGAACACTGCGCAGCTCGTTGCTAATCACCATAATTGATTACCCACCAGGAAATGTTTATGCTTCTGATTATGACTCAAGACAAGTTTCTGGCTTACAAAAGACGCATAGGACCTTATTTATTGAGGGGGTTGGGAAGATCGTTTAGGACAGCATTGCCAAAACCAAGTAATATTCAGCCTTTCATAACCTGAATGTGAAAAATGACAATGAAATGGAAAAGTTGAGCAACTCAGTCTATGGTTACTTCCTTCAGATACCTTGATAAATTAGGCCTAGAAATAATAACAGCATGCTCAGAATCAAAGAGAGCTAGGTGTTGCTCTAGTCAGACAAAGAGGAGACAGGAAAAATGTGTATAGTTTATCTTTATTCATTTAGGTCCATTTTCGTAACAATAAGCATTACTTTATTTGACAACAATGTCAAAACATTTGTAGCCTGCAGTAAAGTAGTAAGTATGGCGAGTATTGTGATGTGAAAAATTGATTATTATAACAGTGAAATTGTGATATTTTTCTGTTTTACGTACGGTTAGTTCAAATCTAAACTTTCATTGGTAAACATACTGTATAGGTAGATATTGTTTAAATCCCATATGCCGGTTATTGTAAAAGAAGAATACAGGAAATGAAATGGCATTTTGGTTTAACCCTTAGTTTTAGTTTGGAATTGTGATTTGCTAGTCAAAATAATAAAATAGAATAAATATTATGTTAGTTCAGGTAAATAATATTTTGGTAGTTGAAGTAAAAAATGTTACATAAGAAGGCAAATTTTTTAAAAATAATTTCATCCCTTGGACTTCCCCAAAAATCTGGGTTCCATTTCAATATGAAGGGTGAACAGGTGGTCCACCCCATTAAGAGTGTGCCCATTTACCAACATGTGTGTAGTATCTAAGGTAGTGCAACTAGGGTATCACCATCTTGCCCACTGACCATCATATCTGCACACACCTGCATTCCAACCCCACTTCCCCTCTTTTTCAACACTGCATTTGTACACTCCTTCTGCTCTTGCCATCCTACCACAGTGCCTGACCCCAGTCCTCTCATCTTGATCTCACCAGTGCGCCTGTGCACAGCACCCCTTTGATCTCACCACTGTGCCTGACCCCCCTGTCATGTTACCACCTGGCCTGAACACCCCCCTCTTACCACCGCACTAGACCCCTATTCCCCCCCAACATTGCTTGTTGTAGAATGGGAACACTTACATACACACACACACACATATATATATATATATATATATATATATATATATATATATATATATACAACTGTCAAAAAGTTTTTGGCTTGCGGCAACTTGCGGCATAAAAAGTGTGCTCTGTTATGCTTTGTAGGGGACACTGGTTAGAAATGGGTCAGCTTACTGAAGGTTAATGTGAACCTGTGCCTTCCCAATACAAAGCAAAGCAACAGGTTCTATTGAGTGGTGGCTCCACCAGCAGTCTATACTTCCCTTCACTCTTGCGCTGACTGCTGGGAGCAAAGAAAATTACCTTATACTTATGGGGGAATCATATGACTCACACTCTCCTTCCTCCTACCTGACAGTGCTTGTGTTTGGAAATTGGCTGCTCAAGCACCCAACACTATCCTCAGCCCTGTGTAAGCTCCAAGTAGCAACTTGGAGTTTACAAAGGGCCCCTTCCAGTATGGTGAATCTGACGCCAAACAAGACATAATATTGCCATTTGCCATGCAGTATTTTTTTATTACTGTGCATTATTTGCTTTTTTCTTTTGCAGGCAAAACTGAGATTTTGAAGTACATGTACCCCTTACCTGGATGACTAAAGTTTGCTAAAGCCCAGTGTATCATAAAGAATTGTTATTTATTTTAGAAAATACTGTTTTTAGCATTTTAGTACTGCTGATCTCCCCGAGCCCATTTTAGCCACTTTCTGTCTACATGCACTTACTCCAGCATGAGCTGCACATAATTGCTCTGGGCAAGTTTTCTGCTGATGACAGTGATGGACCATGCCTGCTCAATATGTAGCAGCGTGGCTCTTTGTAGTCTCCAGCAGGGGTGCATATCACAAGGTGACAATGCAGAAGCACAAATGGGAGACAGCTGTCACCCTATAACAGGAAGTGCCTACAGACATCTACATGGCAGAATCACCAGGTATTATTCTAATGTAGGCTGAAAAAGATTGACAATGACTTTGGAAATTAGATTGCCATGTCAAAGCTTATATGAGATTTTAGTAGCCGGATTTAAAGCAGAACGCTGTGTATGCTGTGAACTATTTAAAAAACTGTCATTCTGGAGTGGGTAAAGGACACTTAGGCTTCATTCACACCTGAGCGTTCTGGAATCGCAGGCAGAATTGGTCTATTTGGCCCATTATTCCAGAATCAGGGCAAAACGCAGGACATGATTGCAATGTCATTACTTCTTAATGGCACCCCAATCGCAGTGCAATTTTGCAGTGGTTGCCACGCGATCAATCGAGCTCCAATTGTGGCAAACTGCAATGTGCAAAGCTGTCACCCAAAAGAAGCTCTTGCTCCCTTTTGAGCAACAAGCTTTGCGGTTTGCAATGTCACCGCGATTGCAGTGTGATTGCACCACGATTGCACCGCGATTGGGGTGTAATTAAGAAGTACTGGCATCGCAAACACATCCCATATTTTGTCGCAATTCTGGAATCACGGGCAGACGCCCGGGTGTGAATGGAGCCTAATGGTTCTCTTTGAGATCTTCAGTTCTCATACCTGGAGTGAGCTGGAAGTACACCTGGAGTTGTACTATTTGGTGTAAAGAAAGGTACAGATTTTACAGTAGAGTGCAGTGATAAGATGATAAGAACAAGTCATACCTACACAAAAATACCATTTATTAAACACCTAGGGACCTAGGGCTCCTTCTACCAGGACAGGAAACACGTTATCCCACACCAGATAAAAGGGCAGACTCCAGGTCCCATGTCAGTATTTCTTGAGAATCTTAGGGCGTACCTGTAAAACATATGCATAATACACATAACTTCAATAAAAAAAGGGTGGGAATCCAGCTGTCCTGGAAGACTCTTAGAAAAGAAGTTACCGGTAAGTCTAACTCAGCTTTTCTCTAAGCATCTTCCAGGACAGCCATGAGACGATGAGCCAGAACTTACCAGTCTAGGGAGGGACAACTGCCTGAAGGGCCTTATGACCAAACGCCTGCTCCTGAGCAGATAGGAGATCCAGGCGATAATGTTTAATGAAGGTCAAAAAACTGGACCATGTGGCAGCCTTCCAAATTTGTTCCAGTGAGGCTCCAGCCCTTTCAGCCCAAGACACAGACAAGGCTCTTGTTGAGTGCTCTGTGACAAAAGGCAGAGGAACTTCCCTAATTTTGTAAGTTTCATAAATAGCTTGCTTTATCCATCTAGCCAATGTGGCTTTAGATGCACTCTTTCCCTAGTGTGCTCCTGAAAAGAGGATAAACAAGGTGTCTGTTTTTCTAAAGGTCTTGGTGACCTCAAGGTAGACGAGAAGAACTCTTCTAACATCTAAAAAACTAAATTTTCTTTATTGGTCGCCCTTTCGTGATGAACTACAAAAGGTTGGCAGTACGATTTCCTGGGATCTGTGAAATGTACTGGCCACTTTAGGCAGAAATCCTGGATCTGTTTTCAAAACAATCCGATCCTCAAAAATTGTGAGGAAAAGCTCCCTCACTGAAAGGGCCTGTAACTCACTTACCCTACGAGCTGAGGTAATCGCCACAAGGAAAATAGTTTTTAAGGTAAGTAACTTAACTGAAATATGCTCTAGGGACTCAAAAGGGAATTCTACCAGAGTTTGAAGCACCAGGGACAGGTCCCAGGTTGGACAACTTCTCACCACTACTGGCCTGGACCTATAAATTGATTTAAATTATCTAGCTATAGTGGGATTTTCCAAGAGAGAAAATTAGAGAAAAACACTGATAGCTGCCGCCTGTACCTTTAAAGTACTAACTGAAAGACCTTTGTCGACACCCTCTTGAAAAAATTCCAAAATTGAAGGAACATCATGAGTTAACCTTTGGTTTTCAGATAACCACGAGTTAAATTTCTTCCAGACCTTGGAATATATGGCTCTAGTGACCGGTTTTCTGCAATTTACCAGGGTCTTGACTACTTTGTCAGAGAACCACTGGGCGCTTAGTATCTTTTCTTCAGATACCAGGCCATCAAGTTTAAGGAAACCACCTGTGGGTGCGACACTGGACCCTGCGATAATAAGTCTTGTCTCTTCGGAAGACTCAGTGGAGGGTCTGAGACCAGAGTCTGTAACAGGGAAAACCATGGCCTCTTGGGCCCAAAAGTAGCTATTATGATAAGATCTGTTTCTTCTAGAAGAAACTTCCGGAGCACTTCCGGAATTAGCCTGATCGGCGGGAAGGTGTAACAGAGACCGAATGGCCACAGATTCACCAGAGCATCGATCCCAGATGATTGATCTGCTGGGTTCAGAGAAAAAAAACTTCTCTGTCTTGAAATTGTTCTGATCTGCGATCTGCTTCGAGACATCCCCATCTGTCGGTGAGACCCGCAAAGATTTCAGGATGAAGGGATCAATTGTCTCGACATACCCGGTAGTGGCTGAGATATTCTGCCCGACTTTTTGTGTCCCCTTCAGGTGCACTGCTGTAATTGAGGCTAGATTCCCTTCTGCCCATGATAAAATCTCCTGGGAGATAGATTGAAGTATCTGACTCCTCGTACCTCCCTGTTTGTTGAGGTATGCAACAGTAGCTATATTGTCAGATAGAATCTGGAGATTGTGACCCCTGATTTCCATCTGAAATGCCTGCAAGGCTCTCTGAATCGCTAGGAGCTCTCTATGATTCGATGAAGCTCTTGCTTCCCTTGAGGACCATTCTCCCCGCGCCATTGTGTTGCTGAGATGGGCTCCCCATCTCCAGGAACTCGCATCCGTTATGATCCTCTGGGATATAGGAATGGACCATGGCAGACCTCATGTTAGGTGAAGGTGCGTCCTCCACCACCACAAGCTTTTTTTTACCCTGGAGGGTAACAAGACCCTTGATTCCAGGGAACTTGCGTCTCCGTCCCAGTTCCTTAGTAAAAACAGCTGTAATGGGCGTTGAGGAAATCTTGCCACTGTGGGAAAGTAAGAGGTCATCAGACCCACTGCTCTTGAAACTTCCCTCAGTGAGACCGACTGATTGGTCTGTAAGGCTGACATTGTTTGCACCATTCTTGAGACCTTTTCCTGCGGGAGAAAAACTTCTTGGTCTACTGAGCAAAATTCGTATACCAGATATGTCACTTTCTGGGCCGGAATTAAGGAAGACTTCTCTTTGTTTATTAACCAGCCCAGAGATTGAAGGAAGTCCTGTACGGTCTGGAGATCCGCTAATAACTTTTGTTATGACTCCACCACCACTAGAAGGTCGTCCAGGTAAGGGATAATAGTTATCGCCTTTAACCCTAGCGGAGCCAGCGACTCCCCCAACACCTTTGTAAATATGCATGGGACTAAGGACAGACCGAAGGGGAGGGCTTGAAATTGAAAGTGCCGAATGTCTGTTCCCATCTTGACCGCTAGTCTCAAGAATCTTTGGAAGGCTGGATGAATCGGGATGTGCAGATAGGCATCCCTCAAATCCAAAGTGGCCATGAAGCAGTTTGGGTAAAGGAGGTTTTTGATTGAGAACATCGTCCCCATACGAAAGTGCTTGTACCGGATCAAACGGTTTAGAGATTGGAGGTTCAAGACAAGCCAACATTTTCCCGATGGCTTTCGGATGACAAATATATGGAAATAAAATCCCTTTACCTGATCCGACCAGGGAATCAGGATCAGGACCTTTTGATCTATCAAGTCTCCAATTTGGAGACCCAGGGCCCTCGATTTTACACGGTCTTGGGAAGGGAAGGTGACCAATAATCACTCTGGTGGCTGGCAAGAAAATTCCAGCCTACACTTATTGGTCACTAGTTCCAGGATAAATGGACTTGAGGTGACTACTGCCCACTGTGGGAGAAAAGCCCTCAATCTTCCTCCCACTGGGAGACACGAGTCACTGTGGCTTGGCAGGTTGTTGAGGAGGGTTAAACAAGACGCCCCTTTACCTCTGCCCTTGTGCCCTGTCCAATGCTTTTTGGGCCTATTGTCCCTTTCTCTAGGACCTTGCTGCCTAATGAAAAAACGTTCTGACTGTCGGCTTTTTCTTGTTCTCTGGAAAGACCTTTTTTCTATCGGTCGTGTGTTCCAGCGCTTCTTGCAGACCAGGGCCAAAAAGATGATCGCCTGTTAAGGGAAGACCACATAGGTGTATCTTTAAGGCAGTGTCACCTGACCAGGTTTTAAGCCATAGGCTTCTTCTGGCTGAATTCACTAAGGCCGAGGTCCTAGCTGTCATTCTTACTGAATCTGTGGAAGAATCAGCCAAAAACCCCACTGCACAAAAGAGAAGAGGGAAAGATTTCAGAATCTGTTCTCTAGAGGTACCTGCCAACAAGTGCGTGTGTATTTGTGTCAACCATACTTCTAAATTTCTGGCTACACAAGTGGAGGCCAGAGCTGGTTTAAGATTCCCAATGGCTGAGTCCCGGGCTCTGTGTAGAAGGATATCTCCTCTTTTATCCATCGGATCCCTAAGCGTGCCCATATCGTCAAACGCTAGGCCCGAGTTTTTTGAAACTTTTGAAAGAGATGTGTCTAACTTAGGATTTTTGTTCCATGCCTGCACTGTGTCCTCTTGAAATGGAAACCTTCTTTTTAGGTTACCGGAAAGGAAAGGTTTTCTCTCTGGATTTTCTCACTTCAGCTTGATAGTATCAAGAAGGGAACTATGCACGGGAAAAACTCTAGCCTTTTTCTTATGCAAACCATTGTACATAAGGTCATGTTTAGATAATTGTACCTTCTCCTCTTCTATATCAAATGTCGTATAGATAGCCTTTAATAAGTCATCTACGTCTTCCAATGTTAACTCATACCTCAAGCCCTTTGTGGATTCTCTATCCCTGGGCCCTGTATCTGACCCTGATTCTTCCGGCGAAGAATGCGTAGATCCGGCTTCAGAGTCTTCACTCTCCGCACTCTGCTGTGGAGCGCTAGGACCGGCTGAAGTCCTAACTGGAGATGGACCCTCTGAAGGGACTTTAATCTTATCAATCAGAGTTTTAAACAAGCTAAACATAGAGGTAAGCTCATCTCTAACAGAAGTCAGCATTTTCTGACAGGAGACTACCGGGTCATCCTTAACTAGGCTGTCTATACAGGTGCGGCAAACTGCTTTGCTCCATGAGGAGCTCAATTTGTTTCCGCAAACCACACATTTCCTTTTTGGTGGCTGCGCTTGGGCCTTGTCCTGAGTCTTGGCCTGCAAGAGAACAAATGACCCCAATGAATGTTACACCACATACACTCCAGGAAAGGAAAATGTGCCCCCTTCACCTAGTCCCTACTGGTTACAAGGGGGAGAACACTCACAGGATGTGCAAGCAAGTAAAATACACTTCAGGCTTACCTGTGAGGTGGTGGTGTTAGGGCCTGCTTCTGCTGCCTGTGCAGGTATCGCAGAGGAGTCCATCCCACCCCTGTAGTGGTCCGCAGCCTCTGCTGGGTTTCACTTTTTCAAATACCAGCCTCCCAGCGTCCCTGTTCGCACCATTTTAGAGACAGGAACTAGCGTCTCCGGCACCTACTGATGACATCACACGCCCTGGAAGTGTCCCCGACGGGTACCTCCTGTGGGCCAGCTTGGAATGCATAAGTTCAGCCCCTCCACGTGCTCGGCTTCCTCTCTTTCACTGCACACTCCAGCCAGGCTTTTTAGCAGGGAAAACAAGCCGACTTCTGCCATGCGGCTAGCGGACAGGAGCTCAGACGTACACTGCGGTGCTGGCATTCCCCATGCACTGAGAAGCAGGGACAGCAGCCACAAACCTACTCCCCCGGTGGATGTGCCGCTCTGGGACCTAAGAAGAAGGTAGGAATCCCATCCCAATAGCCACAGGAGCCACGCTCATAAGACCTAGGAAAACCAGTTCCAGGAAACATGTTACCCCCCGTCCAGAGGAAACACTTATACTGACATGGGGCCTGGAGGACAGCCCTTTTATCTTGTGGGGTTAACGTGTTTCCTGTCCTGGTGGGAGGAGCCCTAGGTCTCATGGCTGTCCTGGAAGACGCTTAGAGAAATATCCATTCCTGGGGTTATGCTTAAACAGCTTTGTCCTCAATTCAGATATTCACCTTCTCAGCGGATCCAGCGCTTCTGGTATGTGACCCTCTCCACCACTGTCACAGAGTGTACCCTGCTCTTTCATCTCATCTTTTGTCCTGACATAATAAGGTGCTGGTTGACTCTTCCTGGTTTGGGCAGCCCGGCCCTTTGATAATGCATGCCATGTCCACCTCCTCTAGCTTATGTAAATTAAAGTGAAGCATCATGGGATGTGATGTACATATCCAAGGAGGTTTTCTCAACGCTGGAGACTGTTGCTTAGGCAAGGATGATCACCAGGGGTGAGGTTTGGCTTTAAAAAAAAAAATGAAGTGAACAAATAGGAAAAATAATTTGTCTCGATTTTGTATGCAGAGGTGGAGAGGGCAAGGATGTCTAGTGTATCCAGGGGCTAAAGTTCTGCTTTAAAGGATAAGTTCACCTATTGAAACATGTTACACCCATATTCAGGATGTAACACAGTAGCGACTGGTGTTTTTTCTTTGGGAGGGGGGCAAACAACCACCCCCCGAGCGGCTGGGCAACCCCCCCCCACTGTTTGCCAGTCGGTCCGGCACTTACCTCATCTAGGCGGGTAACGGGTGGTGGGCAGAGTGCAGTGGCTCCGTGTCCTCTCCTCTATCAGCGACTTCCAGCATGCGGCTCCTCCCCTCCTCCTAGGCATCCAATAGGGTCGCCTGTCCTTTCAGCTAATTGGGTGACGGTTCTCAAAACCTGCTTTCTGATTGGCTGGGAGGAGGATCAGTGTTACAATAGCGAAAATTAATTCGCTGTTGTAACACACTTGGGTGGACTCAGTTCGCATTCTCTACGACCTGAACCCACCCTATTTTGAAGCCTATTAGAGCCTTTGGCTTTAATAAGGTGCTTCAATAAAACACCCACTCTCCATTGGAATCCATGCATCCGGCATCGTGCAAGGGGCCAGACACATGGATAGGGAGAGGTGGCGATAGATGAGGGGAGGCACCTTTAATGGACGGGCCGCCCTTGGTGTAACATGTAACATGCTAAAAATGCACCAACCCCTGCCCCCCTTCCCAATTTTGACAGCGAGCGGGGGATCTCCACTAAAAAAAAAAAATGCGGCCATGGGGGACTCTGCCCACCCAGCCACATCATTCATTCACTGTGTTCTGTGAATGGAAAAATGATAAGTCCCTGACAGCCTTTGCGGCTGTCGGCTTGTAGTTCTCAATGAACTACCATGGCGCTGTAGAACACTCTGGTGGTTCATTGATTCTTCCTGTCAGTGTGAAACTGCCTGCCCATATGATGTAAGAGCAGACAGCTTACAAAGACACCAATGATCTGCTGATTGTGGCGCAATGCTTACCAGGCTCCTGCAAAACAAATATGCGCCTATTTTTTTTTTTAAGTGAACTTATCCTTTAAAGTCATTGTAAAGGCTAAAGGTTTTTTACCTTAACACATTGAGGTGCAGTTCCCTCCCACAGCAGCCAGTAAATACTTACCTAAACTCGATTATGGTCCAGCATTGTGCCCAAGAGCAGTGGCACTGCTCCCTCCTCACTTGACTCAGTGAGAGCAGCAGGAGCCATTTGCTCTTGCTGATGTCAAACAAATCCAGTGACGAAGAAGTGGGGGCAGGGTCAAGCTGTACTGTGTGTGCATCAATTGAAACACACAGTGTGGCTTGAGAGCGCCAGGAGCGCCAGCATGGGGACCCTAGAGGAGAAAGATTGTAAGTATTGCATAAACCATTGTACAGAGCAGATAGGTATAACGTGTTTATTATTTAAAAAAAAAAATTGACTTTAATATCACTTTAGATATACTTTAAAGCAAAACTTCACCCAAAAGGGGAAGTTCTGCTCTTCTTCCTCCTTTACGTTTGGCACAATAGTTTCTTTTGAGTGGGAGTGGGTACCTGTTTAGGTACCTGCTCCCCCACCTCCGGCCAGATCACGGCGGAAATCTGAGCGGAAGTTCGGCCTCCCCTCCTTCCCCCGCAGCTTTCTGGGACACATCATAGGCCCCAGAACACTGTATTTCCAGACTGCAGGACATCACTGGATCCAGGGGCAGGTAAGTGACCCTATACTGTATTAAAAATCAGCAACTACAGTATTTGTAGCTGCTGACCTGTAATTTTTGGTGGGAGACTGGAGCTCATCTAAGTTCAGAAAAGATGTTATTGGACAGATCAGCAAAATTTGCTGCATGCAAGTTGAGTTACACATTCTTGCCTATTTTGTAGACAGAATAAGTCAATTAAAAAAATATTAATGGAGTCTCTTGCTCCTCAAAATATTTGTATTTTGTAGTTACTAATAAATGTGAATTGGTCTATAATGTAATGTGGAGAGCAGAGGTTTTTGGTAAAAATTTAATCACCTGTAAAACCTGAATATACAGTATTTTGTTTGCTAAAGAACTGTGTATCATAAACAACTGCTATTTTTTGTTTTTAGAAAATATGGTTTTCACTTTTCTTTTGGGTTTGTGTTTACATATAATCTTGAAAACAATTGAAATAGAGAAAAGAGAAATAAAGACTTTCATTAGCTATTTGATACAGATTTTTTTTCTTCATATTTATAACATTTTGTTTTTTTTAAATTTGACACTTTGATGAGAAATGAAGTGTCTGACAAAATAATGAATGCAGTTAAAATAAATTATACAGCTTAGTGAACTGACCCCAATGCATCTATTGATACTAAAAATGCCTTTGATTTTGCTAAACATTGAAACAGATGGACAAGCCAGGGCAGTTTTTGGGTCAAGGGTTGGGTAGAATGATGTTCCAATTTCATATATTTGGAAATAATGTTTCTGCTATGGGATACAGAAGCATATAGTGACACTATTATGGACAACATTTGATGTTAAATATTTTATCTAGATGGTAATATATTTTTGAATTTATTTGTCACTAACACAGTTATTTCTTAATTAGTTAAAATACATTTTATAGACGTAACGAGAGCAACAACAATTAACTTCTTTAAAATAAATGTTTGCAATTGCAACCTAAACATCCCGATTCTTTCTCATGTGAAGTCCTTGGAAACTGCTTCTATAAAGTTCGGTGCTGACATCAAGATGGTAATTGTACAGATAATGGCGAAAAGTGAGAAAGCAACAAGACACAAGCGGTCGATAACTGCAGCAGCAAACTTCCACTCACTGCAGATCTCTTCTCCCTCATCCTGGTCTCTGAAACGCCTGGCAATATACTGTACTTCTTCCAATATCTTAACAATCTCTGGCATACTTTCTCGCAAGCATTTCTTTTGAAGAAGGTCACTGTCCTCCAGGGAAGGACATGTCACTCTTCCACACATTACTCCAGAGTCACTGTTTGGTGGACAACAAGGGCTTTCCAGTGTGTGGTAACCGCAGTAGAGGTTGCCATTGTTGGATTGCTGTGCTGGTGCAATATTCATTTCAATGCTGCTAATGCTGGAATGGTGGTGATTAGGATACACATATCTGCAGGGGATAGGCCTCCTGTTCTCTCCAGGTTTCCTCATCCTTAAAAACCAAGCACACCAGTTGAGCAGGATAACCCGTACCTGAAGTGACACAAGCAACATACAAATCTGACTTAGTAATATTTCACTCATACCTTGAAAGTTATATGCAATACATTTCTACATAGGAATGAATGCAAACTGTGGTGTTGCTTGCTATTTGTTCTGAAGGCCCAGAGGTTATACAGTGGGGAAAATAATTATTTGATCCCCTGCAGATTTTGTAAGTTTGCCCACTTACAAAGAATTTAAAGGTCTATAATTTTTATGACAGGTGCATTTTAAATGATAGAGACAGAGTATGAACCAAAAATCCAGAAAAAAACACATGATACAAATATTATAAATTGAGGTGCAGTTCAGTGAGTAAAATAAGTATTTGATCCCCAAGCAAAACATGACTTAGTACTTGGCGGAGAAACCTGTGTTGGCAAGCACAAAGGTAAGACGTTTCTTGTAGTTAGTGACCAGTTTCTTGAATGTCGCTTGGCAACTCGAAGTTTTAACTCCCTCCATAAATGTTCTAAAGGATTAAGGTCCTGAGACTGGCTAGGTCACTCCATGACCTTAATGTGCTTCAGTTTATTGTTCATGCACTGTATTCAGCATGAAATGTATTTCTTAAACATTCAAAATGGCAGCTGAGCTGACTTGCTCTGTCCTCGATAAAGATAATAATAGACATGAAGAGTTGGAGCTGGGAGCTTCAGCGGGGAGATTCCAACAGAAAAACAAACTGTTATAATATAACCTGATTTTAGCAAACAGTAAATAGGTCTATAATCCTTTGGATAGCTGCTTTTCTGCTTTTCATTTATATCAATTAAATCACTCTGGCTGTCTTTATGGACCTATCCTTGGATATTGCTGGCTGAGGCATATGAAACATTAGTAAAGGTGTTAGTGCTCAGCTTCATAAAAACAATTTACAAATAAATCGCATTAACTTTTATCTAAACGCAGTTCAGGCTCTAAGGAAGAACTCTTGTATTTCTGGTTTATAGCCTGTTTAGAATATTTTGACTGTGAAGGAATGTGATGTAGATAATAATAATAGTAATCTGAAAATGTCTATTTTCTTATGTGCATACATATTTTTCTCCTTACTCATTATATAAGTATACAGATTAGCTCTGTTCCTATATTTTCTCAAGATGGCGCGTACCCCCTACCTCCCACACATCAGAAGAACGCGGAACTGGAGATAAAACCAAAGAGAGCCAAACCTCGTTATGAAAATTCTCCATCTTCTTTATCTTCTTAACCAATGAGATGTACCTATTAGACTGACATAGCAATGACGTATTTGTGTGTATAAAACATTAACACCGCCTTGAATAAATTAGAAGTGTAACAGTAATACTGTGAGCGTGTCTCAGAGTGTTTACTTTTATATGCATGCATATCAACACTTTCAAAATTAGAGACAGCAGCAGATAACCTTGGGCTCGATTGGAGCTCTTAATCATTTCCATAACAGATGGTGCCGAAACCCGGGACCTCAGGCTACAGTCGAAGTTATACCGCGACAAGCATTCGGGCGTTAACTGATTAATGAGAGTGGGGTTTGCGCAGCCCTAACAGTACCGGTGAGTTGATTTATATTCTTACCACTGTACGACTCTCTTATCTTTCGGTTGACGGCTGGATTCTGTCGGTATGCTGAGACTGTCTTAGAGGCAGGTATTTCCTCGCCTGAGGTTGTTTTAACGAACCTGCTGATGGGTTTCTGCTGACTGTATTTTTTGTTCACTGTCTGCCATTCTTTGGGCTACGAAACTCAGCAGTCTAAGGGTGCTACATGTGTGAATGGGTAGTCTCATCGCCAGATGAGCTTTCGGCCTCTGGCATGAGATTGTTTCCCGTGTGGCAAACGTTATGGACGGGTTACTCTAGGTTCGACGAACCTTTGAGGGGAATTTCAGCTGCTGGCTTTGCAGCCTGGAGTGCTACATGTGAGAATGGGTAGTCTCATCTCCAGATGAGCTTTCGGCCTCTGAGATGAGATTGTTTCCCTTGTAGCAAAACGTCTATAAACGTGTTTATTTTGCAAGGTGGTCTGCCCTTGTGGTTATTTTAGCCTGCTGAAATTTTGCAGTTCGAAGAGTGGCAGGTGTAATGTCCTGTCGTGAGTGTATTTGTGATTTACTGTTTGCTACGTTGCTCCCTACTACCCCTGACGTGCTTGTACTGAGATTAAACGTACATTACCCGGTGACAGGGGGGTTTGGGCAGACCCTCGAAGTGATAGAACAGAGAGCCAGAGAGGAGGGTCATCAAACCATTAGTTGTCCTCATTCCCCCTTCAAACCGTCAGCCGAGACTGCGGCAGACGAACAAAACAGAGTTAGAGACCTTGGTTACGTCTTAGGAGGCCCTGAGAGAGGAGGGGGAGATGGGTCAGAACAACTCTAAACCGGAGAAAGGAATTTGTTGATAAGAACGCTGAGAAAAATATTAACTCCTTGGTTGTATGTATTCCCCTCTCAAGCCGTTAGCCGAGAAACAGAAAGTGATATTGCAAAGAAGATGTTGAAATAGTTAACAAAGTTGAAAGAAGTGAGGAAAGTTATGTTGTAGAAGAAACAGGGAGAAAAATCCTGTGTGATAAAGAAAATTGGATAAAGGAAGTTAAGCAAGATGGCAATTGTATTATGTATGTGTATCACAGAGCTGATGATATGTTGGAACTTGAAACAAAGGAGGGGAGGGACAGCACTGCCCTCCGTCTAACAACCACTCCTTTCTCACCACCCAAGCACAACCCACTGTGACAACTCAGCCCGGCGGCCATCTTAGTGCACCCATGCCTTCACTTGCTACCCAGTCCAGTGCACTTCCTGCCGGCGGCCATCTTGGTACACCCAGTAAGCTTAAACAGCCTGTACCCAGCCCTCCCTGTTTTAAACCAAGATGGTTCATACCACACACCTGTCTTCCCCAATACGGGAGCATCACATTCTCAGGCCGGATATGTTAGCATCTGAGTGGGAAGCCCGACAGCAGGCAGCAAGGCCACCCACTGATTTAACCCCCAATCCGGCTCCAGACTCTCAGTTCCGAGAGGATCTCAAACACATGCTGGCAACCGTAAAGAACAGTGCTTCTTGCCAGACCCTGCCCCAACAACAGTCTCGGTTACCAGAAGGGGCACCAGTGATGTATGTCGCTTTTACTCTATCACAAGCAGCGGCCTTAGTGACAAGTCTGCCTGACCCAGAGAAGCAGCCAATTCCCTTCTACCACAGGATAGTGCAGATACAAGAAACTTACTCAGCTGCCTGGAGAGACTTGATCAGCCTATGCCAAATCAAAGCAGGATATGTCTTTTGGCCAGTCATGCAGATGGCCTTCAATGATGCCTGCCTGACAAGTGCCACTTCCTACACCTCAGGCGTGGAGTTCTGTGCACAACTCCACGACTGGGCAAAGGAGAAGTTGAGGGATCAGAAGACCACAATCCAAGATATTACCCAAGATAAAGGGGAGTCTGTGAAGAAGTATCATGCTAGACTCATAAAGGCACACACACACATGTTATCAACTGCTTTTGTTTCAGGGCTCAGAGAGGATATCAGAAAAGGCCTGATGGTGGCCCGCCCTGAATACCATTCAATGAAAATGTCTGATTTATTGTTGGTGACCAGAGGTATAGAAAAACAAAAAGGTAAAAAACCAACGCCCCTCATGGTAACCCATGACGAAGATCCCGCCTACACTAGTCCACCACCACTGCTCAATACCAGGGAAAGGATCATCTGTTACAACTGTGGGAAACGGGGTCACTTCAGAAAAGAATGCAGAGCCCCAAGATGTCCCAGAGGTGGACAGGGGTGCAGCCAAAAGTGTGTTGAGGGTGGTGAATCTGCCTAATAATTCTTTTCTTTCCACTATTGATGTTTCCTGCGTAGGAATGGATGGGGTGCCCCACTCCAGTCCACTTCCTGATTTGTTTGCCAGATTTGTGGTGTCCTCTACATGTCCCTTGAATCTACTAGGAGCTGACGTGTTGTCCGGACTACAGGCCTCAATCAGGACACGCCTGAAGGGGGGATGAAGTTACATACTCCCCTATCTTTAGAAGACTAATCTGCTTTGTGTTCTCTGCCTCTCCTGATGACACTTAATGAAGAAGAAAAAAAAAAACTTCAAGTTCAATACTGCAGGAAGTACTTGACAGAATCCCTGCGTGCCTATGGTCCACAGGACCGGAAGACAACGGTCACTTAAAGGTGCCACCAGTTTCAGTCAAGCTAAAAGAGGGCGCATCATTGCCCCGGAAACCACACAATAACCCCAAGAAGAGAATCCTAAAAAGAGAACCAGGTACCTACTGTGGATGCCTTTGACTGCAAAATACCTCACAGAGGTGGACCTTACAAACGTTTTCTTCAGTGTCCACCCTCACCCCTCCTGCTGGTACCTTTTTGCATTCATCCACGGAAAGAAACGGAAACATACCTAAACAGTTGTGCCACAAGGGGTACAGAACTTTCCAAGCCAGTCTGCAAAAACTATGGCTATCATCCTTGACACATGACAAGAGGAACAGCTGGAAGTGATTCTCTTCCAAGATGTTGTTGACCTTCTCCTTTGTGCAGCTGACTTACCCCCTGTTGAAGTCACCTCAGAAACCCTGTTGTGCTATCTTGCCAACCAGGGGTGCAGAGCTCAAAGCCCAAATTGCAGTGGTGCTCAACACCTGTCATTTTCCTTGGATTAATTTCCTAGTGCAGAGTATGGATTACAGAAGCCTTCCTACTGATGCTCTGCAATCAGACCCCTTCCAGATGTCTCCTGAAGAAATATCTAAAGTTTGAAGCCTTTAAGTGCGCCACCCCCGGCGCTAGGGCTCCCAGCCTACGGCAAAACGCTCAAGTTCTTTGTATCCGAACGTCTGGGACATGCTGCAGGTGTACTCACCCAATCACACGGCATCAGCCTACGCCCCATAGGATATTATTCCTGTCGGCTGGATGCGGTAGCAAGAGGAGGCCTATTGTGTCTGCGAGCTGGATTTGCTACACAAGCCTTGCTTGACAAAACTTTGAACTTGGTCCTCGGACACTGCCTCGTTGTGCTTGCCCCCCATGATGTTGTTGCCATATTCAACCAAGATCCAGCCGAAACACTTGTCCACTACCAGACACTTGAGACTCCTGTGTTCCCTCCTACTGGACAGCATTACTCTATTAAGTTGTCAAACACTGAACCCTACCACCCTTCTTCCACTTCTCGAGGGGGGAAAGGAGGAGGAGGAGTAGAGTCTTGACTTGTAACCCCATGACCACACAGGACACGCGGTCACCACTGAAAACACTGTTCTACAAGCTGAAGCCTTAACACCGGTGATGTCTACACAGGAGGCAGAGCTATAAGCACTTACTACAGCACGTAAATGGGCAGAGGGAAAAAGAGCCAACATTCATATGGACTCAAGATATGCTTTCAGCATTGCCCATGATTATGGTGTTATCTAGGACAGAGGATTCCTGACGGCTGCAGGAACACCTGTGAAAAATTGATGCCTTGCTTCTCCCAACCCAAGTGACTATTCTGAGTAAAGCACACGACAAAATGAACTCAAAGGAAGCTTAAGGCAAGCATCTAGCCAATTCAGCTGCCAAACAGACAGCTGGTGGTCCACGGGAAGTGGACAGCAGGGTGGTAGAAGAAGACCACCCCGTGCTTACCTTACAGACTTTCCCAGTGGACAGAGTTTATCTAAAAGAACTACAGGAAACAACAAGTGCGGATAAGAAGGAAAGCTGGAAACGGAGAGGAACAACTCTCAGAAATGGACTATTCGAGTGCAACAAGAAGCCTTGTCTACCCAGGAGTATGTACCCAGCTGTGGTGCAATGGGCACATGGAGCTGCCCACTTGACAAAGACTTTTATGAACTCTCTTATCAACAAGTGTTGCACCAAGAGTTACTCCACTGACCGACAGCTTCTGCAGATCATGCATTATCTGCACCAAATGTAACCCAGGATGCACAGAAGAAGCACAGAAGAAACACCTGGCAAAAGCCCTATACCCCATTCCAGAGGATGCAAATTGATCATTCTCAAGTGCCAAGAAGTGACAGATTTGAAAACGCCCTAGTGGAAGTGGTCACGACTGCCAGGACCACAGCTAAGAAACTACTGAGTGAGATAGTATGTAGATTTGGGGTCCCAGAGGTGATATTGAGAGATCAGGGACCAGCCCTAACAACAACCCTTACAAAAGAGATTTGGGCAGCACTGGGGGTTCAGTTGGCACTACACATCCCATACCACCCTCAAAGTAGCGGGAAGGTAGAAAGGATGAATGGGACACTAAAAGCAGGATGTTAAAGATGGCCCAAGAGACTACCATGAGTTGGCCAGACAGTTAGCCCATTGCCCTGTTCAGTGTCAGACACACCCCCAGGGGAAACATGCCCTATCCCCTTATGAAATTTTGTTTGGTTCAGCTCCCAGACTCGGTTGTTACTTTCCACAACAGTTACAGTTACAGTCTGATGTGTTGACTAATTATGTAACCACATTATCACGAGAATTAACCTGAATGCATGTCCAGGTGTTTTCTTCCATTCCAGATCCTGAATTAGATACAGGAACACACCAACTACTGTCTGGAGATCCTTGAGCCAAGTTATGATGGTCCATTCCAAGTTTTGCTGACCACAGCTACCTCAGTCAAGTTGGCCAGGAAGAACACCTGAATGCACGCTTATCACTGCAGGAGAGCGTGCTTTCGGGTGCTGCATATCCTTTTTCTGTTTGATCTAGGGGGGAGGGGCCCAAGAGGTGGCCATCACAAAAATGATAACATAATTACATTTTGGTGTAACTCTTCAGGTACACATGTGACCACCTTTACCTTAGATTACTGTGACATAGTACCTTGTCCGTTTGACCCTTCATGGTGATGCCATTGGTACAGTGATATCCCTGACGGTAAGGACATATATGTATGCCACACAGACAGTTACTGGGGACAGAGTTGTGGTTTCTGTGGGGGCCAGTGGGTTGGAACACAGGGCCAGAATGGGCGACCACAGAGTGCATTAGACAAAAAAGATGAAAATAGAAAGCCCCCATATCCTAACCAAAGATATCCCTGATACATACACTGACCCAGCACACAGTCAGAGGAGGAAGCGAGCAGCTCTCTCCGGAAGCTTTGATCCTCATGTATACATACATGTCATAGGGGTTACAAGGGGGGTCCCTGATGAGTTTAAAGCCAGGGATCTGGTAAAAGCTGGTTTTGAGTCTTTGATCCCCATAACAACTGTCAGCAAGAATGTAGATTGGATTAACTACATGTCATGGTTATGCAATAGAGTTTGTCAATCAGCATGCCTGTCTCCATGTGTTCATCTCTAGAGACCAGCTGACCCTCACCTGACAGCTTTTGTAACCTCTCCTATAAGCATGGCCCCACCCCAGGCCCTATCAGGGAACCCTATATTAACCTGTGCACTGCAAGCCAGCAGTGCTGATCAACCACTGTGTGTTAGCCTCTGTGTGTACTTGCTGTGTTTCCTACATCTGATTCTGGTTACCGACCTTGGCTTGTACCTTACTTTCCTTGTTGTTCCAGTCTGCTGCCTCCTTCCTCTTCTCCTGTAGTGTGAGCGTGAGCTGTGAGACCCCGGGGGCCGCGACCTGGAGCCAGACTGCAGCGCAGTCCATCCTCACCACTAGAGGCTCTGGTGAACACCCGCTGGCTCTTAGACTCCGCGCCCTGGGGAATCTATGCTCTAGCTCCCAGTGGGATCTGTGTCAGTGATCCAGTAGACCTGATTCCTGAACCTCCCAGGGTACAATCCGCAGCAGTCAGCCGTAGGGTCTACTACCTTGCGGTGCACTCCTGATCCCAACGGTGTGCATCTGTCACCCAGCCTCTAGGTGACCTGACACTACACATATTATAACCAACAGAGATTTGTAAATTACTCTAAAGATGCCCTCCAGGGAATTTCTGATCAGTTAGCCCCCACTTCCTACATGACATTCCAGGACCGGATGGCCTTAGACATGGTGCTAGTGGGGAAAGGAGGTGTTTTGTAAAATCATAGGAAAAACCGGGAACCTGTTGTACATACATTCCTGATAATATTGGCCCAAATGGTAAGGTTACTTTAGCTATAAAGAAATGAGAAGATCTGTCACTGGAGTTGAAGAAGAACTCAGGTATCACAGACCCATGGGATCAATACTTTAGCTGGATGAGTGGGTGGCAGAAGGTGCTCGTCCAGATACGGGTAACGGTATTAATAATCCTGGTTCTTTTAACCCTGATTGTATGCTGTATTTTACCTTTTGTAAAAAAGTTAATGAGCAAGGCTGTAGACAATAGCACACCTACATTTCTCCACCAAGAAGAAGAGGACCTCCTTATGATGGAAGATGACAAACCCTTCACTCCTCTACAGTCACTCCCTGTCCATAATCTCACAATCCTATAGGGTTTTAGGGATAGATAGCGCCTGACTGCACCTCTCCAGCTGTATTGAGGAGGGAAGTGAACAGTTGCTGCCCAATTCTATATACAGCCTAAAAGAGTTGCTGAGGAGAAGGGCCAGGCCAAAGTGGGACCTTTAGTATTAGGGACAGAAAAGAGAAAATAGTCATTTTAGGGGGGATTGTGAAGGAATGTGATGTAGATAATAATAATAGTAATCTGAAAATGTCTATTTTCTTATGTGCATACATATTTTTCTCCTTACTCATTATATAAGTATACAGATTAGCTCTGTTCCTATATTTTCTCAAGATGGCGCGTACCCCCTACCTCCCACACATCAGAAGAACGCGGAACTGGAGATAAAACCAAAGAGAGCCAAACCTCGTTATGAAAATTCTCCATCTTCTTTATCTTCTTAACCAATGAGATGTACCTATTAGACTGACATAGCAATGACGTATTTGTGTGTATAAAACATTAACACCGCCTTGAATAAATTAGAAGTGTAACAGTAATACTGTGAGCGTGTCTCAGAGTGTTTACTTTTATATGCATGCATATCAACACTTTCAAAATTAGAGACAGCAGCAGATAACCTTGGGCTCGATTGGAGCTCTTAATCATTTCCATAACATGACAATGTAAATAAGTTTATATGAGATAACTATATTTCTCATGATGAGAGCCAAAACAGAGTGGTTGATACCTGCTTAAGGAAGAATTTTAATTGGCTGTTTTTTTTAGGTTAATGCAACTCAGGGAAGACAAAAACCTCTTTAATAATAATGAAAAAAAAATAAAAAAACAAAAACAAAAAAACAACTAGGTGTCTTCTTAGTGCCAAAAAGGGCATTTTGCATTGCCAGCAACCAATCTCAAAATACAACAGGTAATTGTAAAATTTCTCTATCTTTATTATATATGTACAAAAGTCATTCAGACCAGAGACTGGCAGGAAATACAGCAGATTTTGCTCTTCACGCAAAAAGCAACCTCATATATCATATTGGGATCATTAGCTGTTCACTCATGTTTTCTTTTACTTTAAGCCTCATGAAGGAGTTTATGAGATGTGACGTCAGTCTGAAAATTGCAGTATATGCTTTTTACCTGCTTCATGTTCCATCAAGCAGAATATCCTAGCTAACCACAGGCAAAACGTGTTTAGCTTTTTTGCTCAGTAAAGCATCAGAAAAATTATACCTCGCATTGTGTTCCTCACTCTAACCCCGCTGGCAGGATTACACACAGTGCATTATTCAGTTTACTCAGCAGAAATGGAGCCCACACAAGGGGAATCGTGTGTAGGGGTCACAGCATAATCGTTTGTTGTTATGATGAGAAAGCTGCAAATAAACTTTCTACAAGTGAGCCTGAGGGAGTTGCAATTGTCTTGTCATATAGGCATTCATGCAAGTGATTGAAAAAAGCAATTTTCTGGAGTTTCCAGCCAACTTTCTATGTCTTGGCGGCCACTACAAAGTCTATGGTATTGCAATGTGGTATTATTACCTCAGCCATGTTTGTTGAGGGCATGCCACTTAGCTGTTGATAGATCAGAGGCTTTTTCAGTGTGTTTTATGTGAACCGCTTTGGTCCAGGACATTTAAGATCAAAACTGTCAAAAGCAGAGGACATATTTATTACACTATTTAAAGGGAAAACCATTTATGTTACATTTTTCGCTCATATATTTTTTTAACTTTTATAACAGTCCTACTCAGTTGATTGTATTCCCCATGAAAATGTCAGCTGGATCTTCCTACAGCTACTATTGACATAAAATGGTCCCATTGTCTGTCTATAATCAATCAAATTAGAAGGCATTTATCCAAAGGATCTTAACCAGTAGACCTTGGTTAAGGTCTACTGGGATCTTAACCAAGGATGTCTTCAATGTGACTATTAACTTTCTCAGGTATGATTTGCCTGAGCAGGCATGTTTATTAAAACCACGTAAAACATTTTGTAAAAATTGTGTAAAAATTATTTAGGTCGGTTAATTAGTCATTTGTCAGAATTATTGTTACGTTAACGGGGGAACAGTGACACAGCTAAATCTAATCTTGGAATTTAGATTTTGTTTATCTCTAATTATGAAGTTAATTTGTTACCTGTTCAAACTAAATAAGTAATTTGGTTTCGGTTAATTCTACATCTTAAACCAATCAGTAAATACAGAAATACAGACGGCTGAAGGCACATGCAAATTGTTCAAAAACAACTGTATATTAGCACTGTAACTTTGATTTGTGGTATTTTATTATAATCCATGGGGAGTATTTTTACACATAAGATAGGGCTATTTGGATGATATTATTTCTCTCACTACTGAAAACTATAAACAATTGATGGCAGTTACCCTATTGCCCTATAACACTGAAATTGATGCAATGCTAATGCAAGTGGTTAAATCTCCCAAGAGCAAGACATTACAATTCAAACGGTAGCTCTAATCCTAATGGGGCTAATAAATATTGACAAACAGGGCTATGACTAAGTTAAGACACTTACCCATCTTGGCATTTTTCCTGCCTGTGGATCATGATGATGAAATTGTAGAACTAGCACTGTCACAACTACGGAAAGACCCACGATGACCATGATGCTTGCAAAATATTGTGCTGCAAAATATAAAGAAAAGCTGTACATTTTACAGCAGACAATTGCTGTACAGAAATGAAAACAAATGAAATGCTCATAAGGGGTACTAAAATGCCTTGCTATTGCTCCCTGCTCATAAAGAAGAGCATTGCCATCATCAGAAATAAGCAGCTATACTGCTGGAGCAACCACAGTGAACGACTCAGAGGAAGTTAGGAGTAATAAAAACAATTCGGTTAAACACCTCTATGAGATTTGAAATACTGTTTATAGTCATCCTTTGTGCTGTGTGACAAGTGCTCCTACTAATCTACAGCTTCACTCAAGGCAGTGCAGAGAGCAGGAGAGCAATGTACAAATGAGTGATTAGATCAGAGAATCAATGTTGAATGGCATCTTGGACAGATCACACACAGTGTTCTAAATTCTCCTGAGCATGGGTGCATAAAGCATTGAATCTGTTTGGAAAGGCACCTTTATTTAATCCCAATTGAGAATCATGAAATGTGCAATTTTAAATGGATGTGCATATTCAGGATCTGAATATACTATATTGTCAAAAGTATTGGGACGTCTGCCTTTACATGCACATGAACTTTAATGGCACCACAGTCATCGTCTGTAGGGTTCAATATTGAGTTGGCCCACTCTTTGCAGCTACAAGAGCTTCAACTCTTCTGGGAAGGCTGTCCACAAGGTTTATGAGTGTGTCTATGGGAATGTTTGACCATTCTTTCAGAAGCACATTTGTGAGGTTGTGATGTGGACGAGAAGGCCTGGCCCATAGTCTCCACTTTAATTCATCCCAAAGGTGTTCTATCGGGTTAAAGTCAGAACTCTGTGCAGGTCATTCAAGTTCCTCTACCCCAAGCTTGCTCATCCATATATTTATAGACCATGCTTTGTGCACTGGTGCGTAGTCATGTTGGAACAGGAAGGGGCTATCCCCAAACTGTTTCCACAAAGTTGGGAGCATGAAATCGTCCAAAATGTCTTGGTATGCTGACGCCTTAAGAGGTCCCTTCACTGGAACTAAGGGGCCAAGCCCAACCCCTGAAAAACAACCCCAGACGATAATCTCCCCTCCACCAAATGATTTGGACCAGTGCACAAAGCAAGGTCCATAAAGACATGGATGAGCGAGTTTGGGGTGGAGGAACTTGACTGGCCTGTACAGAATCCTGACCCCAACCCGATAGAACACCTTTGGGATGAATTAGAGCAGAAACTGTGAGCCAGGTCTTCTCATCCAACCTCAGTGCCTGACCTCACATATGTGCTTCTGGAAGAATGGTCAAACATTCCCATAGACACACTCCTAAACCTTGTGGACAGCCTTCCCAGAAGTGTTGAAGCTGTTATAGCTGCAAAGGGTGGACCAATTTAATATTGAATCCTATGGACTAAGACTGGGATGCTATTGAAGTTCATGTGCATGTAAAGGCAGGCATCCCAATACTTTTGACAATATAGTATATGCAGATCCCGAATATGCACATCCATTTCAAATTGCACATTTCCTGATTCTCAATTGGGATTAAATAAAGGTGCCTTTCCAAACAGATTCAATGCTTTATGCACCCATGCTCAGGAGAATTTAGAACACTGTATGTGATCTGTCCAGGATGCCATTCAACTGTGATTTTCTGATCTAATCACTCATTTGTACATTGCTCTCCTGCTCTCTGCACTGCCTTCAGTGAAGCTGTAGATTAGTAGGAGCACTTGTCACACAGCACAAAGGATGACTGGCATCCCAATACTTTTGACAATATAGTGTATCTATTCATTCCATAACCTTCAGCAACCATACACGTAATTTCCTAGCTGAATTGCTTATACTGTAGGTCTAATTGGAGGCTTTAAACTGCTGTTTTTTTTCTTTGCTCTTTTCCTTGTTTTGTTGAATAAGTCCAACAAATACTGGAGGTGGACACAGCCATATGCAAGACTCCACTTATTGCATGACTTTCACCAGCAAAATACAAAAAAATACTCATGTATGTCTGATAGCTACAAGAGATAGACAGGGCTGCATACCACTATTCCACTCTTTTTCCAAGCAACTTTATTAGAACAAATAGGACACCTCAAAAGCTGTCCTGCCTGAAGCATTTCACTATCCCAGTTCCTGTTAGGAAAACAAAATGTTGCAGAAGCTCACCCACTGTCTCAGTGCAAGCTCTGCAGACCTTCATGTAGAGGAAAAATATCTCTGACGTGGGACCATGCTGCAGGGTACCTGTGACCACAGCCATCTGTAGCAATGCTATATATCATTTACTGTGCTCTATGTTAATCGTACAGTGCCCAGAATAGGGATAGATGTGGCAAGGGGCAAACGCTCTATTTTTTTGTGTCGCCTCATTGATTTACAAGGGCTGATGTCAGCTGTGTGAGATCCACACCCTCTTTTTCAGTAACTTCATTCTCCGAGTCCTCCTCAGCATCAGGACCAGCAGGCCCCCTCAAGTGCCCCAGAGCTTACGCATTGTCTGCAGTGTTCAAGCCAAACACTGACATGCAATGCTGCCACTTGTATACCTGGGGGAAAGGAGGCACACCGGGCAAGAATTACCTGCATTTCTTTAGTCCCAGGCTAAAAAGGGCCTTAACCCACACCAGTCAAAAAACAGCAAGGTTATGTGTGATAATGGTGCAAACTTGCTGTCTGCTGTTTACCTGAGGAAGCTCACATATGTGGATTACTTAGCCCATGTCTTAAACCTCATGTGCAGCTGTTTCTGTCTTGGATACCTGTCCCAAACATAGGGCATTATACATGGTAGGGGTGAGCAGTTAGAGAACAATGTTGTTCAAAGTGATGTTAATTATAGGCATATGGGCTCCAAGATGCTCCCATGCCTATGAAATGATCCCTGCATTAGGATGATTAAGAAAAGGGACAACTATTAAGTGTCTACCTTTTTGGATCCCAGGTGCAACACTACAACCATCCCATAGGGAGCACAAAATATGCTGCTTTGAAGAAGTGCTTCAACAGTGCCTCTTTGCTGCATTTCCCGATGTGGGCAAAGTTTGAACATTCCTCTGCTGCCAACATCTCCTCTACGGTCAGCAAGAGCGGTAGCATCAGAATGGCTTTGAATTGATTCTTTTAAACCATAATGGCCAGACTTGGCTACTGGTACCAATCATAAGTAGTGCTTGAACCTTATTACTGCTGAGTATATTGGTTCCAGAGCTGATATTGAAATGATCGAAGGCTACTGGGTATTAAGAATGGACCACTAGCCGGTGCTTGTTGGGATATGCTGTGGAGGTACTGGCCTGCCCTGCTGCAAATTAATTATGCCTTTCCATAGACAGCACCAGGGGCTGATGTTAATAAAAATAAAGTGGATTATAGCAAACTTGGAAACACCCACTGCAGATGTCACAAAATTGGATTTTAGTTATAATGCTGCATAAAGTGGATGTAAACCCTCACATATACCCAGTGAAGTGAACAGCCTCAGATGATACACAGAGATGAAACAAATCTCCCAACATAAGTTTTACATGTATATCTGCTGTCTTCAGCTTTCTATATTCTTTATAAACTGAGCATCATGTTAGGAATCCTGTTTCAGCAGTGGGAGGGGAGTCTGGGCATACACTCTGTGTGAACTGATTGGAGGAAAGGCAGAGGAACGCACAAACTTGCAGAGCTGTGCTATGAATAGACAAGCTCTCTACTGATAATAGAGGAAAGGAGCAGCAGAAAGACACAGGACTTAGTGCTTTGGAGAGAGATCAGAACAGATTTTATGAACGGGGCCTACATACACTTTAGGTTTCAATACGGTTGCTGCCAGCATAGCTACCTCTTGCTATCTCTCCTCCTTCTCCTTTCACTTGCAAGAAAATTCCTTCTTTGTGTCTCTGGATTTGAGTCCTGTTTGACTAAAAGTCTTCTCACTGAGATTTTTTTTTTTTTTAGTAGCTATGTCTTAACTGCAGAGCTATAACTTTTTTTTTGCAGGAAAATTCCTGCCACGGGTCTCTGAATTTGAGGACTATTCAGGCTTAAAATAAAGGAGAGAAGCTGCGCTATATAAGCTAAACCAGTAATGGCTTATAGATAATAAAATATGTGTGCATTGACAAAGTCCATAACAAAACACCCAGGTGAGCTTGATCCAAACTTAAGTGCCGCCACCTAATAGAAAACTCGCTTACCAGATGGCAAGCAAAAGGATGCAGATGGCTATAGCCCAGCCATGGCCTTTGCTTAATAAGGAACGTCCAGACTGATATACCCAGATGAGTCGTCTGTACACCGCAATCCCCTATGATCGTGGATGTCTGGTAGTCCCGGTAACCCGGGCAGGCAGGCCGGGCTGCCTCAGCAGCCAGCTCTGGTGCACGGTGTCCTCTCCGTACTGGAAGTTGTCCCCAAAAGCGCTGTGTACGTATGTCACCTCTCCTCTACTACCTCCAAGGTCCACACCCCTCCCATGTCGAGTTCTGCCCTTCTAATCATTATTGCTATTTGATCTAGCGCGGTTTTTCTTATATATTCAGGCTTAAAGCCTGTTGTTCTTTCACTGGGAACTTTTTTAGTAGCCTCGTGCAAAACTATTAAAAAAAATTTTATTGCTGGGAAAACTTCCTATGGGAAGCCTAATACTAACTATTCTTAAAACATTCCCTCCTCCTACATATCCTGCATACTCTGTATAAAAAAGATCTGTGTACTTCCCTTTTTTCAATCCTGTCCAGTCACATGATCCTGCAGCTTTGGCTCCCCTGTTTAACCAATTGCCGACCACCCACACGCAATGTACTGCAGACAAGTGGCCTACACAGGCAAAGTGACAGACCCGTGCCTGCTCCCTGCTTCTGGGCTTATGGCGCTCTCATGCAAAGCAGGGATATGAAACAAAGAGATCTGTGGTAAAAGCACACATTACATACATTACACATGCGAGCACTGAACTTATTCTCTCAGGAGAAGAGACGCTTGAGAGGTGATATGAATTAAATTTACATATACCGTACTGGTGACCCCACAATAGGGATGAAAGTAGGGATAAAACTTTTTTCGCGGAAGGGAGTTTAAGAAAAGAGGTTTAACCTTAAATTATGTAGAGGATTCTTTACTGTAAGAGCGGCAAGGATGTGGAATTCCCTTCCACAGGCGGTGGCCTCAGCGCGGGGGGGGGGGAATCAATAGTTTCAAGAAACTATTAGATAAAACCCTGAATGACCACAACAAACAGGGATATACAAGGTAATACTGACATATAATCACACACATAGGTTGGACTTGATGGACTTGTGTCTTTTTTCAACCTCACCTACTATGTAACTATGTAACATTGTTAGGAACACATTTAACCCCTTGATCACCCTAGATGTTAACCCCTTCCCAGCCAGTGTCATTAGTACAGTGTATATTATTAGCACTGATCACTGTCTTATGCCCCGTACACACGGTCAGATTTTCCGACGGAAAATGTGCGATCGGAGCGTGTTGTCGGAAATTCCGACCGTGTGTGGGCTCCATCGGACTTTTTCCATCGGATTTTCCGACACACAAAGTTTTAGAGCAGGCTATAAAATTTTCCGACAACAAAATCTGATCGCGCCAATTCCGACCGTGTGTGGCCAGTTCCGACGCACAAAGTGCCACGCATTCTCAGAAGAAATTCCGAGACGGAACAGCTCGGTCTGGTAAAATTAGCATTCGGAATGGATACAGCACTTTCGTCACGTTGCAATGTTTTAAATTGTTTAATACAGCGCACTCTCTTCTTCTTTATAATGTGAGAAGAATGAAGTAGTTTTGCTGCTCATATTCCCACAGACTTCTCACAAACTTCTTTCTTTATTATTTATCGTGATTCCCTCAATATATTTTGATTTGTCACATCTGACCAAATTTCTTTTTTGTTGTTTTTAAATAATTTTTTTTTTTTTCAAGGCTGGTTTTTTATTTTTTTATTTTGTGTTTTACTCCATAATATTTTTGTGTGTGTTTTGTGTGTCAAGTTACCACAACACCATTGATATCTTGTATTATTTAATCTCAAGGAGATTGCTTGGTGTTGGTGTCTCTTGTAAATTTCACATTGTATTTTTGAAATGTACCTGCCTCCTCACAAACAAACTGTCCTTTTTGAAGGAAAACACACATAGGCGAGTATAATTGAAAAAAAAATTCCTTTATTAAGGGCTCAGAACCAAACAAAGAGGGAGGCAACGCTGGAGAAACAGCAGAAATTGGCGAAGCCTTTGACCCCCAGGGCAGACGTCAACTCTTTTCCAGCAAAATTGGTGCCTTGAGGAGTCCTTATCTAAGGGAGTGCAGTCTGGTCCAGAAGTCCCAGAGATCTGGAAAGCAGCATATGACATCTGTGTCCCCAGGCTGTGGAACTACAAGAGCCTGCATATTTTGCCAGACCAGACTGAACCCAGGGCCATCACTCTCTGGTCTTCTTTCCACGCTTCCTTCCCAGCTGTGGCTCTGGTGTTGGAGATGTGGCAGGAGGAGGAGTAGGACCTGGAGGAGGAGGAGGAGGACCTGGAGGAGGAGGAGGAGGAGGACTATGTGTGAGGTCACAAATGTAGGTAGCACATGTTATTTGGCCCCTCAACCCCTTATTGAGAGCTTCCAAAATTAGGAACTCACACAGGAGTCATTGGCCCTCCTCCATCTGCATCATTTTGCAGGCAGTTATGCCAGCAAAGTCCTCCTTCACAGTGTGGGGGGTTCTCAGGGCCTCTGTAGCCTTCCAAAAGAGGCCTATGGCAGCTTCCTCCAGGTTACTCCTCTTCCTGGCACTTTGTCTTTGAAGGTGTAGGGGAGGGACCTGGATATCAGGCAGCCTTCTTGGGCCGGCCACCTCCTGGCTGAAACTTCCCTGTGTATGAAAAAGGGACATGGTTTTAGTTTGGGCTTCATCAATCACAATCAGAAATTATTACTCCAAACTAACATATGTTTAACATCACTGATTGGACAACCAGAAATATTTAGAGGAATGTATTTAGAGGAATGCTATACCTGGCTCAAGCTGGGCTCCTCCACATGTTGCTGCCTGGAAGGAAGCGTGGAAGGAAGAGTGGAGAGTGCTGGCCTGGGTTCAGTCTGACCTGTCAGAAAATGCAGCCTGTCATAGTACCACAGCCTGGGGACATAAATGTCATCTGCAGCTCCTGATCTCTGGGAATCCTGGACCTTCTTGCGCTCCCTTAGATAAGTGCTCCTCAGGCCACCAAGTAGAACCTTCAAATAGATGATGTCTGCTGTGGGGATCACCGACTTCACAAATTGCAGCAAATTATCCAGCGCTGCCTTCCTCTTTGTTTGGTTCTTATATTCAGGGTGGTTTATCTGCCACAGACAGGGCAGCTCCCTGCACATATCAATGAAGATTGGTATAAAGTCCTTATCTTTCAAGATATCCATTTTCACTGCAAGACACAACACAAGACAAACCCTAATGTCAGCCTAAAGTCTACTAAACAATCTAGAAGTATAGGCCCAATGTTAAATCTTACCTTCGCTATCATGATCAGCGCCTCCGTTACGCCTTCCACCGCTCACAGATCGTACGTACTAAGCACGCGTGTTAAGCTTTAGAGACACTGCGCATGCGTGAAACTCTGCCCGCCCCTGACGTTCTTTCTAGTCTATTTCCCGCCCCTTCTCGTTCGTCGCAGTGGGGGAAGAGCACATGGCGGAGACACAGCAGGTGTCTGATAATTACACCAATGAGGAGGAGGAGGAAAGCCCAGAGCCAGAAACGTCTGGATCCAGAAGGAGACGATTTAAGGCCTCAAATATGTCCTTTGGGGAGATGTTGGAGATGGTCGACATAATGAAAAGGGCCGACTATGACGGGAAGTATGGACCATACCCCAACCCCAAATGTCCAAAAGGCCAAGATCATGGCGAAAGTGGTCAAGAGTCTGCACCGGAATTTCGGGGTACGTCGATCGAAAGATCAGCTCAGAAAGCGGTGGTCAGACCTAAAATGAAGAGAGCACGAGCAGTACAGAAAGATCCGGAGAGTGCTGCAAAAAAGTAAGTAGTTGTCCTGTGTTCCTATTCTTTTTATGCTTATTACGTTCGTGCTGCTCCATGTGCTTTTCTTAACTGTTGTCCAGTTTAAAATGGCAACTTTAATGTTCATGGGTACATTATTCATTTGTATCAAACATTGTTCATTCGGCCTAGAAAACACCATGCATTTGCATCATATGCATCATTTGCATCATATGCATATGCATATGCATCATATGCATTTGGCCACATTTTTTAGGGCCTACTTGTCTGAAACTAATTTGGTTGCGTAGATGGGTTTGTAACTAGAATGAAATGCAAACTAGATTCTGTGTAAGGAGAGGACACTCAGCAGCAGTTTTCACATCTAGATGCTGGAGCACTAGTGTGGGACACAAGAACACCCTTTTTATTAGGGGGCCCACACAGGTGCTCCAGTGTATACTATAGGGGTGTCTCCATCTGTGAAGCTTGTACAAGACAGGTAAAGTATTCAAGCTTGACAAAGGACAAGAAAAATGCTACATCTTGGAACTCTGGCCACAAAAAAAATTGTACCCCATTTCCAAACGTTTCATATTTATAGTTCTGCCATCAAATATCTGTGTGCTAAGTATACCAATTTTTTTTTACATAGGGGAGAAAAGACTCGGAGGACACCCCTCATCCGAGGAGACCAGAGACCCCCCACCTCTGGAAGAAGGGGAAATCCACCCAAGACAAACAGAGCAGGAGGAGGAAGATGTGGTGGAAATTGGCACCACAGCAGGTGAGTGTCTGCGACCACAGGCTCAGGTAAGAGATGGATGCCGGCATATTTATAATACATGTTTTTTTTTTGGTTTCTATCTTTTTAGGTGATCGTAATGTTGTGGATCCAGATCCTTTCACCTCGGAAAGTGCACAGATCCTGATCGGGGAGATCATGGGGTGTAATAGGGACTTGGAAAACATCAAGAAAAACATCAATGATGTTCTTCAAAAAAATAAGAACATCATTGATGTTTTAGGGAGAGTTTAAAACCCCTCCAAATCCCATGGTTTTTTGGTGTGCTACAATTTTTTTACATTTTTTGTCAAATTGTCGAAAAGCCAAATTTTGAAGATGCACACACTGTGTCAACATGTGCTATCTGCCATCACGGGAGATCAATGCGTTTTGGGGGTGCAACCCCTTCCTCAATAATAAAGTAGCTGAGAGGAAGGGGTTGCACCCCCAAAACACGTCCCTTGATCCCCATGATGGCAGGTAGCACATGTTGACATTCGTCTATTTGTGTGCATCTTCAAAATTTGGCTTTTCCTGGGGTGACTTCACCCCATCTGAATGCAATATCAAACACAGTTTGTAAATACTCATGTCTCATATTGCCTTCAAGTTCTACCAAATGTGAACTTTGTAAGTTCAAGATTTGTGTCTTTCTTGTTGGTTTTAAACATGCCTGTTTTATCTTAAATGGACATTTCTACTTTTTCTAATGTGACCTCAAAAATTGTTATACAACAAACATGTTGGTTTGTTTTAAAAACCTTTTCTAAATGCACATGTGATTGTGCAGGTATTAAAAAGATTGTTAATCAAGAATGTGTGGATTATTGTCTCAACGCTACAAAGATTTGATTATTTTTTTTTGAAAGTATACAGGTAGGCCCTTGCACTACATGCTTTGGGGAATTCATCCATAAATCTGACCACAAAAGAGATGGGTGTAGTGTGTATGGGCTTGGCAAAGTCAGCAGATAGCTGATTGAGGATAGATAGAGAATTGTTATCAGCTGACTTAGCAGTTGGGGGGAAGGAGGGTTCCAAATGATTTGGGGAACCCCAAAAAAAAGCCTCTGGCACTCTGCCTGAATTTAAAGCACAAATCACATTTAAAAACATTTTAGGGGGTGTTTGGGGTAAAGCACTACTATGGAGCTGATAAAATACATTGTTAAGTGACTACTTGAGGTGAATATAGGGCCAGGAGAACATGCTGGGGAGGTAAGTGAAGGCAAATATGCATGATGGACAAAAAAAAAAAATTAGATAAAAATCCAGCATGCATGAGGACAAAGGGGACATTCACAGCATATCACAGCATATTACAATCATGGTAATTAGGGAATGAGGAAAGAAATACAATATATTACCAAACATTATATATAATAAAATGTGATGTTAAAGGATAAAAATCTTACCTTAATATACTCCTTCTGCAGGACCTGGATGATGGCAGAACAGGTATCTGGGATAATGATCCCCAGAGCCTGGGGGGAGATGCCTGTCGAGAACTTCAAGTCCTGCAGGCTTCTCCCCGTCGCCAAGTACCGGAGGGTGGCGACGAGCCTCTGCTCCGGAGTGATGGCTTGCCTCATGCAGGTATCCTGTCTGCTGATATAGGGGGTCAGCAAAGCCAACAAACAGTGAAATTCGGTGTCCGTCATCCGGAGAAAGTTCCTGAAATCATCAGGATTATTCTCACAGATCTCACAGAGCAAAGGCATATGAGAGAACTGGTCACGCTGAAGCAACCAATTCTTGGTCCATGAACTCCTCCCCACCCTGTTCATGGACTGGACTTGTGTCAAGGTAAGGACCCCAACACCAAGCCCCCGCACAGCACGAACTCTACGAGGAGTACGTATACGCAACATGGCTAGAAAACGGTCGGCTGCTTAGAACGAAGTAACAGAACGCACTGAAGAACAGCAAGGCCTGTGAAGAGCGACCTGAAAAACAGTAACGAGCGGACAAGATCGCACTGAATAGTACAATACGAACTGACTGCACGCACTGAAGAGCAGATACAAACCCACTAGCACAAACTGAACAGCAGAAAATGATCTGAAAACCACGAGTCTGAAAAAGCGCGAATCGTCTCTCACCAAACTTTTACTAACACGAGATTAGCAAAAGGAGCCCAAAGGGTGCCGCGCTTGGTTCTGAACTGGCCTTTTCTAGTCTTGTCATACGTGCTTTACGTCACCGCATTCTTGGCGATCGGAAATTCCGACAACTTTGTGCGACCGTGTGTACGCAAAACAAGTTGGAGCCAACATCCGTCGGAAAAAATCCATGGATTTAGTTGTTGGAATGTCCGATCAATGTCCGATCGTGTGTATGGGGCATTAGTGTCACTGGTGATTCCCCCCCCCCCAGTGTCAGCTGGTTTTAGATTGCCTGCTGCACTATCGCAGTACCAATTATAAGTCGCTGACCACTGCCATTAGTAGTAAAAAAAAAAAAAGAGAAAAAAAAATTACAGTATAGATACCATAATTTGTAGGAGTAATACTTTCATGCAAACCGATTTTTTTTTTTTATCAAAGACATATAGAATAATTAAAGTTAGGCTTTTCTTCCACTTTAATAAACCAAAAAAAGAAAGCACATTAACAATACCAATAGTTAAAGTAGCATCTGACTGCTGCTATAATTGTTAATGCATGTATAAAGATTCTCTTAGATAACTATAAACTGGAAATATTCGTAAGGCGTTTGAAAAGTCAAAATTGTTAGCATGTTCTAAATATTATCCATGGTTTAAAAGAAAATAAACTCCAAAACAAAATACATTTTGGTCACAATTTTTAAAGAAATTTTATTTTTTTATTGGATATTTTATAGTTAAAGGAAAAAAATATATTTTTTTCAAAACTTTCACAAAAAGTATCGCAAAAAAATAAAACAACCTGGTGGTGATATAATACCACCAAAAGAAAGCTTTATTTGTGTGAAAAAAAAATTATTTAAATTTTATTTGGATACCGCGTTGCATGACCGTACAATTACCAGGTAAAGTAGCTCAGTGCTACAGTGCCTTGAAAAAGTATTCATACTCCTTGAAATTTTCCACATTTTGTCATGTTACGACCAAAAACGTAAATGTATTTTATTGGGATTTTATGTGATAGACCAACACAAAGTGGCTCATAATTGTGAAGTGGAAGGAAAATGATAAATGGTTTTCAAAATTGTTTACAAATAAATATTTGAAAAGTTTGTTGTGCATTTGTATTCAGCTCCCCTGAGTCAATACTTTGTAGAACCACCTTTTGCTGCAATTACAGCTGCAAGTCTTTTTGGGTATGTCTACCAGCTATGCACATCTAGAGACTGACGTTTTTGCTCATTCTTCTTTGCAAAATAGCTCTGTCAGATTGGATGGAGAGCATATGTGAACAGCAATTTTCAAATCTTGCCACAGGTTCTAAATGGGATTTAGGTCTGGACTTTGACTGGGCCATTCTAACACATGAATATTGATTTAAACCATTCCATTGTAGCTCTGGCTGTATGTTTAGGATCGTTGTCCTGCTGGAAGGTGAACCTCTGCCCCAGTCTCAAGTCTTTTGCAGACTCTAATGCCCTGTACACACGACCGGTTTTGCCGTCGGAATAAACTCCGAAGGTTTCTCCGAGGGAACTCCGACGGAATTCCATTCAAGCGGTCTTGCCTACACACGGTCAAACCAAAGTCCAACCAAAGTCCGACCGTCAAGAACGCGGTGACGTACAACACGTAGGCGGGACTAGAAAAAGGAAGTTCAATAGCCAGTAGCGAATAGCTTCCGTCTCTTACTTGCTTCATATCATGCGTCGTTTTTGGTCTGTCGGAACAGCATACAGACAAGCGGTTTTCCCGATAGGAATTGGTTGGATCGGAAATATTTAGAACATGTTCTATTTCTAGGTCCGTCAGAATTTTCTAAAAGAAAAGTCCGATGAGGCACACACACGATCGGAATATACGATGAAAAGCTTCCGTCTGACTTTTTCTGTCGGACATTCCGCTAGTGTGTATGCGGCATAACAGTTTTTCTCCTAACATTGTCCTGTATTTGGCTCTATCCATCTTCCCATCAACTTTGACCAGTTTCCCTGTCCCTGCTGAAGAAAAGCATCCCCACAACATGATGCTGCCACCTCCATGTTTCAAGGTGGGGATGGTGTGTTCAGGGTGATGAGCAGTGTTAGTTTTTTGCCACACATAGCGTTTTGCTTTTAGGCCAAAACTTTCAATTTTGGTCTCATCTGACCAAAGTACCTTCTTCCACATGTTTGCTGTGTCCCCCACATGGCTTTTCACAAACTGCAAATAGGACTTCTTATGACTTAATTTCAACAATGGCTTTCTTCTTGCCACTCTTTCATAAAGGCCAGATTTGTGGAGTGCACAAGTCTGACTAATAGTTGTCCTGTGAACAGATTCTCCCACCTGAGCTGTGGATCTCTGCAGCTCCTCCAGAGTTACCATGGGCCTATTGGCTGCTTCTCTGAATAATGCTATCCTTGCTTGGCCTGTCAGTTTAGGTGGATGGCCATGTCTTGGTAGGTTTGTAGTTGTGCCATACTCTTTCCAATTTTGGATGATGGATTGAACAGTGCTCCATGAGATGTTCAAAGCTTGGGATATTTTTTTTTATAACCTAACCCTGCTTTAAACTTCTTCACAACTTTATCCCTGACCTGTCTGGTGTGTTCCTTGGCCTTCATGATGCTGTTTGTTCACTAAGGCTCTCTAACAAACCTTTGAGGGCTTCACAGAACAGCTGTATTTATACTGAGATTAAATTACACATAGGTGGACTAATTATGTGACTTCTGAAGGCAATTGGTTCCACTAGATTTTAGTTAGGGGTATCAGAGTAAAGGGGGCTGAATACAAATGCACGCCACACTTTTCAGATATTTTTTTTGCAAAAAATTTGGAAAACCATTTAGTTGGTCTATCACATAAAATCCCAATAAAATACATTTACGTTTTTGGTTGTAACACGACAAAATGTGGAAAATTTCAAGGGGTATGAATACTTTTTCAAGGCACTGTAAATATCGAAAATTGGCCTGGTCATGAAGGGGGTAAAACCTTCCGGAACTCAAGCGGTTAAGGGAGCTCTTGACAACGACTCTTCCCTATAGTTGCTGATCACTGACGTAGGGGAGCTGGAGCTGCAAGATCATGTGACCGAACGGCATTAAAAAGATGTAAGTATACAGACCTTTTTTTAAATACAGGGTATGCAGGGATAGATAGGAAGAGGGGGGGGGGACATTTGAAAAAATAGTTAAAGTTAGGCTTTTCTTCCACTTTAATAAACCAAAAAAGAAAGCATATTACAAATACCAATACTTAAAGTAGCATCTGACTGCTGCTATAATTGTTAATGCATGTATAAAGATTCTCTTATATAACTATACACTGCTAATTCTCCTAAGGCATTGGAAAAGTAAAACAATGTTAGCATGTTCTAAATCCCATCCATGGTTTAAAAGAATATAAACCCCATAGCGAAATATTTATTTATTTATTTATTTCGGGTACTTATATAGCGCTGTCAATTTACGCAGCTCTTCACATATACATTGTACATTCACATCAGTCCCTACCCTCAAGGAGCTTACAATCTAAGGTCCCTAACTCACATTCATACATACTAGGGACAATTTAGACAGGATCCAATTAACCTACCAGCATGTCTTTTTATCTACCTGCAGGCAGGGACTATTGATCACAAGGGTACTATTGGCAACAAAACCTTTGAAAAAGGTCCATACAGCCAAGCTGTGCAGACCCAGTTTGGAGATAGCATTGGCTTCTTTGTGTTTGCCTGGGCCACCACATTCTGCTAGAATTAGTCTGAGGAAAAGGTGGATTTTAGGGCTGTAGGGGAGGGGTAGTAGGAGGATGGCGGGCATGGTTCACATAGGAATTTACCTTCCCAAAACTTGTGCATTACATGGGGGGTGGGGATGGGGGGTGAGTAGTTGGAGTAGAATGTTGTTCTCATACCTGAAAACTAGAATAATTCAGATTGTGGTGCTGCTGTATAGACGCTCTATACAGAAAAGAGTCAAATGTGTTTTGTATGTAAAGCTGGTCTCCTACTCCATTTGCTCTGGTAAGCGTCTTCTTGTACCATCGGTGGTAGAGCACATGAGGTGTTGATAACTTCTATCAACACTGGTACTTTTCATTTTGATCCAGTGTTATTTGCACCATTAGAGACTATTTATGATATTTACACATTTATTTGGATGTTTGTCTTTTTCACCTCATTTATTCATATGATCATTTATTGTTTACAATTTACTTGTGAATTTTTTAGCGTGGCACTTTTTGAGAATGTGCATATAATGTTAATAGTTTAACCACTTCAGCTCTGGAAAGTCCCCCCCCCCATGACCAGGCTGTTTTTTGGGATATGGCACTGCGTTATTTTAACTGACAATTACGTGATCGTGCAAAAAAAAAAAAAAATGTATGTCCTTTTTTACCCACAAATAGAGCTTTCTTTTGGTGGTATTTGATCACCTCTGCGCTTAATACAAAAAAAGACCAACAATTTTGAAAAAAATATTCTGCTACATATTTTTGGTAAAAAAAAATCTCAATAATCGTATATTGATTGGTTTGCATAAAAGTTATTGTGTCTACAAACTATGGGATATTTTTATGGCATTTTTTTTTTTTTTTTACTACTAATGCCAGTAAGTGACGATTTTTATCCTACTTAGCAGAAGATCTCTGTGTCCATCCCTGTCAGAACGGGCATCTGCCTTGTTTGCAGATCCCCGTTCTGCCTCTCTGTAGAGCAATTGTGGGTGGCCAACTGACATTGCATCTGCTTGACCCGCTGATCCCCCTCTGCGGCTCCCCCTCTGGCCTATCAACATGTGCATGTGCCCCCACTGTCTATTGCACGAAATTATGTACAGGTACGTCGTTTTGCGCAATAGAGCCAACCTGCTGCAGTATATGTACTGCGGCCAATTGGCAAGTGGCTAAATAGGTAAGGGGTGGGGCCACCTGGTGATGTCACCGACCGGTGCATGCTGGGTCTGTGACATCACAAGTGGCGGTGCCACCAAAGGGCCTGGTGTGCATGGGGGGGCCCGCCATTTTGTATTGCCGACAATAACTTGCAGCTGCGATAATCAATTTAAATGTCATTTTTTCTTTACAAATGTCAGTTTTGCTGCAGCAGGTTCTATACATGGTACAGATGCGCCCCTTTACAGGCCGACTAGAGAGACCCCCCCCGACACTATATTTAAAGAAATCTTTTATTTTTTTGGTTCAGTTTGTTTTAAGTTTTATTAAAATCACTGCTCTTTTAAAAAGTTTTTATTGCATCGATGTCCCCCAGGGCAGTAGCCGGGCCCCTATACCCTTTTTATGGCCAATAACTTGCATATAAGCCTTCAAAATGGAGACTTTTGATTTTTTATGTTCGGGTTCCATAGACTTTAATAATAGACTCCAAACGTTTTCCCTGTTCGGGAGTTCTTGTGCGAACCGAACTGGGGGATGTTCGGCCCATCACTAGTTGAAAACCTTTGAAATGAAAAATGACCAAAGCATGTCCTCACATACTGTGTACTTGCCTTAGTCTATAGTTAAGCTGGTCTTCTCTCTCTTTCCTCTGCTATCTGCATAAATCACTTCTGACAGTTTTTCAAGACATCAGGCAGTCCTTGGAGATGCTGCCCTCTAGCACACAATAGGTGTCCTCAGATGTGCATGTTTCCTTATGTGTAGATGGGGGTGTGCCTATTCTCTCCAATCAAGTGTCAGATAACACTCTGCTCTCTGCAGTGCAGTGTATGACATTAGATCCCTCCTCCCTGCCTCCTGAAAGCTGAGAAATATCATCTAAAAAGGTTTACTGTAGAGGAGAGAGGGTTGCAGATAAACAGATACAGCCTATGTAGGAGGATTTAAATGATCACTGTGTATCACCTTCAGTTGGTTTATGTAAGGGTTTATTATCACTTTAAATCTTTTTTAAAGTGGTTGTAAATTCAGAAGGTTTTTTATCCTAATGCATTCTATGCACTAATATAAAAACCTTCTGTGTGTAGCAGTCCCCCTCAGCCCCCTTAACACATACCTGAGGTCCCTCTCTTTCCAGTGATGTCCACGAGTGTCTGAGCATTCCGAGATTCTCCCTCCTGATTGGCTGAGACACAGCAGCGGCGCCATCGGCTGCAGCATCTGTTAATCTAAGTCAGCTAGCCAATTAGGGGAGAGAGGGGGCAGGGTCAGGGTTCCGTGTCTGAATGGACACAGAGAGCTGTGACTCGGCTCAGGTGCCCCCATAGCAAGCTGAATGCTGTGGGGCACAGAATAGGAGAGAGGGGCCAAGAGCACAGAAAAGGGACCTGAGAAGAGGAAAATCCGGGCTTCTCTGTGCAAAACCACTGCATGGAGCTGGTAAGTATAACATGTTTATTATTTTTATAGGAAAAAAATGAAACTTCACAATCACTTTAAGTCAGGCCATGTTGTCTATCTTTTTTTTTTCTCCATACCGTACAACCTGATCTGGGGCCTTAGAACATTATACATCTTGCTGATGTTGCTGATGTTGCTGCTGTGTAAACTCATCTTCTGCCCCAAAGAACAGATTGAAGCACATTTAGTCACATGAATTCAGCGGTGAACAAAAAATAAATAAATAATTATTGTGTACATAATTTTATCCTCTGATAAATATGGTCCCATAAAACACACTTCTTTTCTGACAGTGAGACTCTCTGAAAAAGCCGCTGTCAATCACCCAGCTAGGGTCTCCCTGCCAGGCATTCCTGCTGGTCACGTGGGGATGAGTGAGAGTGTAATCACGCACGAGAAAGCCAGAGCAGGTGCAGATGGGGGGCATCACTGCACAGGGAAGATCAGCTTGCTGAGCAGGAATGAGGAAGCACTAGAATCACTAAGTATTTACTATTTACTGCATATTTTTTGCACACAAAATCAGACAAATGTATTTTGGAGCCTCTAATGAAAAATTTAATTTTTAGTTTATTGACACTTTAACCATTAATTTAAGGCCCCTCAGTTTAGCTCTGGCTTTTATATAGAATCGTTTGTTACTTTGTGGACACTATAATAATTTTTCTATTCTGGTAGTGACAGTTAAAACAAAGTCATTGTAAACATTCCATAAACAAAATAAAATCCAATTTACTGAACCAGATGTCTACTTATACAATTCAGTACAATAACTTGGAAGGAACACAAAAATATGCAGTATATCTGAAACTGATGTGGAGAATGTTGCAAAATATATTATTTCACCTTACCCCATAAAATACAGACCTGATGAAATAAAATCACCTTATGGTGCAGTATACATAGCTATAGCATTCTCTGGAAAAATAAAACGATATATCCAATATTACAGGACACAGCAACAGACCAAAGAGAGCAATGAACACTGACAGACATATTTGAAAGATGAGAGGAACAAAAATTGACTGAAAACATTTATTAAATAAAAGCAGCAATTGGCATTGTAATGTTCTCAAGATCTCCCCATATTAGAAGTAATAAGAACTGGCAGTTAAATGTTCCATGATGTCTTGGCTAGATATACACAGTATAACATCTGTAAGCCAAGAGCAGTGGAAGGGCACACTAGCAGGCCAAGTCTTGCATAAGTATATCACATTAGTTAATGTGTTAATACACAAGCCAAAGCCTCCTTCCTCTCCATTGGTTGATAACAGGAAGACAGAGTTATCCTTGATTTTATCTAAGGTTAATTTTCTTCCCCCAAATTTCCTATTGGAACCTCTGGAACAGGAAAAAATTAAATAATGACAGCTACATGCGACCAACTTTGAATCTTCTTTGGATGTGAACTACTGCTATTGAGTTACATATATGTTTATAAGAAAAAAGGAATCAGATTCCAAGGTTCTTTTGAGCCAAAACTAGATTCTTTGACACATACTGAACTGAAACGCAAAATGGCCAAGCAGAGAAATAACAATTGTCTCCATCAATGGATGCTTGCTTATCCCTGATCATTGCCAGAAATGATAGGTAATGATATTCTTCCAGAGGGCACCTAACAGGGCAGGCTAAATTATTTTTGCTTGGCTGGGTTCAATTAGGGTCATCACCTTCAAAGGAATGTTATTTCAGATCGTTCCTATCGCTACAGAAATCCGATAGGTACATATGCTGCCTACGGTTTTAGACACCAAGCTGGTTACCTATTACTTCTCACTGTTTCTGTGAAAGAAAGTGTCTGCCACAAGCGGTTCTTGATATTTATAATCCTTATATGACTGAGAAAAATAATCTTTATATTAACTGTTTCACTGACCGTATTTAGCAACAACTAGAATAGGACAAAAATCCATATGGCAAAGAAAAAAGGAAAGGAATTTGTACCAGAACCAGTGGTATTCTTTACCATTTCTAGGGTCCCCTATTAGAAAGCCAACAAACAAACCATCCATTTGTTTAAAACAAAAGAAAATGGAAGTGTGGTGCCACCCAATAAAGTCTATGATAGAGAATCATGATTTTTTTATGTTGAGCAAACTTTTCTTTAACTAATAGTGTCACTGACAAGTATGTCTTCAGTTTCGTAAGCAAAGAGGCAGGGATTAGGGGGTGGAGGGGGAATCATTGGCTAAATATGTCCATGGCCATATTTTTACAATGATGTCACCACTATCTCTGGTCCTTCTTTTTATTGCCAATGACAGTGTTGGGAGCTGTCATTTAATTAGTGAGGTGTTTACATCTCGGGACACTTTTTTTCTTTAAATAAAGGATGTGTCAAAAACAGTTTAAATGTTTTTATTTACTGTTTACTTTTTTGTGAATGAGTAGGGTTGCTACATACCCCTTATGCATTCACATGGGGAGGCATTATTTGGGTGCCCCCTTGTTTTTAAAGAAGGCTTCCAGATACAGATGAGCCCTCTGGCCGTAGACCTCCACAACCATCTGTACAGTGGGGAAGAGGGCCCTTGTCATCATCAACATGGAGACAAGGTTTTGGTCCAAGATTTTCCAAGAAATCAGACAAGCAGTTATCCAGCATCTTAATTGGCACAGCAAGGGGAGCTACAGACAGACACTTCAGAGTTGACAGGTTCAGATCCAGACCCTAACACCAACATTGCGTTCCTGCACATGGGCTGTCACAGATAAAATGACTGGCCGGCATTTGATGTTGGTGCTACATTTCTGCCAGTGTAAACACTGGCTGAGTATGGCTGCCTAAAGTATCCACAAACGCATTTGCCCTGACAAAGGTAAATGTGTGATTTTTTTTCCAGACGTAGGGCAGGCAGCAGGTTATTGTTGTTGTCACCCACAACCTTGCTTGACTGAAGATGGCATGAAGTCAGCCACTTCTTAGCCTGGGCCTAGAGAGCTTCCAGTAGATCTCGTCCAGCAGGGCTTCTGCTCCCTAGGCATATGAGCTAAAACAAAACATAGCAATTATTAGCCTGGGATGTTGCAAATTCTCCGGGCTCTCATAAGGGACAGCTAGTTTTAAGGAGTCAAAGGATGAGGTCAGTGAGAAGGAGGGGTACTGCGCATCAGAGAAGACTGGTGTTGTTACCACCAGCACCAATGGTGTGTCCCATTTTGCATCTTTCCCTGCCACCAGAAGATTGACCGAGTTTGCTATTAAGGAAATGTAGCATCCCTATCCATGCTTGCAGAACCATGTGTCCATTTGTACCCTTCTCCTGACAAAGTGCTCCCCCAACACAGGCATATTTGATCCCACATGCTGGTGGAGTGCAGTTATAGCTTTCTAGGCACAGGCCATAAATTGCTGAAAGGCCAGCAGTTTTGCCAAAATGGTCCTGGCATGGAGGTGATCTTAAGAATTTTTTTTCCACTCCAGCAGCAGATACATTCAAAAAGGTCCACATTTCAAAGATCTGTGCCCTGGCCCTGGGGATAGCAAAGGGCTGTGGGATTAGGATAGCTACTCCCTCCAGTCAACTGCAAGCTGTCCCTGCCCCTTGACATGATCCTCCTTTGTTGTTCGCAGGAGTTTCTTTCTCTCTAATCGGTTGCACTTATGAACAGTCTGCCAGCAGTAAGCTCCAGCCACCAGAACAACATTTGTATATTGGGTAGACCTCGCACTGAGGAAAAATGTAAAGTGAGCAATTCATGAAAGTATAGACAATGCTAACTTAAATATCAGTGAAAGTGGTAGGGGGCGCTAGTGGGTAAATTAGTTACCTAAAAAAATACAAAGTATGATTATACCATATGCAGTCAGGTATAAATTAAAATCCTCTATGCAAAACCATAATTACATTCCATATATAACAATAAACATATGTGAATAATTCATTCGGAAAAGTCCATAAATTCTTCTGTGATGAGTTGCTGTAAAGAATATCCAAAACTTGCCACCATCACCATAAACAGATATGATATGTTGCACCCGATGTGTATGGTAAAAAATCCTACTCACCAGAAGACCATAACCTCTTTAATTAAAAAAAGGTTAAATTAGGCTTTGTTTGTGGGTCTTTGCACTTGCTTCCGTGAATGCTGGAGATAGACCAGGGTATCCTTTCACATAATAGCCTCCTCTCCAGCAAGGTAACCCATTATAAATGAGATGGAAAAAAGTGCCATAGTGTAAAATATTTTATTAATAAATGACATAAAAAACGCCAAGTGGACTGCTTACATTTAATTGTGGCTAGTCCCGGCTCTGGGAATGCTTGCAAACGGTTCAGGTAGGGATCGTAAGCCGCTCTGGAGGCTCCAGAATGGCTTACAATGCTGCCTAAACCGTTTGCAAGCATTCCCAGTGCTGGGACTAGCCACACTTAAATGTAAGCAGCCACTTGGCGTTTTTTATGTCATTTTTTATTTTTTAATAAAAGGTTTTACACTATGGCACTTTTTTCCATCTCATTTGTAATGGGTTACCTTGGTGGAGAGGAGGCTATTATGAGAAAGGATACCCTGGTCCATCTCGAGCATTCACGCAAGCAAGTGCAAAGACCCACAAACAAAGCCTAATTTGACCTTTTTTTTAGTTAAAAAGGTGATGGTCTTCTGGTTAGTAGGAATTTTTACCATACACATCGGGTGCAACATATCGTATCTGTTTATGGTGATGGTGGCAACTCATCACAGAAGCATTTATGGACTTTTCCGAATTAATTATTCACATATGTTTATTGTTATATATGGAATGTAATTATGGTCTTGTACAGAGCACTTTAATTTATACCTGGTCATTGCAGACAACTATTTCAGTAATTTCACTACCACCTGCTGCACTTTGGCTGTATAGTACAGCCATTCTGAGATAGAAAAGACATACATGCCCTGACTCTAGATAATGACCACTTTGCCCAAACAGAACCTCTGCCTCCATAAGGCCTCCCTGATTTTTTTTAATAAATGGGGATTGTTTAAATTTAATGGCAGTAATGGCAATAGGGGGATAAATATGTGGTGCTTTATTGAACAATACAATACCGCACAAGTATGCGATAACATGCTGTAAACAAAGGGCAACTGTGCCTGTGTGAGCAACAAGTGTACACTGCTGCCCCAAAATAAATAAAATAAAAATAAAGAAAAAGAAATGAAGACACCTAGGAAGGGTAGGCAACCTTAGCACGCTACCCTTCCTCATCATTCAATCTTTTTTTGCAGCCTAACTTTAGCTGCTTACATGTCCAGCCACCGAACCATATTTGTGGCTGTTGCCTCTTAGATAATACACTCTAATTTTCAGTTCAAGATAAAACCTTGTCACATTCTGTTTGCCACCTATTCAAGTGCTTGCTTAGATACCTACATGCATATGTTTTGAATATTTTGATAATTAGGAATACAGGATGATTTAGGGAATGCAGGGTTGCGGTTTTAAAGTGATTTTGTGCACTCTTTTGACATTTTATTAAACTTAATTAGAACAATGCAGTAAGGTACTGTAAAAAAGAAGCTCACAATTATATTATTAAACTGTTTTGCCATTGGCCAAATTGTATGATATTGAGAGTTTTACCTTTATTTTTTAAGCGTAAACTTTAGTATTGTTTTTAGATCTGTTGTTGCTACCACTTCCATCGGTCAATTCAGGCCTATTACTGCTTCATAAAAGATCAGGTGTAGCAGTCTAAACTACCTTAAAATGTTAAAATGATTCAGATTTGGGTACTGTTGTTTTTTAAGCTAAGCTAAATGTAAAAAATCAATTACGTATCCAACTATGTTCCATAACACCACAAACAGCTTAAAGGCATCTCTCAAGCATGTCATTTAAAAGACTGGTGTGTTTTGCATGTCACCCTCAAAGTCACATCAAAAAGGACCTGGTTTCTGCTGTACGAGATTTAAAAAAAAAAGGTTGTTTTTAAGCCAGGCAAATGACTAGAATTTATTATCAAGGTGGACAGAAATACAAATCTTTGGCCAGGTAAACAGCTCTCATATAATCTAATCCATGCATTTAGCTGTGTGCCTGGAGTTCAGTTAAATTTGCGTTAAAAGTATTGACCATTGTTAAGTTAGTATATTAATTCTGTTAGTTACAAGTCAAGTATTATGGTATGAATGATGTTTACTTATTTTTTCAAATTGCCCTTTTAATATGTCCTGGCATTTAATTGACCAAAAGTTCTAAGTTATGTAACCTCTTTTGCTCATGCAGTCAATTGGAAACGTCTACCGTAATAAAGAAAATTATAATTAATGCATATCAGCATTCAGTGATTTGTCTATAAAGGGTACCTCATTTTCTGAAGCAAGCTATAAGCTCCATTAACAGATGCTGAACTTTTAACCCCCTTGATATCAATAAGCCTCTAATTTTATGTCAAAGAATATGCTCATCCTTTCTGCAGAAGTTAGCACAACAGATGCTGCCTAGAAAATCATCTAATTTTCTACAGTGGCATTTGTTCTGGTTCGAAGGTTTCTTGTAAAGTAAATGATCCATCATAATAACAACTCTATTTTACCACAATATAGTACATTTCTACAGAAGGGTGTAACAAGCTTATGATAAGTATTTTGAAACTGTAAAAGACAGTGCCGTAACATGTTATGAAAATATACATTTACAACATCTTCTTAAAATGTGTATCATCAAGGCCTTCCTTAGTAATAGATGTAGCACCCAACTGACCCATACAGGACTGAATCCATGGCTAAAGTGGGAGACCGAGACAGAATTATGAGCACCAGTCACTTTAGAAGATTTATTGAACAACACACAAGGAGGTGAGGGTTAGGGGTCCCACATACCCTAGTACAGGCATGTCCAAAGTCCGGCTTGCATTCCGGTTTCAAACAGCCCCACTGGTGATTCAGACATATATAACTTTTGTGGCCCTCAACGAATCCCTGAGCGCCGCGGGGGCCACAAAAGATATATACCATATTTATCTGTGCCTCGGTAGGGAAGAGCGCCGACAGATTACATACAGGAGAATTTCCTGTTTACATGGCAGCCTCTGTAATAGGATGTCCCGTCTCCTGGGCTGCTATTGGACGACTGTTCTGTCTATCATAGGAAGCGGGACTTTGTATTAAGGGAGGCCACCGAGTAAACGGGAGATTCTCCTGTATGTATTCTGTTGGTGCTTGTCCCGTCCCCTCCCTGTCCCCTCTGAGGCTGCAGATGGGCGTCGATCAGGCTGCACTGATGGCAATGGTGAGTCTGCATTCATGGCAATAGGGGTGCTACATTCATGGCAACGGTGAGGCTGCATTCATGGCAATGGGGGGGGGGGGGCTGCGTTCATGGCAATGGGGGGCTGCATTCATGGCAATGGGGGGGCTGCATTCATGGCAATAGTGCGGCTGCATTCATGACAATGGAGGGGCTGCATTCAGGCAATGGTGAGGCTGCATTCATGGCAATGGAGGGGCTACATTCATGGAAATGGTGAGGTGGCACTCGTGGCAATGGTGAGGTGGCATTCATGGCGATAGTAAGGTGGCATTCATGGCAATGGTGGAGCTGCATTCATGGCAATAGTGAGGCTGCATTCAAGGCAGTGATGAGGCTGCAGATGGGCACTGAGGCTTATTTTGCTTCACAATTCGTCATTTAAAGTTTAAGTTTTTTCCTGAAACTTCCTTCTTAAAGTGAAGGTGTGTGTTATACGCCGATAAATACAAATAACACGCCCAAGCTCATCTCTTCACCACACACAGCCACAAAGGCAGTGTATTAGTGCTCGGATGAATACACTTAGACCGAATTTTAACGGTTCAAAGCATGTCAGGCAAAATGGTCGGCCCTTGCGCATGTTCACTTAATAAAATCTGGCCCTGTTTGAAAAAATTTTGGACACCCCTGCCCTAGTAGAATACTGACAGATTTTCTCCATGTCCAGCTCAATAACATTGAAAGTACCATTCAAGCTGGTCCACAGACTTATTTTCTGTTTTCTGGGCTTCAGTGCATCCTTTTCCAAGTGAGTCACCAGGTCCCTACGACAACAAGGGTCCTCCTCTGGGTCTTGTTTTTGATACAGCTTCCACCATCAACAGGCAGGAGAGCTCTAAAACCACTCCACATTTAGCACATGTCAGACCCCACACAGCCTATAGGGCTTATTAGCATAGCTCTATCCAGCAGCAGCTTCCCAGGCCTCAGCCTGGGGGAACAGAGTGATCCCCAGCTCTGCTCCAGATATTTATATGCTCGCTCAGCATGCACCAGTGGTCTTTTAACTCCTACTAGGCTGGCTGAAGGAAATATAAATATTCATAACTCAGTCTTGTTACAAATCTTATACTATTGTCAGTGGCACCAGTGACACCTACTGGTAGCAGTGAGAAATCACAACCCAACTGAGTGAAAAACTATACAATCAGTCTGGGTTGACTACGATCCAGCCAAATACATGTGTACAATGTTGTACTTCACAGTTGGGCATTCCATTTTTGTAGACTGTGCAGCTATACAAAATCATTTTAAGACTTTTGGGTCCATTTGTACTAGATATGGATCAGATGTGCGCCCTATCATTGTCACAAATACCTAGACACAGCTCATATCTGTCTAGCTTTCAATACATGCACGGTGAATAGATGTTTTTACTGGGCCACTAGTTGTATGGAGAGACCCAAAATGGTTTCTTTGGTGACTTTGTCCATTACTTCTGTACTTCAACTACCCATAGCCTACTTTAAAAAGAAATGCATCAGTAAAAGGATTGATTCAAGAAGACATTTTTTGCTATTGAACACCAGTGTGATATAATATGCTGCCACTTGATTTTAGTCAGCAATGGGTCACATTGTGCATATCTGCAATTTTGTTGTGAATCTGGTGCCTGTTCGTAGGTAGCAGGAAATCCTTCTTGAATCAAAGTCTTACAGTTCATCCTCTTTAGAAAGCAGTCACAGCCTAAGTAGAAAAGTGTTTCGCCTGCCAGTATGCTTCAAAGAAGAACCCTTGCTCCCTGTGTGGAAGAAATTGTCTATTTGTAAAGGTCTGACATGCCTCCTGATGAATAAAGGCTGGAGCTCTCCAATCAGCGGGGAGCATTAGCTCTCCTGATTGGCTAGCTCTAGCTTTTCCAGATCAAGTTTACATTTTTGCAGTATGCTGGTAGGTAGGGATGAACTTCGTGTTCGTGTCGAACCCACATCGTCTGTTCGGTCGTTCGCCGAATTGCGAACGATATATGGGCCATTCACTCCAAATTCGAGTGGCGCGTCACGGCCCATAATTCACTGCAGCATCGCAGTGCATTGCCGGCTGATGATTGGCCAAGCATGCACTATGACCCGCATGCTTGGCCAATCACAGCGCCGTCGGTAGAGAGAGCTGTAATTGGCCAAAGCCAGGGTGGCTTTGGCCAATTATGGCTCAGGGGGTGTAGAACACGCCCCACACTATATAAGGCTGCCTGCACGGCGGCCCTGTGTAGTGTGTGTTCCAGCGTTGAAAGAGAGATAGATAGAGAGAGAGACAGTGTCATTTCATTTGAGTTAGATAGATTAGGCAGGACAATCAGTGAGTTAGCTGCACTTACAGTGTATTGTGTATATATTGGCATCCCAGGTGTTGCATATATATATATATATACACTGTATTCAGTTTAGCTAGATCCGTTCCTGTTATCTTCTTACTGACAGGCAGGCTTGTCTTGTTACAGTATTTACAGCTACCTGAAGAAAATGGCTGACCCGCATGCTTGGCCAATCACAGCGCCGTCTGTACAGAGAGCTGTAATTGGCCAAAGCCAGGGTGGCTTTGGCCAATTATGGCTCAGCGGGTTTAGTACACGCCCCACACTATATAAGGCCGCCTGCACGTCGGCCCTGTGTAGTGTGTTCCGGCGTTGAGAGTCAGAGACAGAGAGACAGTGTCATTTGATTTAAGTTAGATAGTTTAGGCAGGACAGTCAGTCAGTTAGCTGCACTTACAGTGTATTGTGTATATATATGCATCCCAGGTGTTGTGTGTATATATATATATATATATATATATACACTGTATTCAGTTTAGCTAGAACTGTTCTTGTTATTCTCTTCCTACTGACAGGCAGGCAGGTGTTGTTACAGTATTTACAGCTACCTGAACAAAATTGCTCGTATTCTTCTGATCCTTTTAGTACCACAGTCAGGCAGCTACAGTATTTACAGTTAGCATAGTGCGTCCTCTGCAAAGTGTTCAGCTAAAGCTACCTGTAGAAGATTGGTGGTGTTTTTCTGATCCTATCACTACCTCAGGCAGCTACATTATTTACAAGTTAGTATAGTGCGACCTCTGCACAGTGTTCAGCTAAAGCTACAAGTTAGTGTAGTGCAACCTCTGCACAGTGTTCAGCTAAAGATACAAGTTAGTGTAGTGCGACCTCTGCACAGTGTTCAGCTAAAGCTACAAGTTAGTGTAGTGCGACCTCTGCACAGTGTTCAAGCTAAAGCTACCTGTAGAAGGTTGGTGGTGTTTTCCTGATCCTATCACTACCGCAGGCAGCTACATTATATAAATGTTAGTGTAGTGTGTCCTCTGCACAGTGTTCAGCTAAAGCTACGAGTTAGTGTAGTGCGACCTCTGCACAGTGTTCAGCTAAAGCTACGAGTTAGTGTAGTGCGACCTCTGCACAGTGTTCAGCTAAAGCTACAAGTTAGTGTAGTGCGAACTCTGCCCAGTGTTCAGCTAAAGCTACCTGTAGACGGTTGGTGGTGTTTTCCTGATCCTATCACTACCACAGGCAGCTGCATTATTTACAAGTTAGTGTAGTGCGTCCTCTACAAAATGTTCAGCTAAAGCTACCTGTAGAAGGTTGGTGGTGTTTTCTGATCCTATCACTACCGCAGGCAGCTACATTATTTAAACGTTAGTGTAGTGCGTTCTCTGCACAGTGTTCAGCTAAAGCTACAAGTTAGTGTAGTGCGACCTCTGCACAGTGTTCAGCTAAAGCTGCAAGTTAGTGTAGTGCGACCTATGCATAGTGTTCAAGCTAAAGCTACCTGTAGAAGGTTGGTGGTGTTTTCCTGATCCTATCACTACCGCAGGCAGCTACATTATTTAAACGTTAGTGTAGTGCATCCTCTGCACAGTGTTCAACTAAAGCTACGAGTTAGTATAGTGCGACCTCTGCACAGTGTTCAGCTAAAGCTACAAGTTAGTGTAGTGCGACCTCTACACAGTGTTCAGCTAAAGCTACAAGTTAGTGTAGTGCGACCTCTGCACAGTGTTCAGCTAAAGCTACCTGTAGAAGATTGGTGTTTTTTTTCTGATCCTATCACTACCGGAGGCAGCTACATTATTTACAAGTTAGTGTAGTGCGTCCTCTGCACAGTGTTCAGCTAAAGCTACCTATAGAAGGTTGATGGTGTTTTCCTGATCCTACCACTACCGCAGGCAGCTACATTATTTAAACGTTAGTGTAGTGCATCCTCTGCACAGTGTTCAGCTAAAGCTACGAGTTAGTGTAGTGCGACCTCTGCACAGTGTTCAGCTAAAGCTACAAGTTAGTGTAGTGCGACCTCTGCACAGCGTTCAGCTAAAGCTACAAGTTAGTGTAGTGCGACCTCTGCACAGTGTTTAGCCAAAGCTACAAGTTAGTGTAGTGCGACCTCTGAACAGTATGCAAGTTAAAGCTACCTGTAGAAGGTTGGTGGTGTTTTCCTGATCCTATCACTACTGCAGGCAGCTACATTATTTAAACGTTAGTGTAGTGCATCCTCTGCACAGTGTTCAGCTAAAGCGACGAGTTAGTGTAGTGCGACCTCTGCACAGTGTTCAGCTAAAGCTACAAGTTAGTGTAGTGCGACCTCTGCACAGTGTTCAGCTAAAGTTACAAGTTAGTGTAGTGCGACCTCTGCACAGTGTTCAGCTAAAGCTACCTGTAGAAGATTGGTGGTGTTTTTCTGATCCTATCTCTACCACAAGCAGCTACATTATTTACAAGTTAGTGTAGTGCGTCCTCTGCACAGTGTTCAGCTAAAGCTACCTGTAGAAGGTTGGTGGTGTTTTCCTGATCCTATCACTACCACAGGCAGCTACATTATTTAAACGTTAGTGTAGTGCGTCCTCTGCACAGTGTTCAGCTAAAGCTACGAGTTAGTGTAGTGCGACCTCTGGACAGTGTTCAGGTAAAGCTACAAATTAGTGTAGTGTGACCTCTGCACAGTGTTCAGCTAAAGCTACCTGTAGAAGATTGGTGGTGTTCTCATACTAATAATACTACAGGCAGGCAGTTGATTTTGCTAGCTGCAGTATCAGTATATATATATATATATATATATATATATATATATATCCCAGCTTAGTGCAGCTACATCTCACTGCAGGCCATTAGTATGTGTGGAATGCCAACAAGGAGAGGCAGACAGTCACAAGCCAATAAAAGAGGGCAAGCAGGCTCTGTGTCTAGAGGCAACAGTGCTGGTCATGGACACGGTGCATCCTCATCAGCACGTGGCCGTGGGACACGCTTGGCCTTTTTTTCGGCAGCTGGTCGTGTTGAGCCGCAACATGCGGAAGACTTGGTCGAGTGGCTGACCAAGCTGTCCTCATTCTTCTCATCCTCTCTCACCCATGCTCAGGGTACTTTGTCTGGCAAAGCAGCTGCCAACCCGGCCTCTTCCCTCGGCTCAATGGAATCAGTCACTCCTTCCCTAGCCCCACCATGTCCTCCTGAGGAGTCCCCCGAACTGTTTGACCACAGTGTTGTGTACATGCTCCAGGAGGATGCCCAGCGTTTTGAAGGCTCTGATGATGGTACTCAGCTAGAGGAAGGCAGTAATGTGAGCCCAGACAGAGGGGGTTCCCAAGAAGGACAGCAATCTGGCAGTCATGTTGCCCCTGCTGAAGCATACTGCCAGGTTTGCTCCAGTGATGAGGAGGGAGGGGATGATGCAGTCACTGACTTCACGTGGGTGCCTGATAGGAGAGAGGAGGAGGCACATCACCAATGAGGCAGCATGCCCCCTAGGGGCCAGCTTAAGGGCAGCACACTGACTGCATCACACCACAAAGCTCCGCATGTGCAGGGCGCTGCTGTCTCTGCGCGTTATTCCAAAAGTTCTTTGGTGTGGGCCTTTTTTGAGATGAGTGCATCAGATTGCACCACTGCTATTTGCAACATATGTCTGAAGCGTATCTCGCGTGGCCAAAGCATCTCCCGTTTGGGCACCACATGCTTGACCAGACATATGTTGACCTGCCATGCAGTTCGTTGACAAGCGTACCTAAAAGACCCACACAAAAGAACAAAGAGGACCTCTCCTTGCTCCTCATCAGCTGAGATCTCCAACCCCACTATACCTTCAGTCCTCTCTGAGACCTGCACTGAGAGGAATGAAGGTGTAGGATTAGGTGTGTCACAGCCACGTACTTGTGGGCAATCTGCTATCGGTACACCTACGTCAGATTGTACCAGGCAAATTTCCCTGCCGAAAGAAGTTCACTCCCAGCCATCCACATGCACTTCAACTGCTACCTTTTCAGTTGGTGGACTCTGCCCCCTTCCGTGAGTTTGTGGAATGTGCGGTTCCTCAGTGGCAGGTACCCAAATGCCACTTTTTCTCACGGAAGGCGATTCCGGCTCTCTACTGGCATGTGGAAGGCAATGTCCATGCCTCTCTGGACAGGGCGGTCAGCGGTAAGGTGCATATTACCGCTGACTCATGGTCCAGCAGGCATGGACAGGAACGTTACCCAAATTTCACAGCGCATTGGGTGACTCTGCTGGCAGCTGGGAAGGATGCAGGACAAGGTGCAGTAGTGTTGGAGGTTGTTCCGCCACCACGCCTCCAAAATGCTACTACTGGTGATTCTGACACACCTCTCTCCTCCACCCCCTCCTCTTCTTCTTCCTCCATGGCCTCTTTCTGTGCTTTGTCCTCGGAACCAGCGGTGCTCCGTAGGTGTTCAAGGGGCTACACAACTATGCAGGCCAAAAGATGCCATGCGGTGCTTGAGCTGGTGTGCTTGGGGGACAGGAGCCACACTGGGGCAGAGGTTCTGTCAGCTCTGCAGGGACAGGTTCAGAGGTGGTTGACGTCACGCCAACTTAAGGCAGGAATGGTGGTTTGCGACAATGGCACCAACTTCCTCTCCGCCCTCCGACAGGGACAAATGACCCATGTGCCCTGTTTGGCTCACGTCCTTAACTTGGTGGTGCAGCGGTTCTTGGGCAGGTACCCGGGCTTACAGGATGTCCTGAAGCAGGCCAGGAAAGTCTGTGTGCATTTCCGCCAGTCATATAATGCCAGTGCTCGGCTGGCTGACCTCCAAAAGGAATTTAACCTGCCCAAGAACCGCCTAATCTGTGACATGCCCACCAGGTGGAACTCAACGTTGGCCATGCTGCAGCAGCTGCACATGCAGCAGAGGGCCATCAATGAGTACCTGTGCGACTATGGCACCAGGATAGGGTCAGGAGAGCATTTTTTTTTTCCCCACGCCAGTGGGCCATGATCAGGGATGCATGCACTGTCCTGTCACCATTTGAGGAGGCCATGAGGATGGTGAGCAGTGACAGTGCATTCATCAGTGACACTGTCCCCCTTGTCCACCTGTTGGAGTACACACTGCGTGGAATAATGGACAGGGCACTTGAGGCAGAACAGAGGCAGGAAGAGGAGGACTTCCTTAGCTCTCAAGGCCCCCTTTATCCAGACAGTGTTCCTGCGTGCCCGTCGATCACACAGGAAGAGGACGAGGAGGAGGAGGAGGAAGAGGAGGATTGTGTCAGCATGGAGGTGGAGCCTGGCACTCAGCATCAGCAGCAGTCTTTAAGGGATCATTTACAGTCCCAAGAATCCCACGGACTTGTACGTGGCTGGGAGGAGGTGGCTGAGGATCATGTCGTCCGAATGCTTCAGCAAACCTACGCTGCATGGCCTCCCTGATCCATCAAAGCCTGCGGAAGGATCCTCGTATTCGTGGTATCAAGGAGAGGGATCAATACTGGCTGGCAACCCTCCATGATCCACGTTACAAGGGTAAGGTTGCGGACCTTATCTTGCCTCCTCAATGATCATGCTGATAGCTTGTAAGAATATTTTTGTTTCTGGGCGCCGCCACCAGTGGCTAAGGCTCAATTTTTCAGCCCCTGTTTAACAGGGGCGTGTAATTACAATTTTTGATGCAATATTTTGCAAGGAGGGTTCGTTGCTGCACTCAACTAGAAGTATTTGTGAGGGGTTGCAGAGTTCTGGCACCAGCACCAGTGCCTAAGGCCCAATTTTTCAGCCCCTGTTTAACAGGGGCGTGTAATTACAATTTTTGATGCAATACTTTGCAGCAGGGCTTGTTACTGTGCTCCAACTAAAGTATCTGTGAGGGGTTGCAGTGTTGTGGCACCAGCACCAGTGCCTAAGGCCCAATTTTTCAGCCCCTGTTTAACAGGGGCGTGTAATTACAATTTTTGATGCAATACTTTGCAGCAGGGCTCGTTCCTGAGCTCCAACTAGAGTATCTGTGAGGGGTTGCAGTGTTGTGGCACCAGCACCAGTGCCTAAGGCCCAATTTTTCAGACATGTAATTACAATTTTTGATGCAATACTTTGCAGCAGGGCTCGTTCCTGCACTCCAACTAGAGTATCTGTGAGGGGTTGCAGTGTTGTGGCACCAGCACCAGTGCCTAAGGCCCAATTTTTCAGCCCGCGTGTAATTACAATTTTTGATGCAATATTTTACAGGAGGGCTCATTCCTGCGCTCCAACTAGAGTATCTGTGAGGGGTTGCAGTGTTGTGGCACCAGTGCCTAAGGCCCAATTTTTCTGACCCTGTTCAACAGGGACATGTAATTACAATTCTTGATCTAATATTTCACAGCAGGGCCCGTTTCTGCGCCCACCAAGAGTAACTGTGAGGACTTACAGTGTTGTGGCACCACCACCACCACCACCAAAGGCCCAATTTTTCTGACCCTGTTCAACAGGGGCATGTAATTACAATTCTTGATCTAATATTTCACAGCAGAGCCTGTTCCTGCGCCCACCAAGAGTAACTGTGAGGGCTTACAGTGTTGTGGCAACACCAACACCTAAGGCCCCAATTATTGCAGAGTATATAGGGCAGGCCCCTACTTTCAAACATCCAACTTACAAACGACTCCTACTTGCAAATGGAAGGAGACAACAGGAAGTGAGATGAAATCTACCCCTAGGAAGGGAAATTCTCTCCTGTAAGAGTTAATATTGGAAAAATGTGTCTCCTTTCCACTGATGCTTTATTACCAATCCTTGTTTCACTAAAAACCCCAAATTGTCAAAAAACATTTGTCATTAGGACAGAAAGTGAGGTAAAATCTTCTGAAGAGGTGCACAGACAGCAAAACAAATGTCACAGGGGTGATAACCCTTCCCTATGTTTTCCAAGAAGCTTAAAAATAGATTTTTTGGCTGGAGCTACACTTTAAAAATGTACCAGTTCAAAATTACAAACAGATTCTGCTTAACAACAAACCTACAGTCCCTGTCTTGTTTGCACTGCCTGTATACTGCTGTTCAGAGGGCCTGGGGCATCACGCCTTTCCTTTTTTTAATTTGGGTGCGGGGTTCCACTTAATATCCATACAAGACCCAAAGGGCCTGGTAATGGACTGGGGGGGGGGGGGTACCCATGCCATTTTTCTCACTGATTTTCATCCATATTACCGGGACCGGACATTACATTAAAGCCGTAAGCAGTTTTAAATGACTTTTATTCCTTTAAAAATGTCATTTTGTGCAGGGACTGTTCTAAGCACGGGAAACACGTGCCACTTTACAGGCATACTATAGACACCCCCATGTACGATATTTAAAGGAATATTTCACTTTTTTTTTCACTTTAAGCATCATTAAAATCACTGCTCCCAAAAAGTTTTTGAAACTTTTTTTTGCATTGATACATGTCCCCTGGGGCAGGACCCGGGTCCCCAAACCATTTTTAGGACAATACCATGCAAATTAGCCTTTAAAATGAGCACTTTTGATTTTGAACGTTCGAGTCCCATAGACTTCAATGGGGTTCTAAAGTTTGCGCAAAATTTCGGTCCGTTCGCAGGTTCTGGCGCGAACTGAACCGGGGGGGTGTTTGGCTCATCCCTACTGGTAGGGAACAGATGCTTCTACTGTGGCTACTTTCTAAAGGATACAATTTGTATAACTGCATACCTGTTGTTTTGATGCACCTGGATTGTACTTAGCTGATTTAAACTGAAAGCTCACTTTGGGTTTAAAGAATATGATTTGGCGAATACAGCAGTAGGAGAGCTCCTCCCATATTCCTGAGGACCCCTTTTGTGCAAAGGCACTGTCAATGTTTCATTTATTAGGGATTCAATTGTCCTGATAGCCGAAAAGATCAGTGTTGTTGTTTGTGTAGTGATGGTCATTTCATATACCCCCACTCCAGAACAGGACTACACAACAGAAAAGCAATTACAACAAAAGTATAAAAACATTCAATTTTCGGCATTTCATATGGATTACTTTAAGCAGATGAAATCTTTCCAATCTGTTGGGAAATGAGGAATGTGTCCTTGCATGGCAGATAAGACTTCATTCTTTGTGAATTATATTGTAATAATGATTACAGATAGTTCAATATTCTAACAATGCCATACAGCTGTGTAATCTGCTCTGATTCTTATAGCAATTTCAAGCTCTCTTTATGAATGGATGTATAAGCAGAGGTTTAAGTCTTTGAAGCATAACCGTTTGTATTGGAGAATTTCTGTGTTGAATATCATGCATGGTTTAAGTTGTGAACAATGGCTACTTGATAACAGCTCAGATGACAAATCTGTTTGAATAACAAATATCAGAAGCAAATATTACAGATTCATTTTTTTTACGTTTCAAAAGTGGAACTCCAACCATTTTTTTTTCTGTTTTGCATACAGTTGTTAGAACCTTTGTCAAGTTTATACTCTTCATATATATAGCCAAATGGGAGAGTCTCTCACTGGTCTTAAAACATTTTGACAGGATGCAGCTCGTCTTTATCAAGAAGATATCAATGTTTTGCTATGGATATTTTTTTAAATTTTTTTTTATGGGCTCTGAGAAAGAAGGACATCCTTTGAAATGCATCAACCAGCAGGGACAACGGTGAGGTCCTCCTTAAGCTAGAGGCTTTGGCAAAGCCAAGAGACTGCAGCTACTTGCAATGGCCGTATGAGTGTTTTATTATCTACATTTGTGAGTAGATTTATTTTATGTTATTTTTGAGTAAATTTGTCATTGGATAATTGTCAGGGAAATGGCCGAAGAATGGGCAATCCTGCCAATACTCGTCATGGATGCGCTAGACTAATCCCTGTGCATATGCGCGCGCACAGATGCACGACAGCGGGTGTACACAGACACACGCGGATGACGTAACAGATGTTGGCGCCCCCTGGCCTATTTAAACCTGCCACTGACACATACAGATTGCTGGTTTGTCTTCAGCTCACTGTACCTCCTGTGCCTTGTGTATCCTGATCCTTTGGACTTCCTGCTACCGACCCGGCTTGCTGTACACGTTTATGCTGAACCTCTGGCTTGACCCCGGGCTCACGTCTTGACCTCTGCTCCTGTCTGCTCCATTGTGATTAATCCCGGACCGGCTGAGTACTCTGTTATCTCCTGCCCTCAGTGTATGACCTGGCTTGCTCCTGTACCTATCTTAGACTGATTCTACCCCTGGCCTGGCTACTGACTTGTTCCTGGTTCACCCTGCTGTTCTTTACCTGTGGTACCACCTTTCACGGCTGTCAACACAGTCTACCCAGGGCACCCCAGCTGCTCTCTGTTAACCAGCTCATCCAACAGCAGTACTGGCAAACCAAAACAAAAGATCATGAAAAGAAAAGAGGAGGCAACATAATTCGTTTATAGAAAAAAGAAGGCTAATATTACACATAGATGGAATCAGTACAATAATTGTAAACCCTACACACATATTGCAAAAATTAATCAAAAAAAAAGATTGATGTCCGTTCTATTGTCTAAACCCTGGGGTGTCCTTCTGTTAAAGCGGTAGTAAAGTCTTGTGAAAAAAAAAAGTTTTCTCCTGCAAGGCAATATCATAAAGTGCTAGTATGCACCGCATACTAGCACTTTATGAGTAAAGTACCTTTAAACGTAGCCCTCCAGCGGAGCGCTGTCACCACTACCATCTTTACCCGGTCTTCCTTCTGTGTTCGGGGGACTCCAGCCGCCTGACTGGACGAGCCGCGATGACGTCCCTCCCACGAATGCGTGCGGAAGACTTGGTCATGGCACACAGCTCTGAAGATACGGCACAGCTATGCCATTCCTTCAGAGCGCATGCGCCAGTGACATCACAGGCTGCTGCTTGCCTGAATATCTCCTAAATGGGCAACATTTAGGAGATATTCAGGCAAGCAGCAGCCTACAAATAAGCTTTATAAATCACTAGGTATAAATCACAAATGAGAGTCTACTACCGCTTCAACCTCACGTTGAAGTAGAATGTGATGCGTATCTCCTCCTCTCAAAAGGTTTCTTAACTTGTTCAATACCAAAAAAAAACAGCTGTGCACACCTGCACACACACACACACACACACACACACAAACACACACACCCTGCTGGTCCTGCAAAACGTGGACACTGGGTTGGAGATTTCTCCCCTCTTAAAGCACTACTGAAATCTCCAAATTCCAATGCGGGAATACCAAAGTCCGGAGAGAGTTGTAAAAATAGTTTGAGTCTTGCAATCCATCATATGTGCAATCCCTGTGTCCTTTTTACAGCAATTCTTACAGTGGCAGGACCCTACACTGTTCAGCACCTCCATCTGTATCACTCTGAGAATAATATAATACCATGCATCACAATCTTTGAATAATAACAAATATAAAGTGCATAGAAGAAGACTCAGGTAAGTCTTTCATTTTTACATGAAATAGGAAAAAGATATTGGCCATACTGTAAGCAGGTGCTTACTGTACATTGGTATTACTGTGTTGGTTGTGTTTAACATTTTGCTGCTCATCAGAAGTGGTGCTGCCAGAGAGGTAAGGGTTAACCCTGCTGTTCAGGCTTTCCTGGGCTTTTCTGATAAGCTCTGCCCTCTGCTGGACAAAGCATATAAAAAGGGACACTCCATCTAGGTAAAGAGGCATTGCATCTGCATCGGAAAAGAAGGACAGTGCTGCTAAGGATGTAATAAGCCACTTTGTTGCTTCCCCAGCCCTTGTGGGAACCCAGTCGGGTTTGTTGTTTAGTCAATCTGCCTGGTCTGAAGTCACTAAAGAGGTGCATGCATGGTGTACCAAAGAATAGGATTTATAATGAGGATAAAGAGGAGTAGAAGGGGAAATATTACAAAGGTCTCACAGGCAGCAGAGCTGAAGTATATAAGGCTATATTGCCATTGCTAATGGTAACCAGAGCAATGTTGCTGCTTAAGCAGCCAGCCAGCTGGAGTCATGATGACATAGCATGGATGACGAAAGGCTCTGGTAGTGAGGGGGGCTAGTGAGCTTAGCCTGTTTCCTAGCGATCGGTACCCCACATACAGGGACCGATATTGTGGCACGGGTTATCCCATGTACCCAACCAGAGGTGTCACGGAAGAAGAGAGAGAGGCCTCAGGAAAGGAGAAGTCACATAATGTTACTTCGCTTGTTAGTTTTTTATAGCCTTCTGTGCCCCCATTAGGGAGATTCACCCCCTCTATTTGTCCTATTTACCATTATCAATTTTGGCAATTTTCAAGGTAAGGTATCGTCAAACAAGTCTTAGGAAACTGGACATGCCATGGGAACATGTACCAGTGAAAATGTTTTTCAAACACCATACAGTGTGTAAAGGGTTCTCCTTGTGACTTCAAGAGTGATAAACACCAATCCTTTTAATTGCGTGCTTGGGAGATGCTTTTAAGCTGCACAGCACCAGCATCAGCACCCCAATCTGAATCATTACACCTTGAAAGCAAGGCTATTAGATAGTTTTGGCTGTAATGCCTAATTTTTTTAGTGGTAAATGGCCTTAAAAGACCAGTGGAAAAACCGGGGTGTACAAATAATAGTGGTGCACAAAACTGTACTACACAAGTAAGTGATGATGTGCTGCAAAAGGCAGCTTTGCCTGTGGCAGTCACAAGTTCACAAGTTTAAGCTTCCCTCCAAAGAAAAAACCCACCCCATAACACTAAGCCTGAACCCAATGTTTTTTTGTAGAGCACTGTATTACACAACTATCTTTCCATGTAAGCACTGTCAGCTATCCCTATCTACTCCAACACAGTCTGACAAGTCTCTGGGAACTCTGCCTTTTATAGTGAGGGAGCAGACATAAAAGGAAACAACCATTATTGGCCTTTCTAACCTGACCTCAGTTTAAAGTGGTTCTAAAGTCTCAATGCTTTTTACCTTAATTCCCCATCTCGATCCAGTGATGTGCACGAGAACCTCGTCTCTCCCAGGACTCTCTCTCCTCATTGGCTGAGATAGCAGCAGAAGCCATTGGCTCCCATAGCCAGTGAGCCAATGAGGAGAGAGAGGGGTGGGGCTGAGCCATGGTTCTGTGTGTGTGAATGGACATGCATAGCCACAGCTCGGGAATTAGCCTGCTTGGGTACCCCCATTGCAAGCTGCTTGCTGTGGGGGCACTCTGCAGGAGGAAGGGGCCAAGAGCGCCACCGAGGGACCTGAGAAGAGGAGGATCTGGGCTTCTCTGTGCAAAACCACTATACAGAGCAGGTGAGTATACCATGTTTGTTATTTTAATTTTTTTAACCACTTAAGGACAGCCTAACGCATATATACTGCGGCAGGGTGGCCCTACTGCGTGAAATGACATACCCGTGTGTTGTTTCATGCACGAGTCACTGTGAGCGTGAACATCGCTCCTCAGAGAGGCAGAACGGACATCTGCCATTGTACACAAAGCAGATCCCCGTTCTGACAGGAGAGTACATTCTGTCTGTTCCTAGTAATCAGGTACAGAGATCTCTCTGTACTCCCAGTCAGTCCACTCCCCCCACAGTTAAAAACACCTCCCTAGGACACACTTAACCCCTTGATTGCCCCCTAGTGTTAACCCCTTCCCCACCAATGTCATTTATACAGTGATCAGTGGCTATTTTTAGCTCTGATCACTGTAATAATATCACTGGTCCCAAAAAAGTGTCAAAAGTGTCCGATCTGTCCACTGCAATGTCGCTGTCCTGATAAAAATCTCTGATCGCCGCTATTACTAGTAAAAAAAAAAAATAAATATTTTTTTTTTTAAAATGCCATAAATCTATCCCGTATTTTATAGATGCTATAACTTTTGCGCAAACCAATCAATATACGCTTATTGCAATTTTTTTTACCAAAAATATGTAGAAGAATACGTATCGGCCGAAACTGAGGGAAAAATTTTTTTTTTTTTTTTTTTTAAATGGGATATTTATTATAGCAAAAAGTAAAAAATATTGTCTTTTTTTCAAAATTGTCGCTCTTCTTTTGTTTATAGAGCAAAAAATAAAAACTGCAGAGGTGATCAAATACCACCAAAAGAAAGCTCTATTTGTGGGAAAAAAAGGACGTCAATTTTGTTTGGGCATAACGTCACATGCCAGTATATCCACACCAGGTGTCCGGCGTTTAGAAATCCCCTGAGCTAAATGTCCAAAATGTCCCTCGTCAGGAGAGATGTTTTGAAGCATTCTAATTGGTCAGCGCCGTCACATTGGCGGCGCCGACCAATCAGCAGCCGTATAGGCCGTCCTGTCAGCTATGGAGAAGACGCGTGGCTGCAGACAGGATTTCTAAGCCCCGGACATACCGGGGCTTAGAACCGAAGATTGCGGCGGTCCAGGTCAGCAGGACCGAGGGGGGGGGGTAAGGAGGGGGACCTGTGTAAGTTCACCTTACAGATTTTTCTGTAAAGGTGAACTTACACTTTAAGTGGTTAAAGAAAGCCTTTAGAGACTTTAAAGGCCATGAAGTGCAGTACTAATTGGTTGCTATAACAGTGATTGGCCACATTAGTTCACTGTTTCGCTGAACTGCCAGTGCTAAGTAGTTGGGTTCGACTTGAACCCAAAGATTACCCATACTTGAATGAGGCATAAGGAAGGCTGAGGTGTAGAGGAAGTGAAAAACTATACTTTAAATGACTTTAGTGCTTTTTGCCATACTTTGTTAAAGATGTTGCAATCATATTCTATAGATTGAAGGAGCTTTCCAACAGTAATGAGCTGGTATATACCTGTACCCCACCATTAAGCTGATTTACTGTGATTGCAGCATCTGCTCTCAATGATTGCTCCTGGATTCGTAATAGGCATATCAGTGTTATTCGCACTATGCATTGTTGCTCTACACGCATGGCATATGTGCAGTATTCATTTTCAAATTCCAATTGCAATGCAACACATTTTTATGCATTGCTGTGTGTTGTGGCAATGTGTGATAAAATGTGTATGTACTGGAACACTTTGAAATGAAGGGTCCCTAAGTGTCATTTTGTGACACCTGCAAGGCAGCACAGAAGAACCGCCTATCTACCCATTACAAGTCATTAAAAAGCTATTCCTCCAATCAAAGTACTAAGGGACAACATTAGTCCTGATCAAATGTCCATGAGTACTATGGATGGTGTTTGCACTCATTACTACTGTGGTTTCATGGCAAATCCCTGGGGTTTGCAGTGTTTGTAGGTTCAACACAAAAAATAAAGAACAACCTATAATGTAGTGCATAGCCTTTGCCACTGGTCAGCTGAGTCACAAGAGCCAATAATTTGAGGGAGTCAATAACCCAGACCCCTTTCTATTAAAGGATGGGCTCACGGCAGCCATATTGTCAGCGTGTGTTGAAGCTGTTAAGGAGAGCTTACAAATAGGGAGAGATACTTTTTTGTTATTTTTATTTTTTATTACTATTTTTTAAATTTTGACATTGGTACATGGCCCCTTTGGCAGTGTCTGGCTTCCTATGCCCTTTGTTTGACAATAGTTTGCCTATTAGACCTACAAATGTCTTGAAATGATCAATAAGATTCCCCCCCAACAGACTTCAATAGGGTTTCCTGAAAAGGTTGTAAACGTCAAACTTTTACTAAGATTTGCAAAACTGTTTGCAAACTGAACCTGGGCATATTTACTCATTTTTAATAGGTACCTTTAGATGAAAGGATCCCTATTACACAGTGCAGTTGTTTTATTTTACAGAAGTATATACTGTTCACTTTACTTATTCTAGAAAAATCCTGTTTATATTCAAAGTAAGCAAGATTTAATAAAGCAGTACTAAACCCAAAACCAAAAATGTAATATATTGCAGCTTACCAATCATTAGATGTAATGGTTGTATTCGTTTTCTTTTTTAGTTTTTTCCCCCTCTGTTGTCCTCTGGTAATCTGGCCAGTAACACACCTCCTGTATTTTACAGACTCCACTCTGAATGAAGGAGCACAGGGGGCAGATTTGGACAGCGGCATTGTCAGTCTGTGGTGAGGGGTGTTAAATATACTAGCAGATTTAAATACAGTAACACATTGAAGCTGAACTTCAGGTAATAATTTATAATCAATTACAACATTTTTTTTCTTTTTGGGATAAAGGTTTCACATAAATAAATAAATAAATAAATAAATAAATAAATAAATAAATAAATAAATAAATAAAAGCTGATCATTATAAACACCCCTGCCAGTGTTAAATGGGTCTGTCCCATCCCTGTAACTGCAAGAGAGCTTTTCTGTTGAAAAACCAAAGACTTGCTGGCTGGATCACCAGATGAAAATACAAGAAAGAAAGCCTAAAAAAAAGACTAAACTAATGCATACATCACATTTAAGAATTGGTAAGCTGCAATATAATAATTGGTTTCAATACTGCTTTAATCCTAGTGAACATCCACTTTACTAAATAAACAGTCTGTACTATTTAAGCATCTTAATCCATTTTTTTGTGATTAAATATTCCTGAAAAAAGATGTAGTTTAGTTGGACTATACTAAAAAACAAAAAACAAAAAAAAAACAAAAAACATTGCAAGTAGCCAGGCTCCTAATTGAGGAAGAGGCATGCAAAAGAACGAAGTTAGCAAAGGAGAAACATAAATTGAGACTGGTCTACAGGTGCTACAGTGATGACAACATACATTTTGTAAAACTATTATTTTGTTGGTAAACATTTATGTTAAAAAGTCAACTAATCATGAGCATTTGTTAAAATATTACAGAATAGTGTAAAATATGGTATGCTCTGTAATTCATAGCCATATTACACAATTAGAACTCACAAGACAATATCTCATCAAATTCCTTATTTAATTATTGTAATTTTAAAAACTTAAAGCGTTTGTTACCCCAACACTTCACATTCCTAATATGTGCCTGCTGTACAATGTACTTGTATGAGAAAGTATCCTGTTCTCTTTATATTGCGTCCGGTATGTGAAATCCCTGGTGTTCCCGACAGTCCCTCTGCTTTCCTATTAAAAACTGACCACACTAAGCAGGAGAACACAGCATGGTCAGTTCTCTAGCTATGCTGGGAACTCAGTGTGCCCCACTCCAATGATCAGACTTGTCCTGACACGCCCCTGCTGCTCAGTCATTCACTTAGAAGCTCAGTGTGCTGATGCTTCTCCTCCTCCCCCCAGCTCTTATGCAGATGAGAACGGAGGGAATGCGATCGCGTATAAAAAAAGGGGAAAAAAGGTATTTATAATGTTTTGTGTTTTTTTTATACAAAAATGTTTTGCCTTTTATTTTTGTTTTAAAGTGAATGGGTTGTTTTACAAGGTGATTGTTTACAATCACTTTAATTTAAGGATTAAACTTAATAGATGAAGCAAAACTTACCTGCCTGTTCAGAGTTTTCCTTAGAATTTACACTGGACTGTGCATGCATAACTTATTGTATATTACAGCATACCTTAGGGCGGAAGTCAATGAAATCCCAAGCACATGCACAGGAGTTATGTCCTGGACCAGCCAAAAAATATGGTAGAAGTCAAGAAGAAGACCAGGCAAAGATGTTGGCATTGGCAAGGGAACGAGGGGAGGTGAGTATATTTTTGATTTCAAGTAAAACTCTGGGAATTATAAAAACTACTTTGCAGTCAGACCACACTTCCCTGGACTGCAAGGTTTAAATGCTCGTCCACTCTGAGGGATGAGGAATTAGGTGTCATCCTTATCTGACTCCTTGTTCCAGGAGGTTCCCTCCATCTATGCAACTGGTCCCCCAAAGACTCTTCTCTAAGATGGCTGGGGACACATGACAACATTATCAAGCCCTGCATTGTATGTGAGGGCAGTGACGGACCACCAACAACCCAGAGTAGAGTAAAGGGCTATAGCCTGCAAGAGCTAAGAATAAGGTGAGTATTACACCTTATTTCTCATCCCCTGGAGTTAACAAGCATTTGCCCTCTTGCACTTTGGGGGACCCCATTGCAAGGGTATTTCTTTTTTTGTAATTCCTGGAGTTGGGCTTTAATAACACTCGTTTTCCAATTATGAACTTTAATATCATGAATGCTAAATGTATCTATAGATTTATCTTAGTCATAAAAAGATATATTTGGATAGTTAAATTGTTCTCTGTGAATGTTTTCCATGCCTGAAACGTTCTTCAATTACAATGAGTAAAGGAAAGTAATGAGATAAAATGATCTTCATTAATGGTTGATTTTTAAATCTTAAAAGTTTTTTGGTTTAATGAGTAATTTTACATTTTAATGCCCACTAATATGCCCACTAATATGCACTGCAGATGTGCTAGAAATGTATTACTACATTCGATTCTCACAAATTGAAATCTGCATGGATAACATTTCTTTCATAGTGAGATTCTTTGAAAATACATGCTTTGAAAAGATCAAATTATCTCATCATTTCAACCTAAATTGCACATTCTCCACCAGATAATCAACATACCTCAATTTAAAACAAGACTATATCTCACTTGGAAATTCATTCTTAATTACCTTATTATCATCTAGAAATAAACAAATCTGCTATATCTATATTTTACAGTAAAACTATTTATCTAATCTGATTTCTGAAAAAATGTTTTTCTACACATATTTCTTGTTTAAATAAATATATAAATATATATATATATATATATATATATATATATATATATATATATATATATATATATATATATATATATATATATATATATATATATATATATATATATATATATATATATATATATATTCTCAGGTGATGAGATACCCAAATATATAGTGGTTGATTTAATAAAGGAGTAGAGACTGTTAAAAATTCATTTGAATTTTCACTAAGCTTAGTAAATAAGGTGAAGCTGTATCTGCTTTGTATACTCAATAATGTGCTAGGGAACTGAAAAACAAAAAGTTGGATTTTTCCATACAAATGATTGCACGATTAGAGTGAATACAGCTTTGCTTTAGTTAGTAGGCTTATTACGCATTCACTTTACTAAGTAACCAGTCTTTGTTACTTTTGTAAAACAACCCTATGTCTTAAAGCAACTTTGTAACTTTTGAAAAGTTGAAATAAAATGTTCCATGAAAATCATCAGCACATCAGTGGACTGTACCTGCCTAATGTGTGTTGAAGCAACTATTTGTATATAAATTCTTTCACTGTGTAAAAAAAATGTGTACTTCTAATACAGGCTAATATACATATATACTATTGATCTGGACCAAATATCCAACTTCATTTGCAGAAATGCAGCCCCAAACTTGCATCGAACCTCCACCATGCTTTATTGTTTCCTGTAGGCACTCATTATTGTACTCTGCACTTACGAGCATATAAAGAGTTAATATCAAATGCAAAAAAATAGCCTGTAACGTGAGGTGCCAAAAACTCTGCCTTCAATGGTGGTAGGAATAATAAGATCACTGTCACTTAGCTCCTCTCCACTTCCAGTGAGATTTCCACTTATTCTCCGCTCATTCACAAACCATAAAAAATAGAAAGAGAGACAGGTCCATTGCGCAATGATCTCAGCAAGAGGTGTGAATATCAAAGATGATAATCTGTACTCACATATCCCCTGCTTTAGAAGATAGTGTATGGACAATAATGATCAGCTGCAGATAGCTCTGTATCACGGGCTTAGCCATGCGCCGTCAGTGCTCCCACACAGCCGTACTAGCAGTGTCACAGGCTCCGCCTCCCGATGCATTGCGTCACCAACACGTGACTTTATCAAGGTGGAGGACCCTTGATAAAGTCACATGTCGGTGACGCAACGTGCGCGCCCGCAGCGCTGCTTCTTAAAGGAGATGTACCTGTACGCACTTTTGCCTACTAGTGCCATTCTGCTGACGTATATCGGCGTGCGCTGGTCGGCAAGCGGTTAATGCTCTGTATAACATATATGCCACATCAGTCTTCAGTGAATGAACTTTATGACATCTTCTGTTTGAGTTGGTTATTACAGTCGTTTAAATAGAATTCCTATAGGCGCACTATTATCAGGGAGCATTCGGTGCACAAATATTCTAGGGTAATAAGAAGGAAATCCCTCTTCTATTATCCATGCAGTAATTATCCATGACATGCATTGGTATATCTGGTTACAGCGACCACACATACATTTTGAGTTGGTGCTTAAAGTCAATATTGGAACGCTACTTACTGTATCATTATTGTTTTTGTGTATGTATCCTCCTGTAGGGGGCCCAGGCACACGAGGGGGCCCAGACAGCAAGGGAATCAGTGCAGCAGACAGGTGAAGGCCAATTACAGTACGATGCCCTGTGCAACTCTCTGCAGCAGCTAAAAGCAAGCTTTTCACCCTCTCCCTCCCGCCAGCTTTCAGCTGCTGCAGGGAGAGACACATATTCAGGACTTGTTATTTAGCATTGTTCCTGTAACCCCCAGCCTCCATCCCTGCCGCCACACTGATTCCCCTTTTTGTCCTGCCCACATCTGATTCCCCCTGCTGTATTCTCCCCTGGGTGCCCTGGCTCCCTTCCCCTTTCCTGCAGGCTTCCCTGTCCCGCTGGCTGCTGCAGGTAAAATGAGGGGATGTTTAGGGTGGAGAGCAATGAAAGGGGGCAGAAGATATGTCATTTACCGGCCTCTTCCTTTTCTGAATGGACACAGTAAGTGATCTATACTGATCACTCTCTGTGTTCATTCATAACTGTGCATAATAAACTTTTACTATGCTTCAGTTTATGAATGAACAGAAGCCTCTGTTTCCTGTTCATTCATCTCCAGTACATCTGAGGCTTCAGAGAAAGGAATTAAAGAATCCATCCTCAACGCCTTTCCCTGTCTCAAAGGTGAGATGTCAGAATGCTGATATCGCATCAGTGCCCCCCCCCCCCCCCCCCAACAGAATTGTAAAAAAAAAATAGTCATTATTAAAATTCATTAAAAATTATTTAAAACATAAAAGACTCATTCACGTGGGTTCTCTGGTCCATACAGTGTGAATTAGTGGTTTTGCAGCTGGATCTGCTACTCTGCTGAACACAGCCACAGGTACTAATTTGGTAAGTGTGTGTTGGTGAGTGGCCCCAAATACATACTGTCAGTGTTTGGAGGCCATACATCTCCATCCACACACCTGTCAAAGTATGACCTGTGGCTTTGTTCATATAGTTGCTGCATCCCCATAGTGTAACACAGGCTTCCTGCACACAGCAATAGCCACATAAAAACAAAGAACAAACCACTGATTCACACAATACAGGCCACAGCATCTATGTGAATGATCCCCAATACCTCATTTACACACAGAACTGTATTAACTTAAGGCTCCATGCACACAAGCATTTTTTAAGCTCCTAGAAGCTGTTATTATAAGGCTAAATAGTGTTATTCTATGTGTCCATGCACACTACTTTAGGTTATTAGCATTTTTTGAGCTTCAGCGTCTAGGAGCAGAGAAAACATTGTTTTTGAAGAGTTTCTTGAAACGCTTTTCCAGCAGAGATGCTCCTAAACGCTTCTACTAGCGATTTTTGAGCTTTTTTTCCTTTTTTTAATAAAACTGCAAAAACACTAATAACACGCCAACGCTCCTAAACACTGCTAAAACGCTACTACAAAAAGCTATTACCAGCGTTTTTTATCCAGGCTTTTTTCCAGTGTTTTTTTGGCTTAAAAAAAAACGCTAGTGTGCATGGAGCCTAATACAGTTTTATCTTCTAGATTTAGTAAGACATTTGCAAGGTATGTTATGTTTGTCTCTGCTAATAATGATTTTATTGTATTTTTAGTGAAAATATCAGTATTTTATGGGGTGGGAAGGGGCTATCAGGTAGGCTGTACAGGGCTTTGTGATTTCCAACAGCAGTCCTGGGGCTCCCTGAGAGGCTCCTCGTACCTTTGTACTTTTATTTATTATTTTAAGTCCCTGGCTCTCTGGGCACTCGGCCTCCTCAGCCCCACCCCTTCCTCCTCAGCCTATCACAAATCACCCAGTTTTGGTCCCTCGGATGACCTGCCTTTGCAGTGCATGCTGGGAGAGGCCAATATGGCGGCACCCATAGACTCTCTATGAGGAGAGGCGGCAGGGTATTCGGGGCAAGATTGAGCACCAGAGCCCGGTCTTAGCAGGACTCGGAGATCAGTGAATGGAGCCTACTGGCTGCCTTCATGATGAAGAGACACACTGAGAAGATGGAGGGCTGTAAATCCCTTGACCAGAGCTGGAGGATGAAGGATTGGGTGAGAGAGACACTGGGGACACCACTGGGGGGAGGAGGGGATACTTGGGGGGGGTGAGAGAAACCAAATTTAGGGGAGACTAGGGATTCCTGGCGGAGGAGGGGGCAGTGCAATATGTAGGTGGGGCTATGTGTGAGTGTGGTTTGAGCGTGGGCGGGGACACAGGGGGCCCCATGATCTCCTATTGCCCGGGGGCCCCTTGAGTTGTCAGTCCGCCCCTGTGTATATCTACTGTAGATACATATAAAACAACAGTGTTCCAATGTGTAACCCTATAAGCAACTGATATAAAACTTATCAAAAGTAAGAGTAACAGGTTTCTATTTCCTGCTGCTGTCTAGGCTTTCTCTGCAAGCATACTAACCAACTAATGCCCCGTACACACGATTGGACATTCCGACAACAAAATCCATGTTTTTTTTCGGATGTTGGCTCAAACTTGTCTTGCATACACACGGTCACACAAAGTTGGTCGGAAATTCCGAACATCAAGAACGCGGTGATGTACAACACATACAACGAGCCGAGAAAAATTAAGTTCAATAGCCAGTGCGGCTCTTCTGCTTGATTCCGAGCATGCATGGCACTTTGTGTGTCAGAATTGTGTACACACGATTGGAATTTCCGCGAATGGATTTTGTTGTAGGAAAATTTGAGAACCAGATCTCAAATTTTGTGCAACGGAAATGCCGATGGAAACTGTCCGATGGAGCCTACACACGGTTGGAATTTCCGGCAAAAGGCTCCCATCGAACATTTTCCGTTGGAAAACCCGACCGTGTGTACTGAGCATAACTGTTCTTGCATTTTTTTTCCAATTTTCTTTTTATTATAGTTATGTGTAAATTCCCTAGTGAGCCTTTTTTTTTTCTCCATTAAAAGCAACTGTAAAATCTTTTATCACTTAAATCACATTCTATGTTTTTTTCACTTTTCCAGTCTTTCCTATGCTTCTGCCCTTGGTAATCTGAGAGTTGCAGTCCCCTTTTAGAATTTTAATTTTCTTACATGGTCTGCTCATGTATTCAAAGGTCATTTTTCCATAGAACTATACATCTGAGTCTCCTGACTTCTGCATAGCACTGGAACAAGGAAACATCTTACTCTTAATCTTTCACATAACTTTCTTATATTATCTGGGAGCTAAGTGGTTCCTATTTTACTCTGAATTGTTTTGTTCTTTTATTAAAGAGAAAGTCTGCACTTTCTTTTGTCTCCCTTTCACCTATCTCTGTATTTAATAAAGTATACAGGAAGCTAGCAGTTTTTTGCACCTATTCACCTTTTCCCTCTTAAATCCATAAAGCCTAACTTGTACTGTCCAAACTCATTATTCACTGTATGTTTTCCTGTTTCCTCGTGTATGATTGCCATATTCCTTCCATCTCCTTTTTCTAACACATCTCTTACATTACTAATTATATAATGCAAAGAAAAGCGCATGACTCCTCTAAGATAGTCAGGTTTCTTTAAAAACCCATGAATGCAAATGTAACCTGCTCACCTGAATATTTCACTGAGGCACACAATGAGATTTACTAAAGGCCAATAGACTGTGCACTCTGCAAGTGCAGTTGCTCCAGAGCTTAGTAAATTAGGTGAAGCTTTACTTTACAATGAATACCCAATCACATGGAAGGAAAAAAAAAACAGCAAAACACATTTTTGTTTGCACATGATTGGATGATGGAAGTTTTAAGAGCTTCCCCCTTATTTACTAAGTTCTGGAGCAACTGCACTTGCCAACTGCACAGTCTATTTGCCTTTAGTAAATCAGCACCGATGCATTCCCCAGCATACACACTGTATTTGTAATTTCTCCATGATAACTGTACTATATTGGTCCACATACAAGTCAACTGTCAGACGGTGTGCAGTGATCCTGCAATAAAACATGTATGTCCCTGCCTTCCAACCTGTACTTAGAATAAATAGGAAATAAAATATTTAGTGAAAATATTAAGAGAAATAGCATTAATTGTACAAAATAGGTTACGCTTTAAACAATTTAAATCCGCATTTTGTATTTATGTCTACATTTCTGCTTATTAATTGTACTATTAAACTACTATGGTCACGAATATTCTCAAAAAATGGTCTAAAAAATCAAAATATGGTATACAAAGTGATTAAGTTGTTGTTGAATTAAATGTTGCATACCAAAATTTCAAAATTTGGTCTGGTCACTGAGCTTTGGAGTACCGCTGGTCTTTAAAAGGGTTTAACAACGAACAGTGAGACTTAAAAGACGACAAGTAGGCAGGTAAATTTGACTTTTGAAGTAAACATTCAAATTGTTTTAGCTGCGTTAAAGGGTTTGTAAAGGCAGAAGGTTTTTTTTTATCTTAATGCATAGTCTTCTTGTGCAGCAGCCCCCTTCAGCTCCCCTAATACTTATCTGAGCTTGTCTTTATCCAGCGATGTTGCAGGAGTGTCTAAGCTGCCTGGGACTCCCCTCCTTATTGGCTGAGACAGCAGCGCCATGTGATTGGCTTCCGTTGCTGTCAATCAAAATTAGCCAGCCAATCAGGAGAGAGAGGGAGTGGGGCTGGGTCGTGGCTTTGTGTCTGAATGGACACAGGGAGCTGTGACTCGGCTCGGGTGCCCCCACAGCAGGCTGCTTGCTGTGGGGGCACTCAGCAGAAGGGAGGGGTGAGGAGCACAGAAGAGGAGCCCGAGAAGAGGAGGATCCAGACTGCTTTGTGCAAAACCAACTGCATAGAGCATGTAAGCATGTTTGTTATTAGAAAAAAAAAAAAAAACCAAGACTTTACAATCACTTTAACCACTAGCTGACCAGCTCACGCAGATATACTGTGGCAGGTTGACTCTCCCGTGCGAATCGCTCGCACGGACGCAGTTGCGGGTAGGCACGCGCTGCCAGCGGCCCACTTTTGCTTCCGCTGCACAAGTGTGCCCACAGGTCGGGCAGACTCAATGTCTGCCGGCGACTCACGATCATGGTGAGGAGAGGCAAAACGGGGAACTGCCTATGTAAACAGGGCGATTCTGCCAGATGATATGACAGAGATCTACTGTTCCCAGTGATCAGGAACAGTGATCCCTGTCATGTCCCTGGTAGCCCATCCCCCCTACAGTTAGAACACACCCAGGGAACACAGTTAACCCCTTGATCACCCCTAGTGTTAACCCCTTCCCTTTCAGTGTCATTTTTACATTGATCAGTGCATTTTTATAGCACCGATCAATGTAATAATGTCACTGGTCCCCAAAAAGTGTAATTTGGGGTCAGATTTGTCCGCTGCAATGTCGCAGTCCTGCTAAAAATTGCAGATCGCCTACATTACCAGTAAAAACAATTAAAAAAGTCCCTAAATCTATCCCATAGTTTGAAGATAAGATTACTTTTGCACAAACCAATCAATATACGCCTACTGCGTATTTTATTCACCAAAAATATGTGGAAGAATGGATATCGGCCTAAACTGATGAATAGATGTACTTTTTAATATTTTTCTTTGGATATGTATTATAGCAAAAAGTTAAATACATTTTCTTTGCAAAATTGTCGCTCTTTGTTTGTTTATAGCGCAAAAAATAAAAAACGCATATGTGATCAAATACCACCAAAAGAAAGCTCTATTTGTGGGAAAAAAAGGACATCAATTTTGTTTCGACCGTGCAATTATCAGTTAAAGCGACGCAGTGCCTTATCGCAAAAAATGGCCTGGTCATTAAGGTGGCAAATCTTTCCGGGGGGTGAAGTGGTTAAAGTGGTTGTATACCCTAACATATACCTACTGAAGTGACTAGCCTCAGGTGATGCAGAAAAATGAAACAAATCCCTCTTAGTTGTATCTGTTTATATACCGCCTTCTCTCCTCTACAACTGTTTAAAGTACATACTTTACACAGTATTTCTCAGCTCCAGTAGGCAGGGGGGCTGAGATCTGATGTCACACACTGCACAGCATAGAGTGCAGGGAGCTGAGTGTAATCTGACAACTGAGTGGAGAGAAAGGACACACACCCCTCTACACAGTCTCATAGAGCATCATGCACAACTGAGGCTGTGACTCATGCAGATAGCAGAGGGAAGAAAGAGGAGTTGAAAAGCGCTTGGTGCTTTGGATTGAGGCAAATACACATTATAGTATACAGGCATACCCCACTTTTAAGTACACAATGGGGTTTATTTACTAAAGCTGGAAAGTGCAAAATCAGGCTCACTTCTGCATAGAAACCAATGAGCTTCTCACTCCAGCTTGTTCAATTAAGCTTTTGTAATATTTGATTTTGCACTTTCCAGCTTTAGTAAATAAACCCAATTGTGTACTTAAAAGTGGGGTATGCCTGTAGAGGAATATGCTCTGTTCATTTTTCATTTCAGAGGTTTACATGGGATCCACTGATCACTTTGACATACACAATTTACTGGAAGTATACTTTGTTTATGCAGTTTTGATCAGTTTGAACTGTCAAGGTTGTCAACAGATTAATTTTCAGAAAATGCTTGTATGTTTTCACTGTTAAAGTCTAAGGGGTTGATTTCAATGGATTTGGTTGTGCAATTGCTGTAGATCTGAGGGGGACATGGAAGGAAAATAACAAACAGCATTTTTGCTTACACACGATTGGTTGATAAAAATCATCAGAGCTTTCCCTCATTTCAGATCTTCCCCTTAGATCTACAGCGACTGCACCTCCAAGTGCACTTGCAATACCCTTCCAAGTGCACTTGTAGTGCACAGTGGATTTGCCTTTAGTAAATAATACCCAATGTTCACATTTTGTAAAAAAAAAATAAATAAACCAGAAAAAAAATGTGCATGCATTATTACTATTATTTTTTTTTTAAAATGGAGCCTGCAAAGCATTGCACCCAGAATCAGTAGCTTGTGGATGCAATGCCAGGCTCCTGCAGACACTCAGTACAGCTGTCTGCCCGTACCTCTTATACAGGAAGACAGTTACTGATGTGCAGGAAGAATGAATGAACTTTGGGGGTGCTGGTGAGCACCCTCAGAGTTCATTCATTCTTCCTGCACATCAGTAACTGTCATTGAGAACTACAAGCCGTCTGCTGTGACAGTGAGTGCAGGGAAAGGATCCCTGTCACAGGGGGAATGCGGGGCTGCTGAATTAGTAACGTAAGTTAGTAAATACGGGTAAAACCTGTTACTAAATGTGAACGTATCCTTTAAGTGCAGTTTGTATGTAATTACTACAGCATTTTTTTTAAGTGAACCTATTATCCACAGATATATTAAAATATGATAAAGAGAGTGCAGCGCTGGACATGTGAGGTAAATTATAAAATTAATAAGCCAATTATTAGTGAAAACAGGTCTCAAAATCAATATATCAACATAGTGACAAAATCGCAATCATGCGTATTGGTTATATAAAGTGCTTCTTAGAACATAAACACACAAACTCAAATACGTGAAAAAATTAAAAACTTAAAAAGTCCATAACAGTGTATTTGATGCCAGGTAATCAATGCAGATTTCAGGGATACACCTTCAATGTTGCCCACCACCGGATAAATGAATGCAAGGCTTACCAGAAAGCCTGTGAAAACAAGCTTAGCAAATGTGGGTAAACCACCACAGGGATGCTCCAAGGGACACCGATGGACCGATGCGTCAGGACTCCTTGCCGAATAGCCAGCCAGCCAACAACAGCTATGGATGTTCTCCCAAATCCTACCCTCTCGTGGGGCAAACTTAAACTTAAAATCCTCCACGGATCCAGTGCAGAGAAATATGATTGTAATGCCAAAAAGAAACAAGAAAAAGATGCTCCGCTGGTGCAGATAACTCGGATGTGATGTCAGGAAAAAAGGCGGATGTCTCGACTGGAGGAGTAGACAGATCTTTTCTGTCTACCTGTCTTCCTGTTAGAACACAGGAAGTGATCTGTCTACTCCTGCACCAGCGGAGCATCTTTTTCTTGTTTCTTTTTGGCATTACAATCATATTTCTCTGCACTGGATCCGTGGAGGATTTTAAGTTTAGGTTTGCCCCACGAGAGGGTAGGATTTGGGAGAACATCCATAGCTGTTGTTGGCTGGCTGGCTATTCGGCAAGGAGTCCTGACGCATCGGTCCATCGGTGTCCCTTGGAGCATCCCTGTGGTGGTTTACCCACATTTGCTAAGCTTGTTTTCACAGGCTTTCTGGTAAGCCTTGCATTCATTTATCCGGTGGTGGGCAACATTGAAGGTGTATCCCTGAAATCTGCATTGATTACCTGGCATCAAATACACTGTTATGGACTTTTTAAGTTTTTAATTTTTTCACGTATTTGAGTTTGTGTGTTTATGTTCTAAGAAGCACTTTATATAACCAATACGCATGATTGCGATTTTGTCACTATGTTGATATATTGATTTTGAGACCTGTTTTCACTAATAATTGGCTTATTAATTTTATAATTTACCTCACATGTCCAGCGCTGCACTCTCTTTATTATATTTTGTTTTTTGTACCCTCATATCGGGGTTATAGTGCACAGCAGCAGGAAAAAAAAAAAAAAAAATTTTCATTTTACACTCATTCATAATTCTTTATGCGCCTAGCGCGATTCTTTTTCTTTTAATCCACAGATATATTGCCATGTGCATGCATGCTATGTGATGTGTACATAGAACACTTACAAGAATTTAATTTATCTCTTACTACAGAATTCCTTCTGACAATTCCTTTATCTACTTTTCTCTCCAGACAGATTGAACCTTTTTCATCCAGGCCCTACCCAGGGTTAACATGTTTTTGCTTGACTGAGATACTAGCTCAGGGACGATACAGTTATGTGAATTCTAATTCCTGTGGAATTCTTAGCTGGGTTAATAGATGTCTGACACAGATCACATACTTACTGCCGGTTCTCACCTTGTGAATTGCTACAAAGATACTAGGGTGCAGTCTAATCATTGGGGAGAGGAGAATGAGGAAATGCTTCCTCCGGCTGGCAACAGACTGCCTAACACTTGGCTAAGGTTCAAGGACTTCTGTTAACGATAAAAGGTAAAGCTTTTTTTGAAAAATAATACTGTTATTATAATACTGATTTATAATGCAAGCATATTCTGATGTGTCAGAATATACAGATAAACAAAATTGTAAAGTAATTGAAACATCTATTTTAACCATACTAAATCTTTTTTACAGACAACAGAATAATAAAAAAAATGCTATAAAGACTTCCTAAACCATAAATGGTTTCTCAAAAACTCAGCAATGTCAACATTAATTTATTAATTTTGGAATGGTCCACTTGCTAGAAACAAAACTATTTCAATATGCCTGCAGCATGCATACATGTCTAATGACTTATGTCTAGCTAAAATAATCAAAAGCGAAAAATGTTTAATGAAGAGACGTGAATCATATTAATCACTGAAAATGTTCACTAATGAATTTGTTAGCTGCAGTTTTTAGAAATTAATTGAAGCTATATAGCAGTAATGAAATATGGAGTGCAACTAAGTAATGCTTAGAGGACAAGTACAAATTTAATATAGTACTTAACCAAAATAGGGGGTGTAATGTAAACATAAAAGTTCAAGGGATAAAAGGTAGGGGTGAAAGAAAGTACAGAAGATTAGGGGTCCTATGTCCCTAAGCTTTATTTGCAACACACAGGGAAGACATAAGGACTCTGCGTGGACCTTGATGTCTCCATGAAGGGCATCAGTTGTTTATATTAATACACAGGGGGCTTGTCATGACAATACCAAAGTTAGGTAAGAGAAAAAAGTCAAGTGTAGAAAAATAAATTAATTTAAATATTAAATAATAATAAAAAAAATACACAACACATTTATGCACACAACACATACATACTTAGGTTCCATTTTGCAATACACACATTAAGCATCCCTGTGTATGTTAAAGGTTTAAGAATAATTTTAGACATAACATTTTATTTTAATAACAAACAGGGGGGTATTTACTGTAAATTCCCTTTCAATAGATTTGCTTCTATTTTACAACTTCAATTTGGGTTCACAATCATGAATTTATGATGGTAATGCTGCATTTGTATGCACTAAAAATGATTTACTGAAGTTTTTGTATTAATCACAAATTCTAATAAACGTTTGCACGACTATTATGGGGAATCCAAAATTACCAATACTATTCTTTTTATTTTGTTATGAGCTTTTTATTCAATAAACAGTCAACATGGTTTGATCATTAGGGATCAATTGAGTGATTTTGTCAAAATAGATTTAATCCCAAAATTTCCAACCTGCCAAACTTAACCAAAGTAGAAATTCTCAACTGCTCTCATTATGGTGCTTAAGCTAAATTTGCTTGAAAAAAAATGTACTCTTCTTGTTTTGTTTAAAGTTTACTGTTTTTTTTTTTTTTTTTAGGGTAAGTATATTTATTTTATTTTGTGTTCTTCGTATTTTTGTTTTTGTTTCTTTTTTTTTTTATGTATTTGGTATGTATTTGTTATGTGATACAGTATGTGTGTTTTGTCAATGTAAAAGCCTTTCTTTCCCCCCCATTTTTGGGCATCTGTAGAAAAAAAAAATGATGAGGCTAATGAGGGTATTTTGTTTGTCAAGAACAAAGGGGCTTTCAAAACCCTCAAGAGTCAACAAACCTATTGCACCACCTTAATGCTGAAATCCTGCCTTACCTTCAGTCTTGCACATTTGTACAGGCTCCTCTTTTTTACTGTGCCATAATTGCGTACTCTGAATCTACTGAACAATGTCAGCTTCACACCGTGTGCATTAGAAGCTTCAGCAGGCCAGCATACATTATTTTTTTGAATGGGGAACAATCAGCATCTTCTAATTTTTTTCTCCCAAGCCCACCCCTTTTAATACTTGGATTTCAGTTGTTTCTCTTATGGAAGTTCAGTGTAGCATGTGGGCATTACCTAGTGCAGTCTGCATGTAAATGCAGCCTGCCTGGTAACATCCACTTCTCCAGCCTGATATCCACCCTTCAAGCACTTTGGTACTGCAGAATGCATCTTCACCACTGCTTGAATCAGGGCTCTTGAGAGAAGTACTGAGAAAAGAAGCTGTGATGTTTTCAGGTAGCTGTGTACAGCCCCTCCCAACAGCTATGACTGTCTGCTTTGCACACAGAGACTCAGTAATGACAATATTGTCTAAAATAATGTATGTAATGAAAACAGAAAGGTTTTAGTTAAATATTTCACCAGGAACCAGGAAGGCAAAAGATAATCAGATTAAACTTCACATTTAGGGGTTGATTTACTAAAACTGGAGAGTGCAAAATCTGGTGCAGCTGTCCACGGTAGCCAATCAGCTTCTAACTTCAGCTTGTTCGATTAAGCTTTGACAAAAAAAAATAAAAATGGAAGCTGATTTTTATGCAGAGCTGCACCAGATTTTGCATTCTCCAGTTTTTGTAAATCAACCCCTTAATGTCATCTTTCCCAGCCCAATGCATTTTGTTAATAAGGTCAAGTTTTTACTGAAATCTCTCAAATGTTGAAGACATTTTGGGGGGAGAAAACTCTCACTTTTGCTTATCTCTACTCACCCCTGTGGCCATCTGCAGTGCAAAATGGAAGTTAAAATATACAGTATTTGGTATGTAGCCCAGTTTTGTCCTGAGCAGTGGTAATTTTTTTGCAGCATTTGGATCATAGATTATTATCTATAAAACAATAATGATTGATCCATAAATTGATCTCTTACTGATGGCATCTAAAAGAACATATTTTCCACCACTTTGAACGTAATTTTGGGAGCTGCTGCACTGAGCATTTTTCTATATATAGTTTTTGAATTTATGAGAAAATAACATTGACATTAGAAATTTGTCTTTGATATACTACTTTTAAAGCATGCTGTCGAAATATAAACTTTTTTTTTTGCCAGGTTAAATACCATTTTAATACCAATAAAACAAGAAAATATATATAAAATGCAAAAGGTTGTATACCCACAGGTTCAAATGATAGAAATGCAACCCTATAGATATAGTAGCTATATGAATTGTAGCAATATTGTCATGTAATTTATAAATGTAATTTAACATCTGATACATTTCCATTATCTAAGTCTGATTGTATTTCTAAAAATTTAATGATGTAATAATAATAATGCAATAGTGGAATATAAGGACAACCTTACTGATTGATTTAACAAATAGTAGGCACTGGAAATGTCTTTCATCAATCATGAAAGTAAAAAAACAATATTAAAGCTGTAATAACAGACGACAATGTGTAAATATGTGTAAATATGTGTGAATACAAAATAGAATAAACCATACAAACGCTGGAAGTAAAAAATAATCTTTATAATAAATAAAATGTAATGAAAAAATCATAATCTGTGTTTACTCTCTATAATCTCACAGTATGAAGGATTGTAATCCACCATGATGTTCTGCTATTTAACAATTTTACAAGATTATCACCCCAGTGTGGACAAAATATATTTTTAATGCTAAACATTTTAGTTAACATATGCTCTGTTAAGCTTTAAAAAAATGGAATGCAATCCCAAAATCCTGAATAGAAGTTCTCCTAATGCAGAATCTATGACTAGCAACTTGACCGTTTAATTTCTGAGTAGTTTGAGCAACCTATAACTGTCACATGGACAATAAGGGTTGAAACCTGTGTTAGCTCAATGCAGTACCCTTCAAAATGAATGGAACTGTAATGCACTAACTTGTGTAAAATCCACATAGTGTGAAGACGCTGCATACCAACAGCTCAATGTAAAATATTGGTGAGAAATGGCCTCAGCTTTGGCTCCTCCTAAGCCATGCCACCTGACATGTTTCACCCTGCCTCCAGGGCTTATTCATACCTCTATGACTCTGGAACACATCATAAGCTGATACCTAAACAAGACATGTGACATGAATAAACAACTTAAAAAGTGACATTTCAGTCTGGATGCGATCAGCTTAACACTGTGCACAGAAAAGAGAATGGATCACAGTTGCAGCATATTTTTTGGTAGTGATACCTTGTTGCACGTCAGAAAAAAGACCCAAGTTGTGTGTGGGTCAAAAAGGGTTTTTACCAAAGAAATACTTTATTATCAATGTAAGTGAAAATTGAGCTGCTTGTTTGTGGCATCTTCACACTATCTAGACCAGGGGTGTCCAAACTTTTTTCAAAGAGGGCCAGATTTCATGAAGTGAACATGGCTGAGGGCCGACCATTTTGCCTGACGTTCGCCGAACCATTAAAATGAAATGCAAATTAAATATTTTATTGCAAACTGCATACTTTTCATTTCGTCACATGGATAACAAATCTAAACAGGTGTTAAATCACTCTGCCTTTCATATCTGAAGGCCAGATGAAAACAAATCCAGGAAGCTGAAATATACTGTATGTCAGGAACATTGTAAAGTACATTACATATTATAATAAAGGTTGTCAACTTTTAAGTTAAAAAAAATTGAACAGGAACATAACACCAAGTATACAGCTTGTGTCCAAATATATTCATAACTGATTTAGACCAACTAAAATTAACTGAGATTTTACAATATATTCATCTCAATTGAAAAAAAAAACTTGCCTGCACTAATGTGAAGGGTAAAACTGGGATCTGGACTGCAGAACATAGGCTAGGTCTGGGTCAAAGGCAGTGGTTTTGATGCGCAAAATGTCCCGCAGGTGAGAGTCACTTAGTCTTGTCCTCACGCGGTTCTTGTTAAAGTTCGTAGCAGAAAATGTCTTCTCACACATATATGTTGAGCCAAACAAGCTCAGCATTTTCTTAGCCAATGTTCGAATCTCTTGAAACCGGCTCTTTTCCAGTTGGCGGTAAAAGTTCACAAGAGAGAGCTGTTGGTGAAGACTGCGTAACTCACTGTCACAATGCAGCGCAATGAGCTCGAGCTGCAGTGGATCTGGAGCATTATCGGGGTCAACAGAGAATAGCTGCAAAATCCTGAAAGCGCAGTTTAAACTCCCCAGCCAGAGATGTGATTTCTGCTGCATACTTGCTCATTTGTGCACTGATATTGTCCTGTGGAAAACTGTTCATTATTTCCTGCAACGCTGAAAAATGTATAGTATTGGGCTGTGTTTGTGACAACTGCCTTATGAAAAGTTGCAGCTTTGTTCCAAAGGATTTGAGGTGTGAATAAAGCTGGTTCACCACTGCATCTTTCCCCTGAAGACTTGTGTTCAGTACATTCAGATGCTTTGTTATGTCAACTAGAAACCCCAAATCAGCCAGCCAAATCGGATCAGATAGTTCTTGCATCGGTTGTCCCTTTGTTTCCAAGAATTCTCCGATTTCCTTTCTGAGAGTGTAGAAACGCTGCAGTGTAGACCCCCGACTGAGCCATCTTACATCGTTGTGATAAGAAACATCTTCATATTCAGCCTGGATGTCCAGTAGAAACTGTTTAAACTGGCGGTGGCACAGGGCTTTAGAGCGAATAAAATTAATAGTCTTCGCTACCGGTTTCATAACATGGTCATATTTGAGATGTTTAGCACAGAGAACTTGTTGATGAATGATACAACGGAGTTTAATAGCTTTGCCTCCTTCTTCGATCACCTTGTTACAGATTAGGGTTGCTAATCCATTTCACTCACCAGCCATGGCAGGTGCCCCATCAGTAATAATCCCAGTAAGTTTGTTCTAAGGCAGTTTCATGTCGTCTATGGCAGAACTAACAGAAACAAATAAATCTTTTCCTCTTGTTTGGTCCGTAAGGCTCTGGAGGTCAAGTAGCTCTTCAGTCACATTCATTTCATCGTCCACCCCTCTCATAAAAATCAGCAACTGAGCCGTGTCAGATAGGTCTGTGCTTTCATCACAGGCTATTGAAAAGAAGTCAAAATCCACTCCTTTGGATGTCAACTGTCTCTTAATATCTGATGAAATCTCTTCAATTCTCCGTGCAACAGTGTTACGAGCCAGGCAAATGTTGGCAAACTCTTGCATCTTCTCGGGACAGATATTCTCAACCATTTTCATAACGCATTCTTTGATAAAGTCACCTTCAGCAAAAGATTTGCAATTTTTAGCAATTAACGTTGCCACCTCATAGCTTGCCTTTGTGGCATTTTCATTTGACTCACAGGCTCTTGTGAAAAATCGCTGTTGCGACATTAAAACAGCTTCAAGTTGCTTCAACTTTTCACTGCGATCGTGGCCTGTTAGCTTGTCGTATGTGCTATGTCGCGACTGGTAGTGTCTCTTGACATTAAATTCCTTATAAACAGCCACAGTCTCTTGGCATAGCAAACAAACACAGTGATTCCGTATTTCAGTGAAGAAATATTCCACTTTCCACCTGTCCTGGAAGCGGCGGCTCTCACTGTCAACTTTCCTTCTCTTGTTTACAGTCGCCATTTTAGAAATTGCCAGAGGCTTTGGTCTAAGTGTGTTCGTCCGATACAATAATACGCTGCCAACAAGAATTCTCCTACCTTTTGTGGCTGTGTGTGGTGAAGAGTCTGAGGATGAGTTATTTGGATATACATATTTCCTCTTCTTTATCCTTTTGAGAAATCACTTTTGTGGCCCCCAGGCTCCGATCAGGGCAAGGATTAGCTATTTTTTTTTTTGGTCTCTCTGGGCCCTTGTAATTTGCCCTTATCTCTTCTGTGGCCCCAGGCTCCAATCAGGGCAAGGATGAGCTGTTTTATTATATGTTTCTCTGGCCCCCACAAGGATGAGCTGTTTTTTATATGTTTCTCTGGCCCCCACAAGGATGAGCTGTTTTTTATATGTTTCTCTGGCCCCCACAAGGATGAGCTGTTTTTTGTATGTTTCTCTGGCCTCCACAAGGATGAGCTGTTTTTATATTTTTCTCTGGCCCCCACAAGGATGAGCTTTTTTTATATTTTTCTCTGGCCCCCACAAGGATGAGCTTTTTTTAAATTTTTCTCTGGCCCCCACAAGGATGAGCTTGGTTTTTTAAAATATATTATAAATACTCTCTTTATATAACTTAGAACGATACTTATCTAATCCCCTGAGAAATCCCTGAGCGCCTCTCACTGACACTCACAGGGATGACGTTGGGCGTGTTCACAAGTCAGTGTGCCCGAGCCCGCTAGGATGCTGACAGCGCGCAGCGCCGCAGCCAATCACTGCTGCCAATCACCACCGCTAATCACAGGCACTGAGTCACTGAGAGCTCTGCAGCGGTGGAAATGACTTAGTGTCTGTTATTGGCCGCGGCGCGCTGTCATCTTCCCAACGGCCAGCAACAGCTTATCAGTGAGAGGCGCTCATGATTCTCAGGGGATAAGAAAATATATATATATTTAAAAAAAACGGGCTCATCCATAGCCTGTGGGGGCCACAATAGTGATAAAAGCAAACTGCAAGTGGGGGCCGCATAAAACCGGGTCGCGGGCCGCAAATGGCCCGCGGGCCGAACTTTGGACATGCCTGATCTAGACAGTATGCTTCCTGGATGAGCATCCCAGACTGCAGCACCCTCTTAAGTACTGGACCACCGGAGAAGCAACATTCAGCACTTCAACAATTCAGCGGTGCTCCAAGCTATAACAGGTCAATGTACATATCATTGCACATAATGCACTGCATCACAAAACTTTGTTTTGACCCTTAATATCCATGTGGCAGCCATAGGTTGGTTACTCTACTCAGCACCCCAACGCAGCTTCGACACACATGCATTGCAATGCACCACAATACATGGTAAAACAATACATTAATTTCTATTGGCCACAGCATTGACGTGGATGTACCATACCACACTGTGCTAAACAAAAGTAATACATGCCCTATTTTTTTTTTTTTTTGGTGCACACAACAGCAATATGGTGGTGTGAACTGACATGGAAGGGAACAAGACTTTTTGCTTTGCCTTGCATTAGGACTGTGCTGGACAAGGCTTCCCAGAGCAGTCCTAACACAGCTGGTGTGAGCGGGCGGCACAGATGTTCATCAAAAAAATCTAAATTTGACTGTATTATTTTGCAGAAAAAAAAAACTATTATACAGACTCAAATCCAACAGTATAAGCAGCTTTAATAGGCCATGGTCTGAGAGATAGGGACCAGGGAGGTTATAATATTAATATAATACAATAACAATAATAATATATTGTGTATTATTTCACAGAAAAAGATATACATATTGTAGTGACTCCATGTGCAGTATATAAGCACTTTTATTATGGCGCATTTTTATCAGAAGACATATTAACCAGATTTAAATAAAAAAATCTCCAGTAGAGTGTATTTATTAAAATGGAAAAACTTACAAACTATTGTTGTGACTTAAAGCACAGTATTTAAATACGTTCACAAGGTCTCATTTTGAACAAGGCACAACCAGCTTTTATTCAAGACAAGAAAATTAGAGTGTATTTATTTAACTGGACAAAAAGACCCCCAAAACTTTTGCAGTACCTACGTATGCACAATTTATTTGCTTGTGTTAGGCCTAAGTTTGTACAGGACCCTCGCCAGCCATTTTCTCATGAAGACATCAACATTTGAGTGCAATGTATTCACCAGAAAATCACTCAAAATATTTTTCTGACCCTGTTCCCAATGTTTATTCATTTGTACTAGGCACTATTTAGAGCAGGACCCTTACCTTCCAAAATTATTATACAGGATTTATTGAATGCCAACAGTTTGCATTGGTCTTTTCAAAAATAACTAAAATCTAGAAATCAGCTGGATTCCTAATAGTTCTGAGTCCATCAAGTATATGGTTTAGACACTTTTTTTTCACATGCAGGAACTTTCAATCCCTTACTTTCTCTGTGTGCATAGACCCTACCTCATTCACAGTGCATGCACAAAATTGAATCCCTTGTACTAGGCCCCTTTTTGAACAGAACCCACAACAGCCATTTAAACGACACTTTTCAAATCTAGAAGTCAATATTACAGTCTAATTTTTTCATAGAAGGAAGCCGACAAAATAATGTAGTACCTATGTGCATAGTATTAAAGTGGTTGTAAAGGCAGGTTTTTTTTTTACCTTAATGCATTTCTGCATTAGGGTAAAAAAACTTTCATGTTAAGCACCCCCAGTTCTCCAATATACTTACCTGAGCCTTATCTTGATCCAATGCTGTGCTGAGAGCAGCGGCTGTCCCCTCTTCCTCTCCTCACTGAACATGGATTTAGCAGCGGATCAATCCATTGGCTTCTGCTGCCATCAATCACAGCCTGTGAGAAGGGAGCAGTCAATGGGCACACAGAGCCTGGCTCGGGATCAAGCGTGCATGATTGCCCCCTAGCAAGTAGCTTGCTTTGGGGCACTTATGCCGTGTACACATGAGCGGAATGTCTGACAGAAAAAGTCCGACAGGAGCTTTTTATTGTATATTCCGATCGTGTGTATGCCCCATGGGACTTTTTACGTCGAAAATTCTGACGGACCTAGAAATAGAACATGTTCTAAATTTTTCCAACTGAACCAATTCCTATCAGGAAAACCGCTCGTCTGTATGCTGTTCCAACGTACCAAAAACGACACATGCTCTGAAGCAAGTACAAGACGGAAGCTATTGGCTACTGGCTATTGAACTTTCGTTTTCTAGTCCTGTCCTACGTGTTGTACGCCACCGCGTTCTGGACGGTTGGAATTTGGTGTGACTGTGTGTATGCAAGACAGCTTGAGCGGAATTCCGTCGGAACTTCGTCGGAAAAACCTTCAGAGTTTATTCCGACAGGAAAACCAGTCATGTGTACAGGGCATTAGAAGGGGGGAAGACCCAGGAGCACCAGCGGGGCACCCTAGAGGATCAGGGTTGCTCTGTGCAAAATCATTGCACAGAGCTGGTAAGTATGATGTGTTTTTTATAAAGAAAATGACCCTTACAATCACATCGATTCACAGTCTTACATTCTTTGCAATAGACTGAGATTCGAACAGGGCACCAAAAAGGCATTCTATAAAAAAGACCCTTACAATCACATGCCATCTGTACTAGGCCCCATTTTACAGTGACCCCAGTTTGAATAGGACCCCCTAACAGATATCCTATCAGATAATCTAGAAATCTACAAAAGAGTGTAATTTATTGCCAGAAACAAAAGCCAAAACTCTGCAGTACTGTACCTCCATTCACAGTATTACATTATTTGCAATAGACTGCAATTTGAACAGGACATTGAAAAGGCATTGTAAAATCCAATGTTAATCTAGAAAGCAGTGGGCATAACTAGGTGTTGACAGTTGTTAAATGACAAGCTATAGGCCTGTGAATTAGCTGAAAAATAGCTGGTAGTCATGCCCCCTGCAACATTGTGCCCCCCCCCATCTCACTGTAGCAAACAGCCTCCATGAGGATCATTGCTGCTTTGAATTTGGTAGGAGTGCAGCAGTGTTGTTCCCCCCTCACAGGAAGCTACGTGATGTGGACTTACCCGACATGATCAGCTAGTGTTTGTAAGATCTGTCAAGGGCATTGTAAGTGCACATGCACTTTTAATTAAATGCAGTATTTTTTTTAATGGGAGACCATAGTTCAACTTTAACTGCGGTGTTAGTGTTCTGATGGAGTAAGGTATTTCTTTTTTTTTAACTTGAAGGGAGTGTGTCTTTTTTTTTTTTTAACCTGACTATGGAACTTTGTAACCTGCAATGTTAAGACTGACATAATGATGTCTTGAGGTGCTGTGGGTGAATCTGGAACAGAGGATGGGGAATTCTATCAGTTTGTTTAAAGATCAAATGATAATTGCTAAGCCCTAACAGAAACCAAAGAATCCAAATAAAGAATCTGTCATGCATTAAAATTTATGCTACAATGCAAAGCACTTCAATGATTGGCAAAATCACTCAAGTTTTCACGTAAAATATACATATAATTATATTGTCTAATGCATCCTATATCAGCTCTGAAATTTTTAACAAGTCAAGATGAATATTAAAAAGTATTTTAAAACAATTGTCATGGGATAGTTTAATCATCCTGTGTCGCATCATTCCTCCAAAATATTCCTAATTTTCATCAATGTTTATATTGCCAGACTTCCAGCTTGGTATTAGGTGACAGAAAGGAGATATCATTTGGATTGTTTTAGACAGTCGTTTACAGATAGCTGCTCCATCCAACCCCCAAGGCTTTTACATTCTAGGGCATGAAAAGCTTTATCCTCTTATTTCACAAGGGAAAAAAAATCTAATGAACAGATGAGCAAAGTATGTCCTGACCTAAATGCCAACTTCCAAAAAGCTGTATATCTAATATACTATTTCATATGCTCTAATTATTTGCAGAGAAAAGAATGTAAGGTGCAAAATGTAAAGGTTATTATGGAAAATTGTTAGAAAGCAAGTTTAAGAATGCTTGGTAAATTAACCCTTGCTTTTGTGGAGAAGATTTCTTTAGACGGTATTAGATTCCTAAATGCCAAGTTCACACCAAACAATTAAAGCATCCCTGTCATTCTCTTATTTAGGATTGAATACATGGTTGTCTATCAGAATTCTAGCAAGTTGGGTCTTTGGGTCAGTGTGTGCATGTATGTAGATTTATACTATGATGTTGTCGAAAAGAGGGTAATGACTACGTAACTTGGAACCTTAAATCTACCAGATGAAATAGAAAATGCAGGTATACAATGGTGGGTTAGATAATCAAAGAGATTTTCTGTCATTCAACCTCATCTAGAATGTCTGGAAATCTGCCTATGGTGTTCCAGAAAGTAATTATTCCTGGTACACACTGCCTCAGGAATATGAGATTCAAAAAAAAACAAGGCAATCCTTAACTTGAAAAATGAAAAATCATATAGTCAAAAAGCAATTGACTAGACCTTCTCTGTAAGCCTAATCTTTTCTATTTTTTTTTTCTTTACAATTAAAACTATACGTTTGTGAGTACCTTGTGATTTCCTGTTCTCAGGTTGTAACTTATAAATTTGTCTGATCACAAACTTTCTAAATCTGAGATATCAGTCCTCTCCATGTGTCTTACATTCTGCCCAACTACCAAGCTAGGAGGACAGCAGAAAAGATTGTACATCAGACCATTAGCATCAGGCCAGCAAATAAAGAGGTTGTTCAATCCAGCCAAGATCTCACAAACTAGAAGCTGGATGCCCTACATTCATGAGTAATGAAAGGATTGTGCAGCTGAAAAAATAATCCGGGAGTAATGTGCTAAACAGATACAGGCTGACTTTCCCCTACTAGCAACTACTATATAGGTAAAAGCTACCGGCAGAGCATCATCTGCAATTATGTGTCAGGAACCCCATTTTAAGGTAAGAGATATAGACAGACAACATTTTGAGGTGTATACCTTAAAAAATAGCCATTTATGCATTGCCTGTATCTATGGTATACCATCACTTTTCTCCTCTATGACAGGCTTGATCATGTTTCTGAAAAAATAAGCGTAACCATTTGTTGCTCTGCGGACAAACCAGTGTTTCCGCACCTTACTAGTCAGGATGGCCACTTTTTAAAGAAGAAAAACTGTAAGGCTTTGCACATCTTTTATTTTCATACATCTGAAATGTGCTAATCTGATTTAAAATTAATGTTCAATTGGGCTTTAATGACAAGTTGCAAAAACTCCATACCATAGGGAGCAATTCTGGATTTTGGAAGTTCTTATTTGGTGGGGGTGTTTTTTTAAAAGCACTAATTAGAGCCAAAGGCTAATAGGCTTCAAAATAGGGTGGTCTCGAGGCGCAGAGAATGCGCTCACAGCCCACCCAGGTGTGTTAGAATAGTGAATGAATATTCACTATTCTAACACTGATCCTCCTCCTGGCCAATCAGGAAGCGGGTCTGAGACATGTCACCTGATTGGCTGAAAGGATAGGTGATTCTATTTGATGCCTAGGAGGAGGGAAGGAGATGCACAGCCGCTGTGATGGAGGCAAGGGACACAGGTGCCTGCTGCGCGATGCCTGATGTCCGCTGCTTGATGCCTGATGTCCGCTGCTTGATGCCTGATGTTTCATGCCAGATGCATGCTGCCCGATGCCTGATGTGCAATACCTGCTTCCCGCTGCCTAGATGGGGTAAGTGCCAGACCGACTGGCAGACTGGGGGGTTGTTTGCCGCCCCCCCCCACAAAAAAACACCAGCTGCCACTGCTTACCAGTATTAGGCTGTGTATAGGAACTTTTACGCTTGGTATATATTATGACTGCCCTGTGGGCGCAGATAATTTAGAGCCATCACTGTCTCCAAGGTCTCAGGCATGTAAAAATCCACACTGTTGCTCGAATACCAAATGTCCCAGGCTCTCAGAAGAGGGCAATTACACAATTCATCACTTTAAGAGTAGACTAGGATTTTACAAAACTTTGCATTGATAAAATCCAGGAAGTAGTGCAGAGGAATTTCAAACAAGCAGAATGTATGTAAGGGTGCCTGCTTTCATGCACACAGCCTTTTTTTCCCCTGCTTTGTGCAGGTGCAACATCTATACATCCATACATTATTTAGAGAGATTCAATTAAAGAGGGACACCTGCAAGGAGAAAGCTACTCAGGTTTTCTCTTTTAAAAAATTCAGAATTCCTGCAAATCCTTTGTTAAATTAGCAACCCATCGAAAATGTTTATTTTACATTTAACATGAATAATAAAAAATATATTTAATACATATGTTTAGTAACGTGCAAACTTAAAAATGTATAATAAAACTGATCAATACGATACTTTCTAAAGAGGTAAAAAAAGGTCAGACTTAAGTCAACATCAAGTCTTTCTTTTGTTAGATTGCCATTAATTTAAAACTTTAGGAATCAATTGAAATTAAATTTCTCGTAAGATGAAGAGGCAACAAGAATAGAGTAAAATTTAAGTAGTGCGAAACTCCTGTATTGCTATATATATATATATATATATATATATATATATATATATATATATAGCCTCTATGCACACACACACCAGTAGCCAGCTAACACTAATATGTGCTTCACACATTAAAAATCAAGAGTAAAGTATAACAGTGCATCTGCTCCACCGTCACTCAAGGCAAACAGAAATATACCACATAGTGTGTACTGTTTAAAACCACATTTATTAAAAAGCTTAAAAAACACACTCACATTAAAATGTGTACCTATTCCTAAGTGCACACAGGTAAAAAAAACATCAATACAATGAAAACAGTGTACAGCCTCTAGCAGCATGAAAATTTGTAATTCCCACCAATTCCTGGTTGATGCACAGTGATGTCATTAAGCCCCGACCCAACATGTTTCATCACAAGTCACGTGACTTCATCAGGGAAACTCAAAACATATAGAAAGTAGGCGATTGTAATACACTAAAAACTCTTGATGAGAAATTATCAAAAGCAGAAACTGACCTGGACATCAGAGACAATCTAAAATTAGACATAAATGCTAACTGAATAAATCCCTGTAAATTATAAACAACTGCTATTCAGCATCCTTGCTGCCATTTCCTGTCCTGCAACCAGTTCCTGTGTAAATGCATGTGCTCCAGCAATAGCCAAATGACTTTCTGGTGACAACAGTGGACCATACCTATAAAATGTGTATTGAAACATACGCTTGCAGTCTCTATCAGAAGCCTGCATGACAGGGTGAGAACAAAGCAGCACAACTGGGAGAAAGGGACAGGGTATTGCCTATAACAGGAGGACCTTTATTACAATATCACCAGGCAATTATTATAATGAAAGATTATAAAATATTGAAATTTAATTTTAAAATTATTAACATATTAGCATTAGATTTTGTGACTGGGTATACTTTTACAAGCTAACCCATACAATTAACCACCATCATGCAGAACACTCAAACACCAATGGTTCCCTACTTGATGTTGTGTCAGTAGCATTCGAAACAAACAAATAAAAAGAAAACACAATGGGGTTAATTTACTAAAACTGGAGAGTGCAAAATCTGGTGCAGCTATGCATAGAAACCAATCAACTTCCAGATTTTTTGTCAAAGCTTAATTGACCAAGCTGAAGCGTCACCAAAAGTTCTACGCCATAGAAGATTTTTGTGATATGATTGAAATTATATTTTACTGTACTGTTACTACTGCCAACAATATACATATACTTTTTTCTATTGTTATCAAAGAGTTTAAACCATAGAAAACATTAATGAGATGATTGTAATTATATGTCAATGTATCTATTACAAACAAGCGACGTCTCTTTGTTTTACTGTCACCAAGTGTTCTGTGTTGCAGAAGACTCTAATAAGATGACTGAGATTATCTTTTAGTGTAACTACAACAAACAAGAGAAATCTGATTTGTTTAGTCCCATCAATTAGATCAGTCCTTTTTGGAATAGAGATCAAATATTTTAAACCCAGCAAATTGGAAACATTTCAGTTAATCTTTCCAAAGAATTGCATGAATGTTTTTCTTGAGGCATCTACAGTTATTGACCATGACTGAAATTGGTCTCATTCAGCTCACTCCATTTTTGAATGATTACTGTTATTTCTTCAGCTGTGTAATATGATTTATGTGCATACAAAGTCTTTAAAGAAAAGAACATTTCGATTAACTTTAATAGCTCATCTATTTATTGGAAAAAGTCCTTCAGGTTGCATTTTTGCCATTCAAATTAACTTAAACAGGATCCTTTATAAACATGATGAGGCTGATTTACTAAATATTTGTGTGTTTACTTATTTCATCTACACATGATTGGGTATTCAAAGTACGCAGTAATTGACTTTTCATATGAATGGACAAAAGAAATGGGTATTCTCACAATTTAGAATGCAAAGATTCTCAGCTTTTTTAGTAAATCAGTCTCAATGTGTTTGATCTATATGTCAGCCCATGATACTGCAAGCCACAAGCATGCAAGCACTTTGCAATCTCCAAACACCAGCATTGAACATTGATGTCTAAAAATGGAAAACTATTTTTATTAAATATCCAGAAACATACAATACAACGATTTAAAAAACTATTTGATTTGTTTCCAGCCTTAGTTATGATGGCCTAAGTCATGGTAGCTATGACTAAGGGCGAGTATGGCTGAAACGCATCAGCAAGGTTTCACATTTTTTATATTGTATGGTACTGGATATTTAACAAAGACATTTTGCTTTTTTGGACAAAGATGGTGAGTGATGGTGTTTTGATATTGTTGAACTGCACTAGGGGAGGTTTTACGGAACATCTAAGCATGCTTGCCTTAGTAAAGAGGCGGTTGAGCAGCACTAACTTTCAGCTGCGCGCATGCATTTTGGTGTTACCAGACCATACTGGGATGCAGCAAAGAAAACAATTGCCAAAAACAAAAGTATTTATACAGTAAGTCTGTTACTTGCGTTATTTAGCACTGCACACCAGTAATGTTCTACTTATAACACAAATCTCATATTTATATCAAAGAGAAGCCATTTTTCTCTTCTTCAGTTCAGTTTTAAACTAAAGATGATTGTTCTTGGGTTATTTGCTCAAAGCTTTTAATACATCCAATTTTTGCATACTTACTAAAAATTAAAGTTAAAAAAAAAAGATGAAAATATGCTGTGTACAGTTAGGCTGGATTCACTTTTTTTCCATTGCAGTGGATGAATGCAACATGCATTACACACATTAGCACATTGTGGTGTCACTCATTTTGTACTAATGAAATGCAGCATTAATGCAGTAATATGCACATGTGTTATAACACACCATGATACACGGTATTGAACTATCCTATTATGTGGTGTGCTGTGTTGCCAAAAATGGTGTATGTCTTGGTGTATGTATGTTTTGATGTTTTGATGTGTTGTCAGGCATTCAGTTGAACACTTTAACACAATGCATGCACTTGCTAACTCACATGCATTAAAACAATGCACCAGACTGGGAGAATGTTAACCTTGCCATTAGGTACATATTTCCACATATTCATTTCGTACTAAACTTAAACATACAAGGTTTTTCCGCAAATGCAGGCAATCTGTCTGCAAAAGGCTGTGTACCAAGTACAAGACCCTGCTATATCAGTGCCCATGGATATTTACTAGGTTTTTCCAGAAACTAGTCATGGCAGGAACAGGGACCTGCACTGGACAGTTGCATATATATGCATATATATGAGTTATTCCTGTAATTAGCCAAAAGTAGGGAAGGGGTAAAACCACTTTAAATGTATTTTTTACTATACATGGACCATTGGGAAATTTGCGTTCACTGAGGGTTGATTTACTAAAGGCAATTAGACTGTACACTTTGCAAAGTGCAGTTGCACTCTGCAAATGCAGTTGCAAATGCAAATGCAGTTACTCCAGAGCTTAGAAAAAGAGGTAAAGCTTCACTTTTCAAAGAATGCCCAATCACATGCAAGGAAAATTCACAAAATGTACTTTTGCTTGCACATGATTGGATGATGGAAGTCAGCAGAGCCTCTGCTCATTTACTAAACTCTGGAGCAACTGCTCTTGCAGAGTGTAATTGCACTTTGCAAAGTGCACAGTCTATTTGCCTTTAGTAAATCAACCCCTTTGTGTCCTAAAGGTGCATCAGTAGGTTAGAGGAATTTCCTCAAAGTGAGGTGAATTTCCTACTTAGACAGTGTGCATATTGGTAGAATTTCACTTAGCTCTTGTTCTAAATTTTTGAATTGCCACTTACTTCTTTCTAAAAATGGTAACTAGTACAAAAAAGTGGGGTGAAAAAATTAGCACAGGGGCTAACCCTTCCTCACTCTATCCAACACAAAAAAAGGATTCACTTCAAATGTTTGGATCACGTGCAGTCAAAGGGCCTCAGTAGATGCTTAATTTGCTTAATTTAGTTTGGATAACTGTATGCCATGTTGGTTCTCACTGAAGCCTGTCAAAAAATCCTAATTGAAGCTTCCCCCTGTCCTGTTTCCCAGACGCTACAGCTACAGCAACAGCAACGCTGAGTACAACCACTGCCCAACCAGGGAGAGAGAGCATACAATGAACATGCATGGCCTTTGAATAGGAACAGCATGTTCTCCTTTGATACTGAGGGAGAGCATTTAAAGACAGTAGCGACCTTGGGATGGGGGGGAGCTGCTATTAGTAGTTTTTTTGACAGGCTTTAGGGGTAACCAACATGGCCTACAGACATGCAGCTTAAATTAAGCAAGAGGATGCATTTACTTTTAACTCCTTAATTGCATTGGGCTGTTTAATGCAAAAGATTAAATAAACTAATGTGAAAGGCTGCCTATGTACTTATATAACATTAAACATTAAAAAAGAGGCATAACAACCAACTGCCTAGATACAAATGGATGAGCACAGAATACAATGTGGAATAATAAAGTAATATATTCAGTACAAATCATTAAATGTAATTTTAATGCAAGTAGCATAAGCACTTAATTTACCTTGATGTGAGCCTTAAACAGAAGAATTCACAATGGGAGATGTAGGAGAAGCAATAGTATGCTGCATAAAAGTAAATCAATAAGGAACATGCTGACCGGGAAGTGAACAGAGGAATGGGTTCATTGGTTTGCTGTTGCTTCTTATCTGTCCAGTTATACTCAGGAAGCTGTATTACTTAAAGAAGGCTTTCACTTAAAAGTGAATGTACCACTATGCTGCCTCTCCTCTAACATATTTGAAAGGTAGGGGGGGCCAGGTACCGTTTTTCTGACAGTTTGGCCAAAGCCCCCCACCCCCTGCATGCAACCTCCTGGGACCCAACACATGCCGCAGGAGGCAGTGGGTCCAGTCTGGCAAGGATGAGTGGTTTTGCACGTGCACAGTGGGTAGTTGGCTTTGAAACAGCAGGAAGTCACACTCAGCTTCCACAGCCAAGCTGGATGCCCCGGGGATCTGAACACCAGCAAAGAACTGACGGGTATAAGGACAACACTGTACTCATGGGCTGGTGAATATCTACTGTTGTGTCAGCAGGCACAGTATTTGTAGCTGTTGACTTTTAATAAAAAAAACAAAAAACATCTGGAGCCCTCATGCTGTAAAAGCGCTATGCAAACTGTTGGCGCTATATAAATCCTGAATAATAATAATAATAACTGGCGTTCCTCTTTAACTGAGATTTACAAAGCCTGGCAATCAGTAGACTGAAAAAATTCAAGTCATAAATTTGGCTCTGCTGACTGCCAGGCTGTGTAAATCTCAGTAAAGGATGAACAGAAAAGCAAAGTGGCATCACACTACTGCTTCTAAATCTTTGCCCTATACAGAAGCTGGGGCAGGGACAAGACCTAATTGTATTTTTTACTGCAGCAGAGAAAAGTCAGGTTTCCAGGATGGCTGCGCTGTTTGCCATAGCTGTGTAAACCTCCAGAATGAATGAACAAAAACGCAAAACCATTGGCAGATAAAGCAGTTTTCCTTTTTGTATATCTCATCAGTGTATTTAGTTGTTTGCATACAGTCCAGCCTAAAATACTTTTTGCTAAGTACAGAAAAACCTTCGAAAATGTGCTCATGATCAATATCTATCATACAATGTTTTACTTTTGGGTATGAAATGGTACACAATGAAAAAAACAAACAGTCTTACCAATTAGTGGTACAGAATCTGATGTTGCAGGCATAATTTCTGCTACAAGCAGCATAAAGACAGTCAGTGACAACAGAACGGTGATGCCTAGGTTATCAGAGAAAAACAATACTTAATCCTAGAGTCTTTTTTAATTTCAAAGATACAAAGTCACTGAAAAAAGAAATATATAACGAATGACAGCATAAAGTACTCGATTATGTGTAGTACTTACCATTATGGGTTCCATTGATACCTATCATTGCTCTCTTGCAGAGCTACAGCCTAGAGAGCTAGAATCTTCTGCATCTGACACTTAAGGGTGTCAGATGAATGTGTCCCCCCACAATTTTCTAATTAACTAAAGGAAAATAGGCTGTTCCCTTTGCAAGTTAAATTGTGTCTTGCAAGGGAAATTGCACTTTGCATTGGAAATGCAACATGGTGAAATGTTACTTTACAAAGAATACCCAATAACATGCAAGAAAAAATCTAAAATGATTGGATGATGGAAGTCAATAGAGCTTGACCTCATTCACTAAGCTCTGGGGAAAAGTCTCATGCAAAGTCAACTGCCCTTGTAAAGTGAACAGTCTATCTGCCTTACCCAAGTATGTTGTTTATAGCTAGATTGAAACTGTGCATGTGATAGAAATTTTTAGGCGCAAAGCTGTAGTTACAGCACTTTCCTCTATATAGGGGACAGGACATTGTTAGTTACACACAGTATGCTCCAATATACAAATTCCTAGCACTCAGTTCAGTAGTTTTTACTCATTTTTAATAAAACTTAATATTTTGCATAGTATTGCAGGCAGCTTATTGGTCAATTTGAACATGTATACTACATGCTTTGTCCTACATATTTCCTTGATTTTCATTAGAAAAAATGTTTAAAACAATACTGCATTTGTTTAACACTGCGAAAAGTGAAAAAAAGAACATTTATCAAAGAAAACTCAATCACAATTTGAAGGAGTTTTAGAAGTAGTATTATTTTAGCTTCGTTATTTGTAACTGTGAAAAGCACTTTTGTGTAATGTGCATTTCATATTACTTTTCATGTACAATGGAATATTAAAACATTGTTAACAGTTTGTTGTTAAACTTGGTGATTTTATTTTTCAGATCAAACTCATGCCTTCTAACAGTGACAATTTTTGTGTGATTGCCATGATTTTTAGGTCTTGCAAGGATCTGTCTTTGTTGTAGGTGTGATATGTCCAACTATAATCAAACTGAGACATGTTTTTGAGGAGGGGTAGGGGATTGGATGGAGAGAAATTTGCCCTGTGTTTTTATTTTTTTGTTTAGAAGAGGAGCGTGACTTGCTGTATTTTGAGAAGTTGATTTCAGGTTATTTTTTAAGTGTATGGATGTATTTCTGATCATGTATATACAATTGTACAAACTTTTTACATGCTGATGTTTAATTAAATTTTAATTGCTGCACTACTATCTTTCTACCTATGATACATTTCAAAGAACATTAAGCTTTTTGTAAATTGTTATTTAGCAAATTAGTCAAACCTTTAATACTGTACCTAGATGCTGAAGCAATAATAAGCAGACAATATTATAAGGCACGTGAATAAGAGATATTACTGCACTAACCCAGCGTGTAACAAGGAAAGGACAGCTGCTACATAGGAATGTGACAAGAATTCAATAAGAGGGATTGGTAAAAATGTAGCGCTAAAGAATAAAAAGCAACGAACAATAACAATATACCAAATATTGCATACAGATAGTGAAAACATATGTTGAGAAACAATCCCCAATGTAATAAATATGTGAAAATACATGTATATAATGGTTAGATACACAAGTGGGAAGTCCCGAAGTGGGAAAAATCCTAAGGTAAAATAATGTGTAAAGTGGGGTACAATGCCCTTGGCAGGCATGTAGAACATCGGGGATAGTGTGTCCTCCACCCATGGTGAGGGGGTATGTACTCTTACCGGAAGTAGTGGACTGGAATGTCAGCGACCACGAGTCAATCATGCGAGGATAGCCTGATCAGCCGACTTACAGAAATGATCCAGGGGATCCAGCGAACTCCAGGGCTGGATCCAGGAAATCGTGCAGGTAAGCGTAATGCCGCGTACACATGAGCAGACTTTCCGGCAGACTTGCTCCGACGGACCAGACTCCGTCAGACAATTCGATCATGTGTGGGCTCCAGCTGACTTTTTTTCCCCAAAAGTTCGATGGACCTAGAAATAAAACATGTTTCAAATCTTTCCGATGGACTCGAGTCCGGTCGAGAAATCCGCTCGTCTGTATGCTAGTCCGATGGACTAAAACCGACGCTAGGGCAGCTATTGGCTACTGGCTATCAACTTCCTTATTTTAGTCATCACGTACGAATCTGTCGGACTTTGGTGTGATTGTGTGTAGGCAAGTCCGTTCGTTAGGAAAGTCCGTCGGAAGTCCGCCGAAAGTCCGTCGGATAGACCGTTGGACCAGTCTGGTCAAAAAGTCCGCTTGTGTGTACGCGTCATAAGGCTGGAACTCAGATGTTAGGCAGCCAGATTGGAAAGCCAAAAACGCTTATCCAAGCTTGGGCTTGGCTTTCAGCTCTCCACATTGCTTTTATTCTGTGATCACAGTTTTACTTTTATGTATGTATGTTCGCTTTTTCAATAAAACCCACATTTTTGACCTACACCATATGGAGACATTTTTTCTTTCTATATCACCTCGGATGAGAGCTTTGACTATCCAATCTGGCTGCCTAACATTTGAGTTCCAGCCTAATGTTTACCCGTACGATTTCCTGGATCCTGCCCTGGAGTTCGCTGGATCCCCTAGATCATTTCTGGAAGTCGGCCGATCCTCCTCGCATGATTGACTCGTCGCTGACATTTGAGTCCACTACTTCCAGTAAGAGTACATACCCCTCACCTTGGGTGAAGGACACACTATCCCTAATGTTCTACATGCCTGCCAAGGGCGTCATATCCCACTTCTGAGCAACAACTTTCTTGTGGTGGACTCTACACATTAGTTTACCTTAGGATTTTTCCCACTTCGGGACTTCCCACTTGTGTCTCTACCCATTATAAACATGTATTTTCACATATTTATTACATTGGAGATTGTTTCTTACCATATGTTTTCACTATTTATATGCGATATTTGGTATATTGTTATTGAATATTATAAGACACAATTCTGAAACTGAGAACATATTTTATGTAGCTTTTCCATTATTACTTAAACAATCCATTACACACCTAGAGATATCTTTTCTCCTGAATCAGCAGGCAGGAGGAACACAAGCAATGCCAACCCAGATATAAGGACACACGGTATCAGTAAATTTAATCCATAGTATAAAGTGCGTCTACGCATGGTCACTGTGTAGGTAACATCAGGATATGGCTCCTTGCAGCAGTCATAATATAGTTCATTTCTTTTCCCCGGCACATCTACAAGATGTAGAAGATATTGTAAAAAAAACAGATCATTACCAGTAGCACACAATTAGAAGATTTTCCATTGTAAGAAAAAACTTAAGTTCTTTTCAGTGGAAGCAGTCCTTTGGTAAAGGCCTGACTGGAACCTGCTCCACAGATACCACCCACAGCTATTATATTTGGCTATTATATTTGGCTCATTCTTTGGCTTAGAGGACAGCTAAAACCTATTGAGATTAGATTTCCATTGGGCATTCTCTCTGCTATGGTAAACTTATCTCCAGGGTTGATTTAATAAAACCGGAGAGTGCCTAGTCTGGTGCAGCTGTGCATGGTAGCCAATCAGCTTCTAACTTCACCTTGTTCAATTAAGTTTCGACAAAAAAAAAACTGGAAACGGATTGGTTTCTATGCAGAGCTGCTCATAGTATATAAAAGACTGATTAATGCAGTTAGTTAAAATATTACTTTTATTTTTAATTGTTATTAATCCAAGTAAACCTTTAAAGGAAGGGTAAGTCTATGCAGAAAAACATGATGACAGTGCTGAATGAGAAAGGAGAGTGATCAGAGGGCTGACGTCATCCGTATGGTCCCACTGTGTTGACATCTTGACCAATCCCACAGTGGATGTCACACATCCGTACTGTTTGTCAGCATTGCCTGGACCAAAATGGGCTGCAGATAATTGCAAATGCTTTGAGAGATTAAACATTTCCAGTGTAAGTATTTCAGCTGGGTGTTTAGCTCCTAGGAGATCAGCTTTGAGGAAGTGGGGTGGAATAAAAACAGCTGAATCTGTCATTGGAGACAATAATTGTATATTCTCATCAATAGCACACATTGGCCTTAATCTGAACTTCTGTAGGTAATTTTTATGTAGTAACTGTTTGACCAGATATAGAGGTATGCTTACCAATAGGGAAGGGTGAATTTTTTCGGCCCAAGCATAAGTTCGGGCCGAACTTTTTCTGTTCGGACGTTCTACGAACAGCCGAACAAATGGGTCGTTCAACCGTTTGTTCATGCCCCGAACTGACCAAAATGCATTGCGGCGCTGAACAGTGCATTGCAAGCCCTGATTGGCTGAAGCAGTGAAAGCTTCAGCCAATCAGGATACAGAGCACTGTCAGAGTCATGATTGTACACCGTCATCATGACTTTATCCAATCATGGCTCATTCCCGCCCCACAGTATAAAAGTATTCTTTCAATGGTAGCCATTTTCAGTGTGATTTCGGCATGGAGAGAGATAGAACAGGGCTCTGTTCAGTGCTATTAGTTAGTGTGCTATACTGTGCTATTTTCTTCAATTGCACACCTGATGGTTCACAAGCTAACGCCCTAAACCCTGTGATACCTCCACTGCGCTTCTGAGTAAGTGAAAAAAGTATAATTTAAATAAACTATTGCTGCCAATTAACATGTAACAAATACGTGACTGAATTTAAACCTCTAGAGATAAGTGGAATAAATAGTAGCCCTCAAATAAATAAAAAATGAAAAAATAAAAATAAAAATGAAAAATAAAATGTGCTAATGAAAGCAATGATCAATCTAAATGAGCAGTAAAAGTATATATGTGTGAATATTGACAATAATACCCTCATTGAAAATTAGTCACAATATGAATGTGATCTGACAAAAAAAGTTATTGGTGAACACTGTGAGCAAACACATCCTATCACATAATGTACAAAACAACACACCCTGTGGCAGATGTGAAGATGATAAATGAAGTCTTAACATAAAGTTCATATCATGTGAATATATTCTAACAAGAAAAGTTATTGGTGAACACTGTGAGCAAACACATCATACCACATAATAATCAAAACAACACACCCTGTGGCAAATGTGAAGATGATAAATGAAGTCTTAACATAAAGTTCATATCATGTGAATATATTCTAACAAAAAAAGTTTTTGGTGAACACTGTGAGCAAACACATCATATCACATAATAATCAAAACAACACACCCTGTGACAGATGTGAAAATAATGAATAAAGTGTTGACATAAAGTTCATAAATTATGAATATTCCGATGAATGGTCTGAAAAAATCTATAAATGAAAACTCTTGGTTGTTCTTTGTGATCTTCCACCACACTTATTGGGGGTTAAAATGTGATCTCCAGATTCCAAACATGATCTCCAAATAGCGAGCATAAATGCAACAAATCCTTTTCCTCAAGAAGTGATTGCTCCACATGAAAATGAAAAAATGCTCCAAATAGTGTGATAAAGTACAGCAAATTTATTAAAAATTCAAACCATCGCTTACCATTGCACTCACATGTGTGAAAACCAAAGCAGGCCAAAAAAACACTCCAAAGGAAATCGTAACATAAATCCCATGCACTGGTAAAGCGATCTATAGTGGTCACGCTGACCCAGGATAGTGTGTCAGCTGTGCAGTTTCACCTAGTCTCAAGCCTCCACCATTCGTTGCAGCGTGTCACGTCACAACGTCTTGCATCACGCATCTGAGCATCTGAAGCACAAACACTGAGGTGTGGTGGAAGATCACAAAGAACAACCAAGAGTTTTCATTTATAGATTTTTTAAGACCATTCATCGGAATATTCATAATTGATGAACTTTATGTCAACACTTTATTCATTATTTTCACATCTGTCACAGGGTGTGTTGTTTTGATTATTATGAGATATGTTGTGTTTGCTCACAGTGTTCACCAATAACTTTTTTGTTAGAATATATTCACATGATATGAACTTTATGTTAAGACTTCATTTATCATCTTCACATCTGCCACTGGGTGTGTTGTTTTGAACATTATGTGATAGGATGTGTTTGCTCACAGTGTTCACCAATAACTTTTTTTGTCAGATCACATTCATATTGTGACTGATTTTCAATGAGGGTATTATTGTCAACATTCACACATATATACTTGTACTGCTCATTTAGATTGATCATTGCTTTCATTAGCACATTTTTATTTTAAATTTTTATTTTTATTCTTTTATTTTTTATTTATTTGAGCGCTATTATTTATTCCACTTATCTCTAGAGGTTTAAATTCAGTCACGTATTTTCTTCACTTGTCAGTGTAGAATATTAGTTTAGTGTCAGTCTAGGGATAGTGTGAGTGTAGTGAGGAGGACCATCATTCAGCTTTGCATAGTGTGCAGCTAGAGTAGGGACAGCTCAGATAGTTTCACTTTAGTGTAGTGTGACCGTGTCATTCATACATACGTTAGTGTAGAGTAGGGACAGCTCAGATAGTTTCAGTGTAGTGTAGTGAGACCGTGTCAGTAATCTTTAAATTAGTGTATAGCTAGAGTAGGGGCTGTTCAGATAGCATCAGTGTAGTGACGGTTAAACACCGTCTATTTGATTGCGTTACTCCCAGTTTAACGCCATTTACTTCTGTGTGCGTTACTGTCAGTTTAACACCATATAGTTTTGTGTGCGTTACTGCCAGTTTAACGTCATATAGTTCTGTGTGCGTTACTGCCAGTTTAACGCCATATAGTTCTATGTGCATTGCTGCCAGTTTAATGCCATATAGTTCTGTGCGCGTTACTGCCAGTTTAACACCATATCGTTTTGTGCGTTACTGCCAGTTTAACTGCATATAGTTCTGTGTGCGTTACTACCAGTTTAACAACATATAGTTCTATGTGTGTTACTGCCAGTTTAACGCCATGTAGTTCTGTGTGCGTTACTGCCAGTTTAACACTATATAGTTCTATGTGTGTTACTGCCAGTTTAACGCCATATAGTTTTGTGCGTTACTTCCAGTTTAACACCATTTGTTTCTGTGTGCGTTTCTGCCAGTTTAACGCCATATAGTTCTGTGTGCATTACTGTCAGTTTAACGCCATACAGTTTTGTGTGTTACTGCCAGTTTAACGCCATTTACTTCTGTGTCCGTAACTGCCAGTTAAACGCCATATAGTTCTGTGTGCTTTACTGCCAGTTTAACACCATATAGTTTTGTGCGTTACTGCTAATTTAACGCCTTTACTTCTGCATATAGTTCTGTGTGCGTTACTGCCAGTTTAATGCCATATAGTTTTGTGTGTGTTACTGTCAGTTTAACGCCATATAGTTTTGTGTGCGTTACTGCCAGTTTAACACCATATAGTTCTGTGTGCATTACTACCAGTTTAACGCCATATAGTTTTGTGCATTAATTCCAGTTTAATGCCATTTGTTTCTGTGTGCGTTTCAGCCAGTTTAACGCCATATAGTTCTGTGTGCATTACTGCCAATTTAACGCCATATAGTTTTGTGTGCGTAACTGCCAGTTTAACGCCATTTGTTTCTGTGTGCGTTTCAGCCAGTTTAACGCCATATAGTTCTGTGTGCATTACTGACAGTTTAACGCCATATAGTTCTGTGTGCGTTACTGCCAGTTTAGCGCCATATAGTTCTGTGTGCATTACTGCCAGTTTATAGGGATGGGCGAACGGTTTGGCCCGAGCATAAGTTCTGCAGAACACCGAGCAATATGCGGTGTTAGGGATAAATTCGAAAGCCGCCGGAACACCGTTAAAGTCTATGGGACATTAACATGAAAAACCAAAAGTGTTCATTTTAAAGGCTTATATGCAAGTTATTGTCATAAAAAGTGTTTGGGGACCTGGGTCCTGCCCCAGGAGACATGTATCAATACAAAAAAAAGTTTTAAAAATGGCCGTTTTTTCAGGAGCAGTGTTTTTAATAATGCTTAAAGTGAAACAATAAAAGTGAAATATTCCTTTAAATTTCGTACCTAGGGGGTGTCTATAGTATGCCTGTAAAGTGGCACATTTTTCCCATGTTTAGAACAGTCCCTGCACAAAATGACATTTCTGAAGGAAAAAATGAATGAATGAAATGAATGAATGAAATAATGAATTGTCGGTCCCAGCAATACAGATAAAAGTCATTGAAAAAAACAGCATGGGATTCTCCCAGTCCATTACCAGGCCCTTTGGGTCTAGTATGAATATTAATGGAAACCCAAACCAATATTTAAAAAAAACATTGCGTGGGGGTCCCCCCAAATTCCATACCAGGCCCTTCAGGTCTGGTATGGATATTAAGGGGAACCCCGTGCCAAAAAAAAAAAAAATGGTGTAGGGGTCCCCACAAAAATCCATACCAGACCCTTATCAGAGCACGCAACCTAGCAGGCCGCAGGAAAAGAGGTGGGATGAGAGAGCACCCCCCCTTAACCGTACCAGGTCACAAGGGCCTCATGCCCACAACCCGTGGTTGTTGGGGTCTGCGGGCGGGGGGGCTCATCGGAATCTGGAAGCCCCCTTTAACAAGAGGACCCCCAGATCCCGGCCTCCCCCCCTGTGTGCAATGGTACAAATGTACCACTACCATTTCACAAAAAAAGTGTCAAAATGGTACAAATGACAAGACACGGCTTGGGACAAGTCCTTTATTAAAAAATAAAAAAATAAAAATGTCCCAAAGCCGCCACTGACCCGCCTCCATGGGAAGCACCCACTGTATGACGCTTCAGCGCTGATGACAGTTCTTTTATAACTGAGGGTGGGGTGACCCCGTGACCCCGCCCCCTATGCCGCACGGGGAGTTCCCCATGGCTTTCCCGGGGCGTCAGAGGGGGGCGTAGTTTTAAATGACTTTTTTCTTTTACAAATGTCATTTTGTGCATTTTGTGCAGGGACTGTTCTAAACACGGGGAAAATGCACCACTTTACAGACATACTATAGACACTTTTATTTTTTCACTTTAAGCATTATTAAAATCACTGCTCCCGAAAAAATAGCCGTTTGTAAAATATTTTTTGCATTGATACATATTCCCTGGGGCAGGACCCAGGTCCCCAAACACTTTTTATTACAATAACTTGCATATAAGCCTAAAATGAGCACTTTTGATTATTCATGTTAATGTCCCATAGACTTTAACGGTGTTCGTGTGTTCTGCCAAATTTTTTGCCTGTTCAGTATGTTCTGGTGCGAACCGAATGGGGGAGGGGGTGTTGTCCCATCCCTACCAGTTTAACGCCATATAGTTTTGTGCGTTACTGCCAGTTTAACGCTATTTACTTTTGTATGCGTTACTGCCAATTTACCGCCATACAGTTCTGTACGTCATTGTACGTTTGGTGCATTATATTGCAGTATATTATAGTGTATCCATGGAGTGCGTCTGTGTAGTGTGAGTACTCAAATTAAAGTGCACAAAACGCCTCTTTACATTGATTAAAGTGCATCTATGTACAGATTTCAACTTCTGCTTAACATTTGCTTATAAGCACCGCCCCTCCTTCCCAATAATGTCTGGGAGGACAACAAGATGCAGACGTTCCCTTGGCACTGCAAGGGAGCCATAAACAGATGTGTCCGCAGGCAAAGGTGGACGTGGTGGTTAGTCTTCAGGCAGGGCACAATTTCCTCTGTTTAGTGAGTTTGCCCGTGCTATCCAGCCACAGCATGCAGAGGAGGTGGTGGACTGGCTTACTAAACCTTCCTCATCCTCTGTCACGCAAGCAGAGACAAGTATGCAGTCCCCTGCAGTTGCCGGAGTGGATAAACTTGCCTCCTTGTCCATATCTATTCCTGCCATAGCTCCAACATCAGCCATTAAGGAGTCAGCTGAATTATTTGACCACAGCGTCAGCCACTTGTTCCTTGATGATGCCCAGCCATTACTGGATTCAGATGTTGGTTCTGAGGTTGAGGAAGAAAGGAACATGAGCCTAGAGAGAGAGAGGAACACTGGTAGACAAATTGGCATTCATGTTCCCCAAACCTCAGCGTATTGCCAAGTTGTCTCCAGTGGTAATGATGAAGATGGAGGAGATGGAGATGATGATAATGATGATGAGGTCACTGATGCGACTTGGATACCAGACAGACCAGAGAAGAAAACTGAAGGTGAGGTGGCACAACCCCAAGGAGGCCGACATCAAGAAAGACATCAAGAAAGAGTAGAGAGCAGCCACCCTATTCCATCACATTCTGCAGCTGTTATCTCCCAGCCCACTCCCCAAAGCTCAGCTGTCTGGGCCTTTTTTAGCACATCTGCAGCAGATCGCACTGTTGCTATCTGCAAACTGTGTCTCAGGCACATCAAACGTGGCAAAAACACCAACCATTTGGGTACTACATGCTTAACAAGGCATGTAACGTCCAACCACTCAGCCCGTTGGCAAGAGCACCTAAAAGCCACACAAAAGGGGCACAAATCTGTCCTTCCTCCTCCTTCTCCTTACCCACTTCAGTCTGCTCCTGCTATACCGAGTCATTACCTCTCAGCAGCCTCCACTGACAGGGATGATGGTATAGCACAGCGTGTCCCAGGTCCTAGCAGCACATCTGCTAGCAGCACACCACCAGCTATAGACTGTAGGCAGCAAATTTCTCTGCCCCATCTGCTGCAGCAGAAAAAAAAATACAGTCCCTGCCACCTACATGCCCAGCATCTAAATGCAAGCTTGTCAAAGCTGTTTGCTCTCCAACTTCTGCCTTTCAGCCTGGTGGATTCTGCCCTCTTCCGTGAATTTGCACAATGTGCTGTACCACAATGGCAGGTTCCCAGTCGCTACTACTTTTCACGTAAGGCCGTTCTATCCCTCTACCATCACGTGGAAGGGAATGTTCTGGTATCGTTGGGCAAGGCAGTCAGCCATAGAATCCACCTTACTGCTGACATGTGGTCCAGCAAGCATGGACAGCAACGATCTATTTTGTTCACAGCACACTGGGTAATGTTGCTTGCAACTCGAAAGGATGCAGGACAGGGCTCGGTGCTGCAGCTTATTGTGCCCCCACACAGCCAATGCTCGTTTGGCTGAAATTCAGTGGGAAATCCACCTGCCCGTAAACCATCTGATTTGTGACATGCCCACCAGGTGGAACTCGACTTTGTCAATGCTGCAGTGGCTATACATGCAGCAGAGGGCTGTGAACGAGTACCAGTGCGAATATGGCACAACGACAGGCTCAGGCCGCCTCAGCTTTTTTTCCCCATGCCAATAGCTGATCATTAAGGATGCATGCACTGTATTGTCACCATTTGAGGAGGCCACAAGGATGGTGAGCCTTGACAGTGCATGCATCAGTGACACAATCCCTGTTGTGTTCCTGCTGGAGCAGACTTTGCGTGGCATTATGGACAGGACACTGGAGGCAGAGCAGCAGGAGGAAGAGGAGGACTTCCTTTCCTCGCAAGTGCTCACTTTATCCAGACACCATCATTCCTATGTCACAGAACACACAGGAGGAGAGAGGGAAGGAGGATGAGGAGGAGGATTCTGGCACTTTCATAGGCTTTGAAGAAGAGGAAAACATGTGTTAATCTGTAAGCGGTGGCTTTCAAACCCCAGGACCCTTGGGAGTAATACGTGGCTGGGAAAAGGAAGTTCCAGATGCTGTCATCCTGAGTGACCCCGAGGAGTCTGCTTCTCAAGCCTTGGCAAATTTGAGGCACATGGCCAACTTCATGCTTCAAAGCCTGCGAAAGGACCCAAGAATATGTGGCATAAAGGAGAAGGATGATTACTGGTTGGCAATCCTCCTTAACCACCATTATAAGGGGAATGTCTCAGAGCTCATCCCATCCCCACAGAGAGTGCAGAAGATAAAATCTCTTCAGGACACGTTAAAGAGGATTTTATTGAACATTTTTCCTGACTCTAGTTGGTTACAGTGTCGTGGAAAACATAATTTTAAGTCTTCTGTTGGCCAAAAGAGGAGCGTTGGAGAAGGTGTCCGCCTAAGTGAGGCATTTTGGAATTTTTTTTAGTCCTCACCGCCCAGGACTGTCAGCTTCCACCTCAGGGCCAAAACAGAGATGGAGAGCTTTCCAGCTGACGATCCACTGACTTTCTGGGTCATGAGAATAGACCACTGGCCAGAACTTGCCCAGTATGCTATTGAGTTGTTGGGCTGCCCTGCATCCAGCGTGCTTTCAGAATGGGCATTCAGTGCTGCAGAAGGTTTCGTTACTGATCATAGAACACGTCTGTCCACAGACTCCATGGACCATGAATCAGTCTTGGATTACCAGCTATGAAGCCCCTGATGCCAATGTCACTGATAAAGTCTTTTTGGGATGTGGAATGCAGGACTTCAAGGCTGCCTAGCTTTGAGGGTGTTCAATCATTTCATCTGGAAGAATGTTTTTGGTATAGGTTCCATGGTCACAATTAACACCCAAAGACCAATTTTTCAGCACCTGTTTGACAGGTGCATATCAATGCAATTTTTTTTGCCTTCATCAAGAGCACCTCTATAGGGTTACAGTGGGAAGGTGCCACTGACACCCAAATACCAATTTTTCTGCACCTGTTTGACAGGTGCATATCATTGCACTTTTTTACAGCAAGGCCAATTCTCACTTTCATCAAGAGTACCTCTAAAGGATTACGGTGGGAAGACGCCATCGACACCCAAAGACCAATTTTTCTGCACCTGTTTGACAGGTGCATATCATTGCAATTTTTTTACAGCAAGGCCAATTCTTGCTTTCATCAAGATTACCTCTATAGGGTTACAAGGTTAAAGTGACACCAGAACATATCCAACAAATCTGTAATCTTGTTCACAGTGCACTACATTGTAGCCTCATCATACACACTGGCTCCCCAGCTGTTGCTGAGCAAAATAAAGGCAGCTTGCAGGGAAAATGTCATTTTTTTGGCTTTATAAATGCAATTATTACTGCAGCAGATTCTGGACGTGGTACAGATCTGCCACTTTACAGGTAGACTAAGGGGACCCCCCAGGCACTATATTGGAAGGAATTTTTGATTTTTAGGCTTTCACTTTAAAAATAAAAAAATCACTCTTCATTTAAAAATGAAATGTTTCACAAACTTATTTTTTATTGATACATGTCCGAGAGGGCTAGACCCAGACCCCTATAATCATTGTATGCCCAATTACTTGCATATAAGCCTTCAAAATGGGCCCTTTTTATTTTTGACATTCATGTCCCTTTGACTTTAACGGGGTTCGTTAATCGGGTCCGAAGTTTTGCGGTGTTCAGAAGTTCTGGTGCGAACTGAACAGGGGTCTGTTCGACCCATCCCTACTTACCAACACAAAAAACTCCTCTCAGCTCTATGTTTTAGTGTTCCCTAAATTTATCAAAAATACATTTTCTAATACATCATCAACGCTCCTGCAAAAATTCTTAATGCTAAAAAGATAATTCTGAAGGCAATACACCTAAAATTGTGTATACAGCATATAGGAGATCTTTCTATACAGCTCAGTTTCTCACTGTATATATGTTGATGGAAGTCAGTGTTCAACAGCTTAAAATAGGTTATGTGAAAATTCTCTCCTTCCTTCTCTTGAGAAATTAGGCTCTAAATGACAGATGGTGCTAAAAGGGTTTCAGTTACATTTCAAATCAATGCTATGAAGTGTATAGAAATTTAAACATGCATTCAAGGAAATCTGGGTTTGTAAATGTATATGCATTGACTTAAATGTGTGTCAAAGGTAAAAGAGATCCTGGAACATTATCTGCCCAGTTTTAAAAACAAATGAATGCACAAGGAAATATAGTAATAATGAACAAATATGAATTCACCAAAAATCAAGTTAAAATAACAAGAGAGCTGTAATTGTTATGCATTAACATGAACCAGTATCAGCTTATTAAAAGAAGAAAACATATTTTAAAACTAATTTTTCTTTCATACTATGCTCTAATTACCAGGTAGATAGCAGATCAGATAAGATTCTATGAAATCCTTAGGCTGGCCATCCTTAGGCTGGCCAAACATTATGCAAATTTCTTGTACAATGTTGCTTTAGATTTACCAAAACCTTATAATATGAGGCCAAACCTAAACACTTTCAATTTGTATGCAATCGGGCAGGCACTACATAGTTGAAGGTAAATATAAAGGAAATTGAATAAGCAATTGTAAAATGTATGGCCAGCTTATAGGCCTTGAATCAGCTTGATCTGGCCAAATATCAAATGTGGACAAGGCAATGAAGCTATCAACTCTCTGAATAACAACAATTGCCTATTAACTATTATATCTTTCCTTCTTGTTTGTATGTATGAACAGACCCTTGAAGTATCCTTTGTGTCTTTCAGATAATGGTAGAACTTTGCTTGTAACCATAAGCAAATGTTGTGTCTGTATCAGTGCCAGCCCGTCCATTAAGGGTGCAGGGGCGCCGTCCCCCTAATCCATGCACCCAGCCCCTAATCTACATGCAGGGCGCCGGAAGCATGGATTCCAATGTTTTATTTTTTTAGAAGCACATGATTAGAGCCGGAGGCTCTGGATGGGGTAAATGCGGGGCAATCAAACGAGTGAGCTCCGGGGGGGGGGGGTTTGGAGTTAGATTATGTAGTCGGTTGGCTGGCTGGCTGGCTGAGGGGGCCGCGGGCCGCCCCCCCCCCAGAAAATTGAGCACCAGCCGCCACTGATCTGTATAATCCTAATGATGACAATGCCAAATAGCTGCAGGTAAGCTGACCCAATAGCAACAAATATAGGAAAGGTATAACATTCTCTTAGTTAAGTGGGTATTTCATTATCGTAATTAAAAAAAGGCTTTGTTCAGCTTTCTCACCTACTAGATCCCATTCGCCATTAGAAATGTAATTTGAAATATCCGCTTCCAACATTTGTAAGTCAAGTAGCCATCCATTATGAGTCCAAGATCCAAATTTTAATTTGCACTTTTGCACATCAAAAGGAAACCACCGCACATCAATATAGCATGTGCTCTTTAAAATTCCTAAAAAAATGTAAGTTAAGTTAAGTTAACGTATTGAGTTATTATCATTGTAATCATTTTTCTATTAACCCTTAAGTACGATGCTTAAGAATCATAAGTAACACAGTTTGTCAGCTCAGCATTTATAATTAAAAGGGAAGTGTATAGCTTTTGACGTTTTCACCTATGAGCAACTCAAAAGAACAGGGATCTTGGAGGAAGTAGGGTCAAAAACTGCACTGAGACCAAGGAAGCTAGGAGCAGATTGGTGGCTCTGGGGCCATAGTGAGTGATAACTGGGCACTAAGGGACAGAGTGGGTAGCCAGGAAGCTCCAGCTTTACTGTGATTTGGGTTGCTGGCTGTGTACGGTCAGCAGGGTCCAGACTGCATTGTGCCTATGTGTCTGAAAATACAGTATACACTCAAGAAGACAGTGAACAAGAGAGGTCCCTCAGAATCCGGACTCAGCATAAGACAGTCAGGTATGTCAGAGTGAAAACCTTGAGTGCTGATGAAGCCTTTCCTAGCATTGCACCCTGACAAATAGCATTTTCAGAAAGAGAGGTAAGGTATGGCAGGGTCCATGCTTCCCCGATGACAGGTTTGCTTTAAGGTACCCTTGCTAAACATTTTACACGAATAAAAAAAAAAAAAAAAAAACCTGAGATTTAAAAATGAGTCACATGTCCAAAACAAATCAATCTTAACTTCCACTGAAGTTAAAGTTTATTTTGTGGTGACTAAAGATTCACACTAACCTGGTGGAATATATTGGCAGGCACCAGTAGAGTTGACCAAGACATTAGTATGAAAAGTTGCATCAAATCTTTCATCTGCACTGAAACACAAACAGAGAAATGAAGTTAAAGGACAGTGGTAGAAATTAAGGGCAATATGCCTGTGCTAGTGATATAGACTAATACACAGCTAATTACTTGTCAGGTACCATCTACATGAGATATAGGACCACAAATTTCATAATATATAGCTTTTAATAATATGTGTTAAGTACATTTGCATAACAATAAAACCACACACATAAAATATTCCTGGGCCCCAACAAAATATTTTATAAATTAATAAATGGCAGTTCTTATGTTACATTACTTTTAGGCATAAAATTCTAAATATGAGAATATGAGAAAAGATCTGCCATGATATAGACAATAAGAGCTTATTATACAAAAGTAGTTCATACATCAGAGCCACGCTCTTTACTGGAGTATATTAAATGTAGCGTCCCCACCACAGCAACAAAAATAAATCCCAAAGTTGACAAATAAGTTCCAAGTGTAGTCTTATAATACAGCTGGGATATATTCATGTATTCTTGAAGCTTAACTGAATACAATTGACTACAAAGTCTCCTTTGCTTCATCTCACAGATAAAAGAAACACAGGTTGCAAAAATTTCAGTACATATGCAATGATTATGTTACTATGTGCATAACCCAGAGGCTTGGATATTATTTGTGGTAGGTCATTCAACCCACCACATCATATTTTTTGCAGCAGAATACAACAGTTTATAAGTGGTGGTACAGCAGGATGGCATCACCCCTATCTATGGTTAAAGCTTATAGTGAAGCCAATTGCAATGATAGTAGTGCATATAAAGCAGTTTCAGACATAATAAAGCAACCAAGTGGGTGACCTAAGTTGTATCGCTTATCAGTAAGCCCACCAGAACATATACACATGGATCAAGATCCCTGTTAGGGGTTCTGGCAGAAATAGTAAACAATTCATGGAGCAATAAATGGATTGATCTCAGGGGGAAGACCAATGTCAGGAGGACATGTACACAGCATTGGTGGACTTTTGGCTACCACTGTGTATTGTACTGGTTTGCTAACATTGAAGCTTTGCTGCCACCAGCAGAGCTCTGCCAGAGGAGATTGCATCACATTTCTCTTGTTTGCGGATTATAGGTACCCTTGTTTTAAGGGTGAATACTCCTATTCAAGTTTAAGGGTCCCACTGCCGTCAGATTGGTTTATTGTTTCACTAGCCACTGAAGCCAGTAGTTGCAAAGGGCCTGTACATAGTAGATAGGCTTTACTGGTTTTTATACTGTTGTTTGAACTATCTGGTATTTATTTTAGTTACTGCTGTTATTGCTGTGTCATTTCTTTTTTGCTGACCTACTGTGTTCTGGCGGAACCTGTTACCCTTATAATTGTTTCCGTTTTTGAAATTGGATTAGCCATAACATTGTAACATCTGTTTAAACTGAACCTCTCTTGCAGAGCTTATTCCTGCTTAAATATAGTCTATTTTATCAGTACTAGTATGTCAGTGAGTTGTCAGATCCAGTTACGGGCAGGTTATCACTGGGCAGGATTGAAAAAAAAAATGTTCCAGCAGCTCCTTAGGGAGTCATAGCTACACACAGATAAAATGATACTCAGATTTCGCACAAACTCCAGACACATGACACCTGTCACTCACACAGCTCCCCAGACAGGTGATGAAACTGCATCCCACAGGGCAAATTACAACGGTGATCTACAGACATCCCTGATAGGTGACAACCAGGACATTGCAAAATCCTTTCCACACAGGCAACACAAGAGACACACAAACCCTTCCAGATATGAGACATCTGTGAAATCCCTAGACATAAAAATCTATAATTTATCTCACAACTGTCACTCTAAACATGCGTGACCTGCACCAAACACCCAGCACAGCATTAATGAAAAGTAGGTGCATTATCAGAGAAAGTCCTCCTAAATCAGCAATATTTGGCAACTGTCAATCTGGCACTCACAAACCATGCCATTCCATTGACAATACCATGTGAAACCATTGGGTTTGGCAGAGTTTGTTTAGAAAATGGATAGATTGAAAGGTAAAGCAAATTCTTTTGGTGGCCAATGCTGTATGGAGAATTGAATGTTGTGCAGATCTGCACTGTAGGCTCCTGCTTATTTAAATAATGAACTAAATAATGAAGGAAAATATCACTGCAAAAACAATGTTCATTAATAACCAGAGTTAACAACAATTGTGTAGAAAATAAAGTGCACAACAGTACAAACTGTATAAAATAATTATAGCAGACTTTTTCTTTTTTTGAACAGGTATTTTTGAATGGTGCACAGAGATATAATACTTCCCAGACTTTTGCTCCCTGATGAAGACAAAATAGACTGTGCACTCTGCAAAGTGCAGTTGCATACTGCAAGTGCAGTTGCTCCAGAGCTTAGTAAATGAGGTAAAGTTTCACTTTGCAAAGAACAACCAATCACATGCAAGGAGAATAAAAAAAACAGCAGTTCTGCTTGCACATGATTGGATGATTGGATGATAGAAGTCTGCAGAGCTTCTGCTCACTTTCAAAGTGCACAGTCTATTTGCCTTAAAATAATCAACCCCAATAAGACAACAAAGAAAAATAATGATGTGCAAAGCAGTGGCGTTGCTAGTGGGTGGCTTTTGGGGCCATAGCCCCTTCTCTCTTATCGGGTTCAGCGGTGCCGTCCTGTGGCTGTGTGTAAATAGAAGAGATGTATCGCTATTCGCTAATTGCCGTGTGGGGGGTAGGGTCTTCTGCCTTCAATCCACACCCCTCCTCTCTCATTGGCTCCAGAGAAGATGAATTTATGGCGCCAATTCTGAGTCCAGAGCAGGAGAGGATCTAGCTGGAGGAAGGATGGGAAATGTCAGATCTGACAACTAGCGCACATTGGGCACTGAGCTGTCACAGGGCTCAACAAGGGAGAAGCAGGACCCTAGGAGCCTGGACATTGTCACTGCTCAGATAAGACACCCCTTGTGTCCATGGACAAGGGAGGAGCGGGTTGTGAGCATCCAGAGGAATGTCCAGAAAGGAGAAACTCAATCTCTACCTGATTTGTGTTTGTGTCAGCACCCGAGCCTTTCCACCCCGGGGAAGGACAGAGCAAGCAGGACAACACAATAGCGATCATTGCTACCCATAAAATAGTCACCAGAGCTCTCCCAAGGAGTCAAAATTGTTCTACCTTCCAAACTGTACAAATCTGTGCTGTAAACTTATCCTGTACCTTGGCAGGGCAGGTATGGTGAAAGTGAAAGTAAAATTCCTGAATATGATAGGAATTTACTGGGACTTTTCAGGTGCTATGTGGATGCATTTTCACAAAATCATTCTTTTTAATATGATGTGTATGTAGAATACATCTCTGTAGCACCTGAAAAGTCCCAGTATATTTCTAACATCTGTACCATGTCCACAGCCTCTGTCCTGTACCATGTCCAAAGCCTCTGACATCTGTACGATGTCCACAGCCTCTGTCCTGTACCATGTCCACAGTCTCTGTCCTGTACTATGTCTGCAGCCTCTGCCCTGTGTGTACGTGTGTGTGTATATATATAGATATATAGATATATATCTATATATGTACACACATGTATATTATATACATGTGTATGCCCACCCAAGCGTATGACTTTCTTTACTTTCGCTGCTATAGGCTCTAGCCCCAGATCTTTTGTAGACCTAGCAATGCCCCTGGTGCAAACTACAGCAAACCATAGAAACCAGAATTACCTATTTGACCCGATGGAAATATTACATTGTAGAACATTTGCTGACTGGTCTATTGGTACTAAGGAAAAAATAACTCCAGCAAAGATAAGACCACAGAATAGTACCAAATGCTAGAATGTAGTAGAGTACAAATTATTTATAAATATATAACTGGGAAATATTTATATGCCTGAACATTTACAATATCTCATGCTTAATAGATCTGGAAGTGAATCAAAATTAGCACAGAACTGGTTTGCACAATCTGTTATACAGAACACTTAAAGTCCCACTAAAGGTTTATGTTGTTTTACCTAAAATAAAACAAGAGATGTATGCTTACCTACTCTGTGCAATGCTTTTGCACAGAGTGTCCCTCTTTCCTCTTTTCCTGGAGTCCCCTGCAGGTGCTCTTGGTTCCTCCTTTTCTCTGAATGCTCCCATGACACTCGTGAGGGCATATTCCAAAGCCAGGGTGTGTGTGTGTCCATAGACAAAAACAGCGTATCTCTGTCCTGCCCCCCCCCCACTCCTTCCTTACAGTATTTGATTGACAGCAGCAGGAGTCAATGGCTCACTCTGCTGTCTCTGTGTCTGTGAGTGCAGGGAGAGATAACTGGTGCTGCAGCAGACAGGCACAGGTTTAAACTCAGGCAAATGTATAGGGAGGGGGGTGGGAGAAACAACTAGTGGAAGTGTTTTTACCTGAATGCTGGTAATGAATTAAGGTATGAAACCTTTTGGCTTTAGAACCACTTTAAAGCCCAACTCCAGGAAGCTTGAAAATTATCCCTTGCATTGGGGCTGCCCCCTGTTAATTGCTCATGTAGTCTAGAGGAGAGCAAAAACATCTGATGTTCTTTAAGAAGGCCAACACCAGACTTGTCACAGCCTCTGTAAAGTGGAACTACACTGCATCTGAGCACCACAAACCAAAAATGCAATTTGATTCATTTTTAATATTCAAAGCAAACTCACCTATTCATCCATGTCTCTATGTTCTATTTTGCTGAGAAGGCACTTTGAAAAACACCCCCTAGCATTTCTGGCTGTGCCCATCTTGAGTAAGGGCAGGTGATTCATGTGGCATTTACTACTTGGAATCCATCTTCCCTTAGCACAGGCATGCAGACAGGAGGTTATGCTAAGCTGAGAGAATCCCTCCTCCCCTCCTGAAAACTCCTGGGAATATGACATCATTTGACTAGGCCTTGAAACCAGGAAGTAACTGAAGAAAAAAATGTGAATATGATATACTTTCCTATCTATTTACTAATGATAGCAACATAAGGTTTAAAGATAGTCAATGTTGATTGAGAGAGTGAAGTTCCGCTTTAAGCTCACTGTGTCATAGGAGTGCTCTAAACTTTCAAAATGTGTGTGATGTTTTTCCCCCTTTGTTTCACAATTGTTCCTTTGGGCTTGACCTTGAAGATCTTCTACTGCCAACCAGATCAAAAAATCATAGCATAGGGCTGTGTGTGAAAGAATAAATAAAGTGTGGTGCTAAAAGTAATGTCATTGGTAAAATATATTAATAGTGATATCTACATAGATAGAGGTACACAATCCTGAAGTGTGCACCAAAAACGCTGGTATTAATTTTATAAGGTGTATACGGAGATAATAACCTCCCCAAATGTGCGCCAAATACGCTGGTGATGATCCTAAAAGTGTATAGAGAGATATTGACCTCCCCACCCAAAATATCACAAAAGCAAAATCAACAATGATAAGAATTACATATACAGTGGTATAACTACATCCATATACCGAGTAAGTGAAAAAAAGTGGGCTGATATCCAGTATAACAGCATTGAATAGAATATCTTAAATGATTACCTGAAGGTTCAACTACAAAGTATAAACATAAAAAAAGCGAAAAAAATAAATTCAGAACAACACAGTGATGTGTATTGAATAACCTATAACCCAAAATTAGACCAAACTACAGAATCAAAAGTCCATCAGGGTAGTAATTATAAAGACATTTATAGTCCACCACTATGTAATGGGATGATTCTGGATCGCTTCATATCAGCCTAAGAGCAAACAGTCCTTTTAAGTGTGGTAAGCAAGAGTTGTTAGTTGTTAGGGCTGTGTGTGTCAAAGTCTTAAGTGGAGTTTTGCTGAGAAAGTTACGTCTGTAAAATCTGTTTATTGCTGGTTGAGCAAATGCTTTCTTATTTGCTCTTCTCTTTTGCCTACAAAGTCTCGTATTTTTCTGAATCTCATATGAGTGCATCTTCCTGGTCACTCTATGCCCATAAGAATTTTATGTATTCTGTTCAGGTAATGTTTGTTGGATGCCTCTTGGTTGCTATGGTATTAGGATGCTATGTTTGTCATCTCCTCGACCTTCGCATATACCTGGTATTGAGTTTCAAGGTGCTGTGAGCTTCTAGTTTGATGCTGCAATTGTAGCACTGTTACAATTTCCTTCTGTCATTGTGCGTTATAATTGCTAGTTGACCCAGTGGGCCATGAAAAAGTATTGTCCCTGGTCCTAGCTGTTCCCAGGCATTGGTAGTGTTTGTGTAACATTCAAATGCAACAGGGCAATAAAGGGTTATGTAACCCATTGAAATTATATTTACACTTCACAACTCCACTATATTCATCTGAAGGTTGACAGGTATCCTACTGTTATCTATGGATGTTTTCTGTTCTGTTGTATGCAAACAGAGAGATAGCAATGCACTCTCCCACCTTGTTGCAGATTACAGTGTACTGTCAAAGTAAATCAGTATGTTATAACATGAAAAACATAACTAAAGTCGATGATATAAATGTCAGTAAAAACATATTCTAAGATTAACGTTTTCCTTTAGAGTGTGCAGAATAAACCTCTTTCTTGCTGAAGCTTAACATTTTCACATATTAGAAAATAATTGTGCTTGTCTTTAGTCCTTTAGTGACACAACAATGCAAACATTAATATCCAGAAGCTTCATAGTGTCTTTGACAATGTATAACCTTGATTAGAATTTCTAATTTTACGCTATAAGATTTTTAGTGCTTTTATATTTTTATCTATAATGAAGAAATGTATTACAGAGTGACCTTTTGCTCATAACACTAGTATCAGTATGAGTTTACTACCTTGTTAGTCATAATTCCAGGTAAGATTTGATTAATTTAGTCACAGTCAAACACCAGCTACAACACTTGCTTGCTCAGCCTGGCTTTACACAAACCGTTTATATACATTCCCTGCTTTCTTTAAGGCAAAGACAGTCTTGGTTAGCCGAAAGCCGAAGTTTAGCTAAAACTAAAGATCCATACAGATTTAATCACTTACCTGTAATGAAGTATGTTCCATGTTGTGCAGGCAGATGGATCCTGGAGACATTTTCACTGCAGGGATGCCAGTCTTCTTCCTGCCACTGAACTTCTGGTGCTGCAATGACTAAAAGTTGTGAGTCTTTCGGCAGAACAGCAGTACAGATGGTCCTCTTCCATTAAAAAATAAAATATATTTAATTGATTTCATTGCTTATAACGTGATCTGTTAATGGAGAAGAGTCTGATCATTCACATGATTTTCTCCCCCAATTACAGATCATGCTACAGGCAATATAATCATCGAAATAACTTTTCTCAATGGAAGAGGAGGACGGAGGGGGGTGTGTCCCAGTCAGACCATCTGTACTGCTGTTCTGCCTGAAGACCCAAAGCGGTTAACCTTTGCAGCGCCAGAAGCTCTGACTCAGGAAGAGATCAGGGCATCCCTGCACAGAAGATTTCTCCAGGATCCAGCTACCTGCACAAAGTGGGACATCCTGATGTGACAAAAGATTTAAAGGGAATCTGTCTTATTGCCTCTGACTTCCAGGATGAAGTGCTCAGCCCTGAACATCCAATCACCAGTCTCAGCTAACCTGATAAGCAGGATCTCCCATTCTATGGATAGCGTAGGACCCACTAATCATGGGGTACTTTGTCGCAGCCTTTTTTTCTCTTTCTCCTATGATCTGATATGCTGCATTTTGGAGCCTGCATATTTCATCCAGCTGACAACTTCATGCGAGTTCAAGCAGGACTGCTCGTTGGAGGTTCTAAAAGGCACCATCTACCCCTCACTGTTCTGGATGAAGCCATTGAAGTGCACCTTTACATCGTCATCATCTTCCACCAAGCACCCGCTGGATTGAATTATCCAAACGCCTGATTGACCCACCGCCGTATGGTGAGTGTGTCCACCCCTTGTGGTAAGCGTACCTAATTCTTCTACCATCTTACCTGTATGTTGGCAAATGCTATATGAAGAGGCCCGTTCAGCTATACCTACTGGTTGAAAAGGCATTAACTTTATACAGTCTCTTCATATGGGACTCTCACTGCACTTTATTGAAGAAAATGTTTTACTTATCACGGACAGTTCTTTGTTGCTCCTTCTTCTCACAGTCAGTTTATATACATTTGCTGTGTATATATGACAGACTTTTTTATGATTTGTATGACTTATATATGTTTGTGTTTGTCTTATAAGGTGTCACCAGTTTCACAATTAATCCCTGAGGGATGCTTTGATATTTTGAATTTCACATTAGCGCTGCATCTATATATTTTCTTTTACTTTGTTACACAGTTAACTACACTGTTGATGCTGGCTGCTATATTATTGTTTTTTTGCTTTTTGTTACTAATAGTAGTGCGACTTTTTTCATATCTATTCCTTCAGAAAAATAGACGTAGCTGCTGATTTTTAATTTTAGGACACTTACCTGTCCAGGAATTCAGAGGTTTCCTCACCTGAGCCGATTTTTCAATCGGCTTTCGGGTGCTGCCATCGCCATCTTCACTAGGGCAAACCGGGAGTGAAGCCTTGTGGCTTTACTGCCGGTTCTCTACTGTGAATGAGCACAGCACGCTGCGCTCTGTGAATGGGCCGGCTGTGGGGAAAGGAGGAACGTCCGGCTGAGTTTGCCACTGCAAACTCAGCTGAAAGTGGGAGCGGGTACCTGGCAAAACCAGGGAGGCAGACAAGCAGAGCTTCCCCTTTTGGCTGGAGCTCCGCTTTAAGCTACACAGTTTACACAACCTTTTTAAGGGCCTGTGTTGACAGGCTTTTGTCATGTCAAATGCACCTGTAAATGAACTCTGAATGATCTCAGAAGCATCTCAAATGCAAGCGGAATGCACATGAACTCTAGCTGCCTTTTCCCATCGATACAGGCCATAAACCATCATCTTTCATTTTTCCAGTTGATGTAAATTAGGGGCAGTGTTATTATAGAACTAGAGTTCTGAAAGTATATTTGAAGTGAATGCTCTGTGTATTGTACTTGCATGTTCTACTCAATACCATATGGGTTTCCTTTACTCGGTAATTAGAAGTAAATGGTTTCATTGTTTCTAGTATACATTCTAATGCTCTCTATTGGCAACCATGTTTCATCCCCCCGCCCCCCATTTCAGCTGTTGCCTTCATTGTAGTAATAATAGTAATAATTGCATCCTACAAAGAATTCCATATACAGTAGAGCTCATCAGCCAAGTAATAAAATGAATATTTTGCTGCTTTTTATAGGATTTACTGTAACTAATGTATCAATAGGCCTCAAAACATTTTATTTTAATTCCATTTTTTTCCATAAATGTTTTATTGAAAAGACAAATGGCAGTTTACAAAGAAAGAAAATATAGTCCATTTGGACATTCTTTTGATGTAATCAAGTATGTAAGAGTTATAACAGCATACAGTTTACAAAAACAAAGAGGTTCAACATTACTAAACAGCCCTACATGTAATTCAATTTTTATCTATTTGTTAATGTTTGCACTGTGGCCATTGTATGCATATAAATATACAGTGCTGTGAAAAAGCATTTGCCCCCATCCTTAATTGTTTTGCAAATTTCTCACACCTAAATGATTCAGATCATCAAACAAATTTTAATATTACACAAAGATAACCAAAGTAAATCCAACATGCAGTTTTTAAATTATTATATCATTTATTAAGGGAAAAAAGCTGTTCAAACCTGCCTGGCCCTATGTGAAAAAGTAATTGCCCCCTCCCATGCTGAATCACAAATGAACTGTGATTAACCACAATTTTTTGGAAAGCTTTAGAGTTAAAGAGTTAAAGAGTTAAATTTCACTTGCCACACCCAGGCCTGATTACTGCCAGACCTGTTGAATCAAGAAATCACATAAATAGAAGCTGTCTGACAAAGTGAAGCATGCTAACAGATCAGAAAAAGCCACACATCATGCCACAATCTAAAAACATTCATGAACAGATTAGAAACAAACATGTATCGGTCTAGGAAGGGTTTCACAGCCATTTCTAAGGCTTTGGAACTCCAGTGAACCATAGAGGGAGCTATTATCCACAAATGGAGATAACTTGGAACAGTGGTGAACCTTCCCAGGAGTGGCCGGCCTACAAAACTTACTCCAAGAGTATGACAATGACTGATCCAGGAGGTCATAAAAGAACCCAGAACAACATATAAACAACTGCAGGCCTCACTTGCCTCAGGTAAGATCAGTGTTCATGATTCAACAATAAGAAAGAGACTGGGCAAAAATGGCATCCATGGAAGAGTTCCAAGGCCAAAGCCACTGCTGACCAAAAAGAACACAAATGCTCATCTCACATTTACCAAAAAAAATCTTGATTTTCCCCAAGACCTTTAGGCAAATATTCTGTGGACTGATGAGACAAAAATGTAACTTTTTTGGAAACTAATACAGCATTTCATGACAAGAACATCATACCAACAGTCAGACATGGTGGTGGCAGCATGATGGTCTGGGGCTGCTTTGCAGCTTCAGGACATGGATAACTTACCATAATTGATGGAACCATGAATTCTGAGCTCTACCAGAAAATCCAAAAGGAGAATGTCTGGCCATCAGTTTGTGACCTCAAGCTCAAGTGCACTTGGGTTATGCAGCAGAACAATGATCTTAAACACAACAGCAAGTTCACCTCCAAATGGTTCAAACAAAGCAAAATTTAGGTTTTGGAGTGCCCTAGTCAAAGCCCAGACTTAAATCCAATTGAGATGCTGTATCATGACCTGACACAGGCCATTCATGCTGGAAAACCCTCCAATGTGGCTGAATTAAAACAATTCTGTATAGAAGAGTGGGCCAAAATTGCTCCACAGCAATGTGAAAGACTCATTGCCAGTTATCGGAAATGCTTGATTGCAGTTGTTGCCGCCATGGGTGGCACAACCAGTTATTAGGTTTAGGGGGAAATTACTTTTTCACATAAAGCCAGGCAGGTTTGGGCAGCTTTTTTGCGTTAATAAATGAAACCATCATTTTATCATTAAAAACTGCATTTTGTATTTACTCAGGTTATCTTTGTGTAATAATAGAATTTGTTTGATGATCTGAGTCATTTAAGTGTGACGAATATGCAAAAAAATAAAAAATCAGAAAGGGGGTGAAAGGAAATGACCCATCAGGGGGCAAACACTTTTTTACAGCATTGTACATAAAAGTCCACTATGCTTTGGCTGGTGTCTCCCATATAAGTGATTGTATATTTCTACCATGCTCTATTCTGGATAGTCTTGGGTACATTAAGCCTTAATAATAATTTAGCCTAAACTGCCTGTGGGATGGTGATTGCCATTGACATGGTTAGTGGTACTGATGCTGGTCTCTACATAGTCGTTATTTTGGACTGTCAATTTACAGAATGATTATATAGTAATATAATTCTGAAATGTCAATATCCATTTATCTACGGCAAGTCAATTAATTTTTTATCTATACTTGTAAGTTCAATAGATCCCTCTATCACGATAATTAAAATTGAGATTGCTTACCTAGATAAATCATTTCATTTGTGCATATCCATATTAACGTGACCTTCTTTTGCGGTATAAACACTGAAAAGAATTAATCATTTTTGATGGTGCCAAATCTCATATGCATCTAAATTACAATTGCCACAAACCTTGTGCTGTGAATAATAGGCTGGTCAAATTATCTAATGTGATGTGAAAGCCATCCCGGTCATGCTGTCAGCTGTCACAAGCTCCAGATGATAAGCACAGTGATAGTTTTATCAAACTGATTTAATGCATATATCAAGCATGAACAAATAGATCAGCAATTAGAAATACAGCTTTATATGAACATTCAAATGACAGCTCTGATTAATTAGTGTTACATCATACAGATGATACAAATAATAATAAATAAAGTATACAAGGAAATTTACCAGGAAATACCAGTAAATATTTTAAAGAAAAACCCACTTGAAATAGTTCATCTAAGTATGATACTATCCATGTTAGCTTGCCTTGTTTTAGCGTGTTTAGCTTGCCTTAGCAGAATCTAGAGCAGCCAGTACAATACAGTGGTTAATTGTCAAGTCATGGAAAACCACTACTTTGCAGTTTGCAGATGTGCAAACACACATATAATAGATGATAAAAGTAAAAGAGATAAAATTGACTCCAAAATTGAACAATACTATACCAAAATTCTGAAAATATGGGAACCTTGAGTCAAATATTACTTACTTTCTAATTTAGATGGTTGCCTTATACTTACCCAAGGATGGTACAAATGAGGTTGATGACATTTTAGGAATAGTAAATCCCCAGATGCAGATATCCCTCACCCCCAACTTATTTCTTTAATTTCCCTCTAACCTTCTTTTTTGTGTTTTTTTTTATTTTTTATTCATAACTTTTAGTATGTTGGATATCCTAATTTAAAGACATACTAGCACCAGAATATATCTAATAAATAAATAAATATATATATATATATATATATATATATATATATATATATATGTAACACCGTAGATGGTAGTACCTATGTACGTAAACTGCTATTTTTATTATTTCACCCAGTATTCACAGGCAGACAATGCTAGAGATAGTTTTGTCATAATGAAGACGTTATTTGTATACAGCTGATAATGTTAAAATATAAATATGTCACAATGTAAACGCTATCTTAACACTTATCTAGACTTGTAAGTTCAATAGATCCCTATATCATGATAATTAAAATTGACATTCCTTACCTAGATAAATCATTTCATTTGTGTATATCCATATTAACATGACTTTTTTTAGCAGTGAAAAAAAGAATTAATCATTTTTGATGGCGCCAAATCTCATATGCATCTAAATTATCTATAAATAAAAATTAATAGTCTGGTTGAAAAAAAGACACAAGTCCATCTAGTTCAACCAATAAAGGGGAAAAAATATATGCAACCCTATATACACAATCTTATACCCACAGTTGATCCAGAGGAAGGCAAAAAATCCCAGCAAAGCATGATCCAATTTGCTCCAGCAGGGGAAGAAATTCCTTCCTGATCCCCCAAGAGGCAATTGGATAATCTCTGGTTTACTTGACCTATAAATGTTAGTATCCAGTTATATTATGTACATATAGGAAATAAGCCAGGCCTTTTTTAAAGCAATCTACTGAGCTGGATAGAACCAGCTCTTAAAGTGTTACTAAACCCACAACAGTAAAATCAGTCTGTATATGCAGCATAGCATGTTTGTTATACTCACTGTGGAACGTAAGGGGTAAATCCTCTGCATTGCATAAAAAGGCTGGTTTTATCCTGTATGCACAGATCCTTCCCTCCTGCACTGTCTATCTTGGGAAAGCCAGCTAACACAGGCAGAGTACCCAACTTGCACATGCCCAGTTGTGTCTTTTATGCTGAAGAGAATAATTACTTGTTGATCAGAGCTAGCCAGGTCAGAGATATAAGCTGTGGGCACTGGGGGGGGGGGTCAGATGAACTATTTTTAGATTACTGGGTTTAGTAACACTAGTCTATTGCACAGCTCTTATGCCCTGTACACATGATAGGATTTTCCGATGGAAATTGTGTGATATGACCTTGTTGTGAGAAATTTCGACCATGTGTAGGCTCCATCACACATTTTCCATAGGAATTTCCGACACACAAAGTTTGAGAGCTTGCTAAAAAATTTTCCGACAACAAAATCCGTTGTCGGAAATTCCGATTGTGTGTACACAAATCCGACGCACAAAGTGCCACGCAAGCTCAGAATAAATTAAGAGACGAAAGCTATTGGCTACTGCCCCGTTTATAGTCCTGACGTACGTGTTTTACGTCACCGCGTTTAGAACGATCTGATTTTCCAACAACTTTGTGTGACCGTGTGTATGCAAGACAAGTTTGAGCCAACATCCGTCGGAAAAAATCCATGGATTTTGTTGTCGGAATGTCCGATCAATGTCCGACCGTGTGTACAGGGCATTACTGTGAAGAAAGCTTTACGTATTTGGATATTTAATCTCTTTTCCACCAGACGTAAAGAGTGCCCCTTGTCCTCTGTGATGATAATAAAGTGAGTAACTCAACACCAAGTTCACTATATGTATTTATGCATGTTGATCATATCCCCCTAATCTCCTCTTTTCAAGAGAGAATAAATTCAGTTCCTTTAATCTTTCCTCATAGCTGAGCTCCTCCATGCCTCTTATCAGTTTGGTTGCACTTCTCTGCACTTTCTCCAGTTCCCCAAAATCCTTTTTGTGAGCTGGTGCCAAAAACTAAACTGCATATTCCAGATGAGGCCTTACTAATGATTTGTAAAGGTGTAAAACAACATCTCTCTCTTTAGAGTCCATACCTCTCTTAATACAGGAAAGGATATTACTCGCTTTGGAAACCGCAGCTTGGCATTGCATGCTATTATTAAGCTTATGATCTACCAGAACACCCAGATCCTTCTCCACCATTGCATTCCCCCAGTTGTACTCCCCCTAGTATGTCTGATGCATGCATATTCTTAGCCCCAAGTGTATAACTTTACATTTATGAACATTAAACCTCATTTGTCACATAGTTGCCCAATTAAACTGAATAGCTTAGTGTCATCTGCGAAGACTGAAATGGTACTTTTAATCCCAGACCCTATATCATTTATAAATATATTAAAAAGCAAGGTAAGGGTCCCGACACAGACCCCTGGGGTACACCACTAACAACCCCAGACCAGAATATGAATCATTAACCACTACTCTCTGAATAAGGTCTTTTAGCCAGTTTTCTATCCATTTACAAACTCTTTTTTCCAAGCCTGTAGACTTTATCTTATACGTTAGCCATGTGTGGGGAACTGTGTAAAAAGCTTTTGCAAAATCCAAGTATACCACGTCCACGGCCACCCCTCTGTCCAAGGTTTTACTTACTTCCTCATAAAAAGAAATCAGATTTGTCTGACAACCTCTGTCTTTCATGAATTCATGCTGTCTGTTAATTAAAATATTTTCCAGCAGGAACTCATGTATGTGGTATTTTATTCAACTCTATAGTATCTTCCCAACTATAGAAGTTAAACTAACAGGTCTATAGTTACTTGGTAATGACTGTTGCCTTATGAGTTTATGTGAAATCTCCATTAATAGCTGTAAAATATTGTAATTATGAATATATTTTTTCTTGTAAAAAAAAAATTATGAATATATTTCAGTTAGCTTTGTATCTATGTAACATAGCGTCCCAAAAGTCTCTGTTATACAGACAAGTCTGTGCCTAAGCTGTATATCTTAACAATAGGACCCAAACCTCTTTGTTCTACAAATATTCACTTCAAAGGATCCCTTGTTTAGATATGCAATGAGGGCCGGGGTCAGCCTGTCATCAATATTTAACTTTCCTGAAGGTCATGTACCTACAAATTAAGTCCCCCACTCAAAATAGTCAGTGCCAAAGATTTGCAATAAAGGGGGCTGACTTATGCAAAGTATAGGGTTTGGAGATGTAGCCATGGTAGAAGGCCAACAGAATGGAACCTTGGTGGAAATGGTAACTATGGGAAATGTCTGCCTTGTACATGTAACTAAATATCTTTGTCTTATGTCTTTTATGTCCTACTGTTTGTAGATTAATGTTTTAAGCAATATACTCTGTATTCCTTCATGCAATGCATGATTTTTACCCTTTGCCTGTACAAATAGATAGATTGTGTGTATTAGTTTAGGTCTCGTTACTATATACCAATACATTATTTTTATTGCGTTAATGCTTTCACTCATGATCAAAGAACTCTCATTTAACCCAAATCATATCTGAGAGATATTAAATCCCAAATATAGTAAAGGAGTAACATGACTTTGATCCTTTTTTAAATATAGGCACCACATAAGCCTTACACCAATCCAGTGATACTATTCCAGTCATTAAAGAGTCCCTAAAAATTAGAAACAATGGCTTTGAAATGACAGAGCTCAATTATTTTAGGATCCATGGGTGTATGCGATCTGGTCCAGGTGCTTTATTCAGCTTTATGCTTTCTAAATATTTCTGGACCATATCAATTTTGAGCCATAGTGGATTATTTGGGGCTGTGTCAATACCATTATGGACATGAGCCTCCCCATGCTCCTTTGTATACACAGAACTGAAGAAGGTATTTAATAAATTTGCCTTCTCCTTGTCCCCAGTCACCCACTCTAGATTATTTTGTAAAGGACCTACCTTTTTACTATTAATATATTTGAAGAATTTTTGTGGGTTTGTCTATCTATGGTACTATCTTTTGCAATCTGCCATTCGTTTTTTATTTTTGAGGCCTTGATTTCCTTTTTACATATTCTGTTGTATTCTTTGTAACATTTAAATGATGATAGTGTTCCTTCATTTTTATATTTTTTAAAAGCTATTTTCTAATTATTTATAGCTTTTTTTGACTTAAAGCAAAGGTTTTATTTTTAGCCTTTTAAACTTTTCGCTCATGAGAATATATTTTGCAGTGTGTTCACATACAGTCTTTTTGAAGAATTTCCATTTCTGTTCTGTGTTTATCAATGTCAATATTTCCTCACAGTCTAAGACTTGGAGAGCTTCCCCCATCCTTGGAAAATTTGCTCTTTTTTTGTTTTAACCAAATCTCTTATTTCCTTGGCTTCCTTTTCCAGAATAACACAGACCGGACACAGACATGGGGGAGCAACGTGGCCTGGGGGAGTCCCTAGATGTCACGGATTGAAATATATTAATTGAATGCACACTCTTTTGGTGTTACATGACCCCTGAACACATAGCCAAATGTAACCCTAACATGCTTTCCATTATGTTTTTGCAGCAGAAGAAGCTTTATATCACACTTGGTGGCAATGTCTGAAGGAACAAAAATTACGGATACAGATCTACAACATGATACAAACCATACTCCATAAAAAACCTGGCTCACAATGCTTGGGAAGCACTCCTCAATAGGCCCATTCCTAGCCTCACTTCCAATGAGCATAAACTACTCTTCCTCACCACTCGTCAGACTATAGCAAAAGCATGGAGACAACCTGAGCCTAATTGAGGTAAATCGGGACGGGGTAGACACTCTATGTTGACGTAAGCTAACGAGCTCGCAGCTCGTGGAGACAAGTCTTTTTGCTCTGCTGTACTATGTGAGTACCTTCATGTTGTTTTAATAAAATCCACCATTGTAAAAATACTACACCATCCGGTACCCCCCTTTTTTCATTACCCCCCCACATCCATTGAGGAGAGTTATAAAGAACCCACTATGGTCCAGGAACACAAAGAAGGAGCAGCTATTGCCAGTATTTACTCTTACGCGGTTACCTCGTTACCGCAAGGTAAGGGGCCACTTCACATTAGTGTGTGATCTTTGCACGAAGAGGAGACACCCATCTCTTCAAGCACCCCACTCTGATATCTACACTTTGGAGTGTTTATTCACTCAAAGAAGAAATACTTCCACTAGACTGTATCTCACTGTCCTATTTGCATTTTTTGCACAACTTGGAATGATTTGGACGTTTGACATTCCTTTTTCAGTTGGCACAATTTGATTGTGGTGCAATTGCTGTGTGTATGCTATACACCACATTGCATTTTATATACAATATTTTACACTTTGCACAGGAAGTTCTATTTATTGCAGAATTTTGCACATTTCATTGCACAGTCCATTCAGGTTTGCACGTATTTTACACCCAGTACACTCATTATAGTGTCATTTTGTGTTTGATCTTTGCACTTTGCACTTTATCATTATCACTTTATACTGTGTTTATTATGTCAGATGTATTACGCTTTGAAGTTTTATGAAGTGTGTTTTTACCTCCTTGTGGCAATTTTTATATATAGTTATTATTATTAATTTTATTTGCACTGCTACCTTTAGCAGCATATTGTCTCACTCTGCTAGAATAGCGCAGCACCAACCCCCACTATTACCTAATTGAGGTAAAGCAATGGATTATGTGCACAATGGTCCATGAGAAACTCACTCCATATTAAATGACTCACATTCCAAATTTTTCAATGTCTGATCCTCGTGGCTAGATTACACTCATCACCTTAATTTTTACTTTAATTTTTATGTACTTCCGAGTCATGTTGTGTGTAGGGGTTTCTCCTACCTGGGTGCCCGTGCTTTCCCCTTTCCCATCCCCCCTGTTTCACCACTCTTCACCCCCTTTTTTCCCCTCTGTCTCCTGCATATACCTTACATCTCCTCTATGCAGACTCTCTATCTTTTTCAGCTTTATCTTCACCCTCGTACTTTTGCCCGCCTCACCTACTAGTTCCCTATCCCTCACTCACTCTTCTTTATCATTTTACATTATCTATATGTCTTGAGCCTTGTACACATGATCGGATTTTCCGACGGGAATTGTGTGATGACAGGTTGTTGGCTGAAAATCCGACTGTTTGTACGCTTCATCACACAATTGTTGGCTAACTTTCCGTGGACAAATGTTGGATGGCAGGCTTTAAAATCTTCTGCGGACAAATATCTGTTGTCGCATTTTCCGAGCATGTTTACACAAGTCCGTTGGACAAAAGTCCAAAGTACAAACACACATGCTCGGAAGCAAGGACGAGCCAGAAGCGGTCGGTCTTGCAAACTAGCATTCGTAATGGAGAATTAACATTCGTGATGCAGCAAATTATGAAATCTCAAAATGCAGCACACAATTCTCTTCTTCTTTAATGGGATAATAATGAAGCTGCTTTGCTGGTGATACTGATGGAGTTATGGCAAACACATTCTCAAAGGCTTTTTGTTTTCTAGTGATATCAAGAATAATATTATGATGCTTTTTTTTTTTTTTTTTTTGGTGCCACAACACCATTAACCCATAGTTTTTAAGATCAAAGATACAACTATGTTGGTGTCCCTTGTTAATTTTACATTGTATTTTTTTAAATGTAACTGCCTACTTCCAAACTGTCACTTGAAGTAAAACACATAGCCAAGTATTATTCACCACAATTTTTTTTATTGTGTATCAAAAAAAGAAAACAAATAAAATTAGACATGCTATATGCCAATAGAACTTAACCAAAATGTGCATTCTATGCATCCAAATATATAGAAAATATAACTAATCAAATCATTATTATTCAACCAAAAAATAAAATAAAAGCATCATGCATTTGTCCTGCTTCTTAATATAGGGGGTCAACAATGCCAAGAGTTGGTGAAAGCAGGGGTCTGTTATCAGGAGATAATTCCTAAAATCATCCAGATTATTCTCCTGGAGCTCCCGCAGCAAAGGCATATGACATAATTGGTCACGATTAATAAGGCAACCAATTTTTGGTCCAAGAAATCCTCCTCCTCCTGTTCCTGGACTGGACTTGGGTCAAAGCAATAACTACAAGGCCAATAATAAATAACACATTATCTCCTTCAGTTTGTTTCTGAACGGCCTGAAGAACGGCCGTTCAGAAATGAAATGAAAAATGCGAAATGAAAAGCGCAAATCAACATTCACCAAACTTCTACTAACATGAAATTAGGAGAAGGAGCACAAAGGGTGGCACCTGACAATTGAACGTCCTCTTTTTTGGCTCGTAGTACGTCACTACATTCGTGTTTGTTGGCCGACAATTGCGTACCGTTTGTATGCAAGACAAAATCCAGGCGCATGCATTCGGATAAAAGTCAGAGGTTATGTCTGCGGAAAATCCGATCGTGTGTACGAGGCTTTAGAAATAATATATCTAGGTAGGACATCCATGTGGTATATAGCTTAAGCAACTCACCCCCCCCCTCAAAAAAACCCTCCAAAACACTCTGGACTATAACAGTTCTGTATACTTAAAATCAAAGCAAGAATCACATTTAACAAAATTGATAGATTTTTTTTATTAGACATATGGAAATAATTGTTAGAAATACCTCCAATACGTATCTGTATCATGAGTAATTACTGTCACCAGTGACCAAAATACAATGTCCACCATTCGTGGGTGCAATCATCAACAAAAACAGAGGCTTTTGAATTAATACCATGTTTTTAAAACAGTTATTTTCATATGTCTAAATGTCAAATGCAATTAATGGCTTCTTTTTGATTTTGAATATACTGTATAGGGATGTTAGAATCCAGAATGTTTTTTTTTTTTTTTTTTTGGTGAGTTAGTATCAAACTTAAAGCATTCATCATACTAGAACGTATGTTTAAGAACCAGAAAGCCTAAAATTATTTGCACAAACAGCATTCATGGAATTACCGAAAGAAAACTTTCACTGGATGATTAAATAGGGTCAATAAATGCAGATAAAATGTGAAACTTGTTTGTATAATGCCAAAAAACTCAATCGTACACCATTTGCTTTTGGTATATGGCTCTCTGGAGAAAGACAAATTGCAGGAATAGTGTCTACCCTTGCTGGTTTGATTTAAAATATCTCTTTTTTTTTCTATCAATGATGTTGTAGACTCATATACAAAGGATCTGACAGACTAAAGCTGCATCTCTCTCTTTTAGCTGTTCTAGGTAGATAGAAGATTTATAGAAAAGCCTTTACCAAGGCTGATATGTTTCATTTGCTCTCAATGGCTAGACGTGCAGAACCAGATGAAGAAAGACTCATACTTGCACTGTATAATATATCTGTGTGAAGGCTACGAAAACTACTTATTCAGTCACTATAGATCTTCAAAACTTGATAGAAAGATAAAAAAAACGATAGAAAAGAGAAAGAGATGGGTCACAAATTAGCACAGAAGAAGTTTTCAGATTTTAAGAAAAGCAATAATTATGAATTGAGTGATAACTCAGATATGATCTTTGAAAATTGGTGCAAGGATAACTAGAATCAGATACTCAATTAAGTACAGTATAGATATTTAATTACGGTAACCTGTATCAGACAAAGGATTACTGGATCAATAGACTATTGACTGATTATTGTCCTGTCTAGATTTCATGTATAAGCTTCAAGAAGATTGAACTACAAAACAAAAGCAATGAAAATGAAGACAAAAGAGGGATGAGTAGCCAGTCGGGGCTGAGCTTTCCAATGAAGCAAAGAATGTGATAGATTGCTCTAGGCAGATACTCAATTTCTGCTTTAATTTATATAACGAAGGCATGTAGTGTTTATCTCACTCCTAAGTAACTGATTATAGAATATCTGTCATTTTAATGATATCTGCATCTTATGATGGCATTCCTCTATAGCCTTGTACTAATTCTCTTGCAACTTCCGCTAAATGTATAATTTTCCTTCTTACTTCCCTCTGTGCAGCAAAGTTATATTTCTATATTCTGAACAAGACTAGATGAATGTTATTGCCCTGAGATATAACATGTAGTTATTCTACACCATATAAAACACAATAGATTTCAGTAAAGAGAACTGCCATAGCTGGTTCATAACCTGTGACAATAGAGCTAGCATACTATCCCATATCACATTTATATAGTGTTTGGAGCTTTTAGGTTGATGATGGCTTTTTCATTAGCTTCTGTATGATTGTATGGTTTTTTTTTTATATTGGTATCAATTTATTTTTAACTGTTTGGTAAATATTCTATGCATGTGAAATACCATCCAGTCTCAGTAAATCCACGTTTAGTGCAGCCGAAGCTAAGATTTTTTATTTATTTTTTTACCAGGTGGATTGTAAATCTCTTGATTAAGGCAGGCAATACACAGTGTGATTTTCTTTTCTGTAACCACAGGTTCCCCCATCAACACAAACAGTGCTGACAGGGGAGTCAGCAATTGTCTTCTCCTGGCAGGGGAAGCCATCCCTGCTAGGACAAGACAGTGGTTACACTGCTAGCGATAATTGTAAGAGAATCCGACAGGCTGGTTGTACCCAAGTTGATCGATCAATCAACTTGATACATTCAGCCTGCCCATTAACAGTTCAAATCTTGGCTGGCTCAGTAGGAATGTATGGCCTGCCTTAGTAAAGGATAAAACATAGCAAACCATTTGCTGTCTCAACTTATACTGATATATGCTGCACAATTGTTTTTTGTCATTTACCAGTAAACTAAAGATCTAACTGATTATCCATTTTGTTAAATCCATCCAAGCCTACTTAAAGTTCACTGAGCCCTAATGAAAGGGGAGTTTTGTGAGACCCCCCAAAATGTGTTGGCTGTTTAATCTAATCATATGATGAGCAATTAAAGCAATTTGGACTCCTTCACCATTTTATTTGTCCTTTAATCCTTTTGTGTGTAGTATATTTTGACTTTTCTGGGTTCCACCCCAAGGGAACCTTGTTTCACATGAGCATTCTCTAGAAAAGCTGGCTCATTGAATAAATTTGTTTCTCCACCCTTTCAAATAAGTAAGTCCCATCGCCTTTTGATGATGTCTTTTGGACAGGCTTCCCTTCACTGTCTGATACCATTTACAGAATGGAATAAGTTCCCCCCATGCCTTCATCATTTACTGACTAGATCCAATAGGGAACCTGTGAACCTGTGAAATTCCCTGACCACTGTGTCAAAGAGGAACCTTAAATTGATACTAAAGACTCTTTTTTTTTTTTACAGCTAACAAACATGTTATATTGCCTTCTCTGTGCAGTGGTTTTGCACAGAGCAACCTGGATACTCCTCTTCTCGGGTCTCTTGCCAGCGCTCCTGGCCCCTCCCTCATTTTGGGTGACCCCACAGCAAGCAGCTTGCTATGGGGGCACCCAAGCCGAGCCACAGCTCTGTGTGTTCAGTCTCTCCCCCTCTCTCCTCATTGGCTAACTGACTTTGATTGACAGCAGAGGAAGCCAATGGCGCCGCTGCTGTGTCTCAGCCAATCAGAAGGGAGAGTCCCGGATGGCCCAGGCACTCGTGCACATAGTTGGACCGAGATGGGGGTGAGAGGGGCTGCTGCACACTGAAGGCTTTTTATCTTAATGCATAGAATGCATTAAGATAAAAAACCTTATGCCTTTACAATGCCTTTAAAGGAGCATGCCAGTTTGTTATTAGCAAAATGAACTCACAAATGGGAGATGATTTAACCCTAAATCTCCTATGCTCCTTGTTAGACAATAAAAACAGGAGCCCTATTGTGTCTGGTTTTTGAGACCGATGCAAAGAAACTCAACTATTCTGTAAATAGTGCTAGAAGGTGCATTACCAAGGAGTTTGAAGGAGTCCTCCCAGGTAGATTGCAATGGGATTCATGTTAGGCTAAATAAATCAGCTCATCACTGCATTTATTTGTTATTTATGTTTCTAACTGAACTGGTCTAGTAGGCATAGAGGCATTAGCAGGGATGCTGTGTATCTGAGCTGAGGATGGAAAGAAGTGCCACTTGCAGGAAGACTACTAAGTTGGACATGGACATTTCTGTTTACAATGTGCTGTTGAGCAAAGGATGGAGGGCAATTCTAGGGATGCTGTAATGCTGAGTGGGAAAATGTAGACGAGAACAACATTGTAGAAACTAACAAAACAGAGTATAAGTGAATTTACCATTTAGTGAGGGGTGCACTTTCACTATCATCAGAACAAATTTCTATTTATACAGACATTTTTTTACACATGCTGTATAGTTACAATATATAACATGTTACAGAAACTTGTGCAATACGTTCTATATAGAGCAATGTAAGGAATGGAATTCTATTTACTAGAACTGAAGATATTGCATTAAAAAGGTGTCATGAACTCTACCTGTTGTATAATAGTATGTCAGGAACCCATATCTGATCAGATGGAAAACGAAGAGTTTGGACTCCAGGATATTCAGATTGGTCCCACGTTAGGTAGACGTCATTCCAGTACTGGTAAAAAAAATTTAAAAAATGTTTTGTGAGCTAAAAAATCATCAAAGTTTTAAGGCAGTGCGAGGACCAATGATGTTATGCAAAATGCAGCAAACTATGCTCAAAGTACCATAAATTACTCTACACTATTTTTGTGGTTAAAATTGATAATTACTTTTAGAAGGTCAAAAGGTGTCTGTATATGCCTATTGATAGGCCACAATAAAAATGCAGAAAATCAGTTGAGCCTTTACTATAAACTCCAGATGAATTAAAGTGTCCGAAGGAAGAATATTTTGTGTTGCCTTTAGCAGTGACTCATATTCATGTTTCTAGGACAGGTTAGAAAATGATAAGGAGAAAGTGATTTATTACTGCAAGCTACATGAATGAGACATCCTTCCAACAATGTATTTTATTAAAGCAGTATATAATTTATTTGCAGTCCATTGGTAATTTTTTCACTTACAACCAGTTTGGTTTCACCTTTTATTTTACATTTTATGAAATGGTTACACAAGAATTCTAAATGGCTGTGATACTCATTTTCTGTTTTTCAGGTTTTATGATTCACCCCTGTGCCTTCTGTAAAAATCAAAAATCAAATAAGAAATGTCATGTGTACATGACATTGATTATTATATTGTTATTTTTTATGGAAGGCACAGGGGTGAATCGTAGCCTTAAAAACAAACCCTGTACCATCATGAGGTATAATAATTGCTACCTCCCCATAAGGGCCCATTCACACTTTACCATTATTGTGCAATGCATTGCAGCAGCCCATTATTTTGGAATAAGCTGCCAGCACACAAGAATTTACAAAAAAAAATGCACATGCAGCATTTTACCCAATGCAATGCGCAACAACTAAATATGCTTGCAAAAGTATTATTTGGACCTTAAATTTAATATGCTGTTTTGAGAAAAGCAAAATTTAATATATTTTGGTAGAATTCACTGGATTGTGACATGTAAGAATAAGGAGCTAGGTCAAGTGAGAAATTAACACACTGACACTGTCAGAAAAATACCTGATTATTATTATTTGGCAATTAATTGGCCTTTTTAAAACCTTTCAAAAGAAAACCTGTCAGAAGAAAAACATAGAGAGTGCCATTGCTGAACTTGCCTAAAAATGGCAGTTGCCTGGCTGCTATGCTTGCCCTGTTACTCACTGGAAGTCACTGTCCTGGAATACATTTGTGGATAATTTTTTTTTACTTTTGTGATCTGTAGTGCATACTGCTAGGCCAATGTCTCAGAGAGTACTGAAGATAAAAGGTCAGTATACCATCCCTTATGTTTTCTTTTGTGATCTTTGTGATAGGTTTATTATAAAGACCTACTCCAGGTTTTGTGATCACCCTCATCGTTTGTGCCCCCCAATATCTTTGGTCTACTCTTGTGATATTACAGGTCCTATTCACCCTGTTCTTCCTCCAGTGGCACCTTAATCCTGAATGCTGCAGGTGACACCACTCTCTGCACAATGGGAGACAGGTCACCAGAGGTTACAGGAAGTAGGTAGATGGTGGGCAACATTCAACAAAGAATAGAAGTGGCGCTGGATGGGTGACTGGGGGACAGGAAAGGAGGTAAACATAGCAGCCAAAGACGTTTTTAATTTTTATCTCCTACTCCCTAATGTAATTTAGTATTTTTTGCCCAAGCTGGGTGTAGGGCTTAGTAAAAATACCAAAATCAAATGCAGTGCATAGTGAGGGATGCTCCTGGGATATTTCTGTACAATGGATTCTAATAGACTTTACATATTAACATGATATTAAAGGCTGTCTTTTTAAAAAAAAATAACAAACTTGTCATATTCACCTGCTCTGTGTGGTGGTTTTGCACAAAGCCGCCCTGATCCTCCTCTTCTCTGGTCCCCCCCTGCCACTCTTAACCCCTCCCTCCTGCCAAGTTCCCCCAGAGAAAGCAGCTTGCAATTGGGGCATACAAGCAGGCTTGTCCATTCACACACAGAGTTGGAGCCCAGTCCCACCCCTTTCTCTCCTCATTGGCTCACTGGCTGTGATTGACATCTTGAGCCTTTAGAACCACTTTAACTCTCCTAGCCACCTCTATTTTGTAGAGAATAGAATAGTTATAATAGAATCAAATACTGAAGCTAGTGTAGCAACCTCAGGTGTACAGAGTAGGAAAATTTTGTTTTAGCTCCTCTGTAGGCAGATAAGCTGGGATTAATTGTTGTTGTGCTGTCCAGAGCTCCAAGGGCTGAGTCTCTGTTACCTCCCCCTGGCTTCTGGAACTGACTGGAGAGTCTAGAACTTAGAGGGTGAAGGGACAGAGACTAGGCCTGAATATGTATGGAGTCTGCTCCAACCCCTGGGTGGGTTTGGTCCAGAAGGTGCGGAGGCCATAAATATTCTGTTGATTGGCAGCAGAAGGAGCAGAGTCCAGGGTCCAGTTACCTGGAGGGGACCCCTGTCCTGGGGGCTCTGCCCCTGGGCAGAAGACAGAGCAAGAGCACCAGAGAGAGAGATAAGAAGCAGTTAAAGCCTCAAACCCTTTCAGACTTAGCTAGGCGTAGCTGAAGACATCCTGGAAGGCAAGATCGAGACCTATTCAGCAGGAGGTCTTTGCAGCAGTCACTTAAGCTTCAGGATTCACCAAAGGGGTGGCATGAATAACTTCAACCACTATACTCCAGAGCCTGATAGAAAAGGAGCGGCAAGGTACAATACCCTGCTTGCTCACTGCAAAGGGACAGATTAGTGCCAATTAAAGCCTGTAAAGCCACCCTACACCTCTTGCTTGGGGGATTTAAGAATCAGCCATGAGCATTAGCGTCTGCATCCAGTGTTTGGAACCCTTTTTTCTACCAGTTGAGCTGTGTTGTCAACCCTACAGGAAGACAGCATAGTGATTTTTAGCAGCCAGAGACAGTATCAAGTCCTCAGTTTGCATTCAAGTTACAGTTCTGGGCATCCCATGCCTTCTATTGCCTATCCAAGTTCACCCCCTAATAAACCAAAAACAAAACACTTGCTCTTGAAGTCTGTGTGAGTGCTGAAAAAATCTTGTTGCTGTGTGGGTGAGGGAAAACCCAAAAATACAGCGGCCCTTTATGGGGGTAGCGCTACACTAATATTGAAGGCAAAGTATAACAAGGAGGCAACTAGCATTTTTAGGAGAACAGCAAATGTGACACAAAATAGCTCGCTAATGAAAGGTTTACATTGCCAAGAGTTCATTGACTGGGCTCAGGAATGTTTAAATAAAAATGTAAAGATGTGATTAGGGGCATGTGATTTTTTTTTAACCTGCTGTAGTAGCTCATACAGGAGGGAGCACACTTTTAGCAACAAAAAACTGTACATGTGAGGATAACATTGAATACAGCTATTGGTTAGCTTGTTCTTCAGACATAGAAACCATAACCTTTTTCTGTTAATAATTAAAACCAGAAACCTCAAGAATGCATGGGTTTCATCTAACGCCTTTGGCCCCTGTTAGAGCATGCAGGTGCTAAAGGAAAAGTGTTTAGAGTTCTTATGTGGTGCAGCCTAATGTCTTCTCTCACATAAGCAACTCAGTTTGGAACTAAAACAAATGACATCATTTAATTGGTATTTTATGTAAAGAGCTTGAATGGAATGGTCATTATTGAAATTTGTGCTGATATGTTGATATTAGTGTAATAAAACTCTGCTCCGAAGACATAAATGACAATAAAAATCTGTACTTACTATCTGAAGCCATGCATTTGTAATTAAGACTTGATTCTTTTCATCCTAGGAGAATAAAATACATTTGGCGAATTAGTCAATGTTTTAAAACTGCTGTTTTGTATTTATTTTTCAAGCACCAATGTGCACACTCTAGCACAGAAGTTCTTAAAGGAAATCTGTGATGAAAAAAAACATAGATGCTTTCATGATGACCCTTTTACTTCAGTTCTAAGGGGTTGATTTACTAAAGGGAAATAAAGACTGTTTATGTAGCAAGGAAAGTAGCACTTTGCAAGAAAAGTTGCATGTTACATGGTCATTTTCTGACTTTTTTCCAACTTTCTTGATCTTTGGTGTGCTCCAGGTCAGTGACTTGGAAAGTACTAAAGATAGTGGGGTTTATTTACTAAAGGCAAATAGGCTGTTCACTTAGCAAGGGAAGTTGTGCCTTGCAATGGAACTTTTCCACAGAGCTTAGTAGATATGGTGAAGTTACACTTTGCAAAGAAAACCCAAACATGTGCAAGAAAAATAAAGCAAAGCATTTTTGCTTGCACATAATTGGATTAGGGAATCTGTAGAGCTTCATCTCATTCACTGAGCAAGAGATAACAAACAGGCAACTATTTACAGAAGAATCTAAACAATAAAAGCTGCCATGTGTTTTTTTTTTCCTTGAGCGGTATACTTAACCTTTCAAAAATGTTATGTTCTAGAAAAACGTACTAAAAGTTCAGTTATCGTTTTAACACCAATTGCACACATTAAACACAATAACAGTTTTGCCCTGGATACTGGAATAGCCCTTGATAAGTGAGACTGTTTTTTTTTCTTTTGAATGTATGAAACTGATCTATTGTAGAGATTTTTGGTTGTCTCTGTCCTCACTGGGGAAATGTTTTATCTTACTTCCTTACATCATGACAGTAAAAAGTAAAAAGAGCAATGAATATTAATCTCTCCCTGGACAACCATTAGGAGGTTTAATACCAGTTGTGCAGGTTGGGAGAGGTTATACATATCGATGCAGTGACCTTAAATAGTTAGTTCTTTCCTGGACCTCTTGCCTAGGGGAGGGATGTAGTTGGCTGCTAAATCCTCTTGGGTGTGTTGCCTGAAGAGTATGACCATTTGGCTGGATCAAGGCTTGAGTCTGAGGCCTAGCTTGTGTAATTTGGGGACAGAGGAACCATGGAAAAACGCCAGGGGAATTGAGGGGCTGGAGAAGCTGGGATTTGAAGTTTGGACCTCACTGGAGTATAGTGTCTTCTCTCCAGGGTGTTGGCAGCTAAACTGACAAGAGCTTTACAGGCAGGAGCTAAAGTTACAGAGGGCATGGGGGTCAGGGGCATGCCACACTTTGCTCGATATATTAATAAAAATTATTTTTTTGGGGGGGGGGGGGGGGGTTCAACTTCAAAGAAGAATTCTAATAAAAATGTTTCTGTAAAATCTGCTTGTTAACAAATAAATAAGTGCAATCGGGTGCATGCCACCTTCTGGATTGTTGGCGGTTCCTTACAGTTTATGCTTTTATTCATGCTGGGAACTATAGCTATTACTTTACTTCTGGTCATTCAACAGGAGAATTTTGGCTCTCCTACATAAAAGCCACACTGTTCTTTGTCTGTCCCTCCTCTCCTCCTGTCCATTCACAGGAGGTCTTATATTCTGTGAATTAATTCACAAAATTCAAAGCATCCTGTGACTGGACAGGGAAGAGGATAAGCAGACTACTGTATGTGGCTTGCATATAGGAGAGCTGCAAGCCTTTTATCTGAGAGCAATAGCTTTAACTGTCAGCATGAATAAAAGTGTATGTTCCAAAGAACACCCCACAGGAGATGGCATACACCTCATTACAATTAACCGTTAGTTAACCAGCAGATTGTAAATAAACATTTTTTCCTGGAGCTTCTTTCTTTAAAGCATATCTATGCTGTTGCCCAACTGCCATTCTTATCTTCTGGCTTCAATACTAACACAAAACAATTATGCAAAAATTAATTTATGACTTGATCTTGGCTCTCCTAATCTGTGTACTTGTTTCAGGTTAGTTAGATAGATTGGTTTTCACCATGTCAGAAATTAGTGTGTTGTTGCCCCATCCCTGGTATATAGGAAAAAAGGAAACCCCCCTTGCTTGGGACTTGAAAGGCAACAACCACACAAGTGTAGAGTAAAAAATATATTTATTATTACACATAAAATCTGATCATTCAAACATGTCATGATCAATTAAAACATAACATACCAAAAGACAAAAAACAAACAGAAAACATAACAAAATTACATAGCAAGCATAGAATAGTATTGTGAATACTGTCCGTGAAAAATCTTTCTGGTAACCTTGCGTACTGGAGAGTACTCACAATACTATTGTATGCTTGCTATGTAATTTTGTTATGTTTTCTGTTTGTTTTTTTGTCTTTTGGTATGTTATGTTTTAATCGATCATGACATGTTTGGATGATCAAATTTTATGTGTAATAATAAATATATTTTTTACTCTACACTTGTGTGGTTTTTGCCTTTAAAGTCCCAAGCAAGGGGGGTCTCATTTTTTCCTTATTTCAGGCTGGTGGCTCAGAAATGCTAAAGCCATTTTGTCAGCATTACAGCTTTCAGAAGGTCAGCTTTGCATTCCCCATATTTTTACATGTCATGTTTACTGTAAATACTTTTTTCTGCAGAATATATTAGGAAATACAATTCTAGAAAATGTTAAACAAATGATAATAAAGCGTATGTAAAGGCAAAGCATGTTTTTTGTTTTGGATAAAAAAGAAAAGGGTAAGACTCTCTGCCAAGTTTTTAATTGGTCTGTGTCCATGCTAGGGAGATTCACTCCTCTATTTGTCCTTGTAGTCACTATGCAACAGACAGAAAGTAAGGGGAATTCCTATATTTTTTAGTATTACAATGAGAAGGCAATAGGAAATCTTCCATTGCAGACACATGCTCTGGGGATAACTGGGGATAAATTCTCCTCATTTTGTGAAGATTTTCTATGACTTTCTGTTGCTCTCCAAGATAGGAAGCAAAAGGAAAACTCCTCAGCAAGACACAGACGGAGTTTTTTTTTTTTTTTTTTTTTTAAACTTACCAGCTCTATTCCAAACAAAAAAATGCCTTTACATACACTTCAATATCTTTGGATTAACATATTCTATAATTCTAATAGTTTTCTAGTTATGGATATACATACCATTTAAGCAGAACACTAATGCCCTGTACACTCGATCGGACATTGATCGGACATTCCGTCGGAAAATCCGATCGTTCTGAACGCGGTGACGTAAAACACGTACGTCGGGACTATAAACGGGGTAGTAGCCAATAGCTTTCGTCTCTTAATTTATTCTGCGCATGCTTGGCACTTTGTGTGTCAGATTTGTGTACACACGATCGGAATTTAATCAATCGGATTTTGTTGTCGGAAAATTTTAAATCCTGCTCTCAAACTTTGTGTGTCGGAAATTCCGGCGGAAAAAGTCCGATGGAGCCCACACACCATCGGAATTTCCGACAACACAATCCGATCGCACTTTTTCTGTCGGAAAATCCGACCATGTGTACAGGACATAAAAGTTTAAAAGGGCTATGAACATGTACCCAGACTACGCATATTCTAGTATTTTCAGAACAAGTATTAAAACTACTTTTAAAAAATCCTTATTCACCTCTGTAGTTATAGGCATTGTGCAGAAATTTATTTTTAATGTGCACAACAGAGGCTAAGAAATTTCTTTTATATTCCATAGATATCAGAATCCTGGCAGCCTGCCACACTTCTAACGTAAAGACTTGCAAGCTGTTAGAAACTGACAAACACCACTTCAGAATTTCTGTTCTGTTCTGAAAAGGAATTACTTCACATTATTTGCAGCCAGAAACATCAGTGATGGGCTCTTTACTGCCTCTTATGAATATGCTAACATTTTCAAATCAATAGTCTTGGTACAGGTGCACTTTAAATAATACTCACTGTATCCTTTGAAAACAAAAAATGTAGAGCACTGTGCATCCAAAACACTGTACAACCTCACTCCAGGTGCACTGTAATCCCCTGCCATATCCCCATATGACCATTTTTTTAAAAAATATCAGAGCTATAGCCCTTTGGCATGGTTTGATAAAAAAAATGGCCAGTACCAGGACAGTACCTGAACACAACTTTGGTAGAATAAGCTAAAACATGGAAACACAAACAAGGCAGGTATTCTGCTATGCTAGCAATTCAGAGACACTTAAAAGAGAAGTATAGGGTTTTTTTTTTCCAGAATCATACTTACCTACAGTAGGTGGATGCAGCATTGGTCTGATGCTGCATCTGTCCCCCGCTGGCTCTAAGACTGAGAACCAGGCGATCAAACACCGCTGATCACTCGATTCTCAGGGCTCTGTGAGCAGAGATCTGGTGACTATCAGTCACCGACTCTCTGCTCTGACCCCCCTCACTGGAGTGCAGGGCCCAGGGCTGTGGAGGGGGCAGGAGCGGCCAGCTCAGGCCCTCCGTGGCTCGCTGAGAGGCTGAGCCAGGTGTCGGTCCAGGCATGTGGGCTGATTTTGACTTCATTGTCGCACTCTTGCCCCAGCCTGGACTGGCTCTGTGACATAAGCTGACAGTGGGCTTCAGCCCGCTGTCTCCTGAAAATGGGTCAGAGAAGTGCAGAGCGAACTGCACTCTTGTGATCCACAGGAGAAGTACAGCCAAATGAGCTTTGGTTGTACTTTTCCTTTAAGAAAAAAATTACCAGCAGAAAGGCAGTTTTGTAAAATTGAAGAAGGAAAAGGCTTAGATGCTTTGCACTGAAGATGAAAGTTGTTCCAGAGATACATCAGAAAAAAATTACCAGAGTTTAATGTCTTCAGGTAGAGCAATCTAACCTGCGCAGACACAAACAAGGCATATGTGTTCTCTACAATAAAATATACAATGTAGTATATCAAATTCACAAAGGCAGGACAGTATGTAAGCTGCATGAATGTGTGAACAAAATGTGTGAAAACAAGGCAGTTTTATTTTCTTTTTTGTCATTTATTTTGTTCACTGAACTTGGGATTGGTTAAGCTGGTTACGCACATTGTAAGTCTTTTATGTTCAACAAGTGAGCTGACGAAAAAAAAAAAAACAACTCACAGATTCCAGCATCCACATAAGTGAGGTGGAGGCAGGAATTTCCCCATGCTGTGCTATTGTATTCTGACAGTGGGGACTTCCCACTGTCAGAATTCACTGATCAGCACTGCAGCTGATTGGCTGCAAGCTGCTAAACAAACAAGGTATTCCCATGCAAATGTTTAGCAGAATATTCCCCAGTCCCTTTCTCTGTGGGGACAGCTGAACTGGACAGTGAATGAATGGGATGTGCTCTGCGCTCAGCGACTTCCTGTTCATTCACAAACTGAAGCATAGTAAACACAGTTTACTATTGCGAGGGGGGCAGGCAGCAGGGAGAATTTTGTGCTGCACTGGTGTGTCCAGCCAAACCCAGCACACCCCGTGCGCACCCTATGGTCGAAAACTACCTAAAAAGGTTGTTTTTTATTCCTAATTTGAAATGAATCATAATAGGGCTGCTGCTGTATTTAAATTGTGTTAAATGCCCACGTTAAAACGTATACAACCAAAGTATGTGATGTCAGAATACGATGTTGCTGACATTGTCTGTGAAAGTTGTGCTTTTCTGTGATACCACAGGAACCCTTAAGGTAAGGTGACCAGATTTTTTAAAATTAAATCCAGGGGCATATTTTTTTTTTTTACTAGTAATGGCGGCAATCAGCAACTTATAACGGGACTACGCTATTGCGGAGGACAAATCAGACACTAAGTGACACTTTTGACACTTTGTGGAAACCAGTGGTCAGTGCTAAGAATATGCACTGTCATTGTACTAATGAAGCTGGGAAAGGGTTAACATCTAGGGCAATCAAAGGGTTAAATGTGTGCCTAAGAAGTGTTTTCTCACTGTGTGGGAGGTGCTTTTACTAGGGGAAGGCATAGATCTGTGTTCCTGTTTTGCAGGAACACAGGATAAATGTACTCCATACTGACAGAATGGCAATTTTCCTTGTTTACATAGGCAGACCACCCGTCTGCCTGTGTACAGAACAATCAGTGGGCACTGGCGGACATCGAGTCAGCCGGACCCGCTGATCGGCTTTAATACCCAGAAATACAAGATCACGTGTATATACATGATCCTGCGTAGCATGACTTCCCAGTAGCAGTAAATCTGCTATGGGGCGGTGGGCAACTGGTTAAGATCATCAGCATTGGGATAAGTGCCGGTTCACACTAGACGCGGCACGACTTGCAGGTCGCCTCACCGAGGCGACCTGCACACGACTGCCGGGGCGACTTGCAAGACGACTTCTGTATAGAAGTCTATGCAAGTCGCCCCCAAAGTAGTACAGGAACCTTTTTCTAAGTCGGAGCGACTTGCGTCGCTCCTATTAGAACGGTTCCGTAGCACAGAACGGGAGGCGGCTTGTCAGGCGACTAGGTCGCCTGACAAGTCGCCCCTGTGTGAACCGGCCCTAAGACACAGGCAGCAGGCACTCTGGCTGGCTCTGTCACAGTGTGTCACATAACATGGCTACTGGATGCTGATACTTATGACCAATAAGTTAACAAAATCCGCAACCAGTAGCCATGTTATGTGAAACACTGTGACAGTGCACTGCTAGCCAGAGCCATGCTAGAGTGCCTGCTGCCTGTGAGTTATGATACTATCCATTATGCCAGAGAGACAGACACAGTGCAATGTAGTCTATTTACAGACACTCCCAAAGTACACCTGTATTGAAACGTTGAAGGCACTGGCAGCCCCACGATCGGATCCACTTCCCCTCTGTTCCTGCTGCTGGACACTGTCATCTGAGCTCAGCTGTCTCTCTCTGCCTTTCACCACCACCTGTCCGCCTTACAGCCTCTCAAGTCTCACTCTACAGGCCTCGTCTACTACTGGGTGGGGAGTGGAGCTGAGCGTAGGAAGATTACTCCGCCAGGGAAGGTAAGGAGACAGCAGGCAGCTGTCTGGGACTCGAGCCAAGGCAGAAGAAAATGCGAGCGGGATCAGAAAGGGCATGCACCCAAAACTGAAGAAATAGTCGCTCCGACCAGCATATGATCATCAGAAAGGGGCACAGATAATGGAAAAAATACACCCCCCTAAACTAGTAGGAGCGGCGGAGCGGGGGTTTGTAATTCTGAATTTTTTTTAAAATTCTGCACTGACTGTCTTTGAAATTGCCCGGGCCCCTGTTCAAATCCAAAAATTGGGGACAGACTTAGTCCAGGGATGGTGTCTTCAGTCCAGGGACTGTCCCTGGAGCCCGGGGACGTCTGTTCGTCCTACCTTAAGGCATCTCCCAAGCATACAGACTTCCAATGTGCAGATATGCATGAGCAGGCAGTATTAAGTAATTGGTGCATTTCAGTTTTTTTGTAGGCTTTCAGAGGAACGTCATTGTGGTGTAAGAGAATGTAAGAAGTTAAATTTGGAACTACCCAATCAGTAAATTTTGTAATGAAATTGAGCACCTACATCCAGAAGGGTTGGATTATCAGACAGGATCAGAAAACCAGGTGAGTCTCCACATCTCCAACACGTCACTGGAGTAGATAGGTACACCGCGTGAAGTCTTGCAGGAGTCTGATACCATCTTGTGATGAGTTTATACCCTAGTTCTTGATATTTGTTACTGATAGATGATTTGTAGGATAATAAAAGCATTTTAGCGTGCTCAGCAGGTTTCAATTTTAGTTGGGGGTCTTTCTCCCATTGATTCAAAAAAGGAGAATGTAGTTTGAGCATTGTTCTGTAGAATCAACTGATATGCCCAGGATAGGGTATGATGTTGAGGCTCCAAGTGACGACATGCTGGTTCAAAAGATGTTAAATCTCTCATGAATATACTGTACATTTCTCAGGAAGGAGTTGAAATGGGACAATCGAAAAAGTTTTAATGGCCCCAGCTTAGTGAAATTGTGATAGAATTTTTAAATCATTGGTCAGGTTTTATGTTTTATTTTATTTAATTTCCATTTCAATAACTATGTCATTCTTTAGAAAAATCACAATCCACATTCAGAGGAGTCCAATGCAGAACATAGATGGTCTTAGGTCTTCAAGGAAATTTCCATTTTAAATTTCATAAGCGTGTCAACACAGCCCTTTATGTTATCATCATCATTTTCATCACATTTAAAGACTGTGATTTTCAGTTTGTCAAACATTTACTTTGTGGTATAACTGAACGCAAAAAAAAAAAAAAAAAACAGTGCTGTCTTCACACTACTTCACACATGGGCAGTTGTTAAGCAGGGTCATTGTGAGCTGTGAGGGTCTGTCAATCAATGAGGATCAGATTTGGTTTAGATTTAGAAGTGCTGTTAGAAGCAATACAGTTCTATTTCATTATGCTATTTACTGTCCCCCAGTAAAAAACTAAATAAAAATAAATGTAAAGCAGAAAATAGCAGTGGACTTAATAATGTCATGTCTGAACGTCTTTCTAGGATTGTGTTCAGTTCAAACTGTTTCCTTTACTGTTTCCAATAACTCAGTAAAAGCCTATAGAGAGAAAATCCATAAATGATTGTGGATATTCATGCTATGAACTGCAAAAGTGAATCCACAATGGACTTGATTTTAAGAAGTACATTCATCTCTACTAGACCTCACATTTGTGTATTATCATTCTAGCAAAAGTGTGTCCAATCCAGAATAATAAATACAGGGGATACCGGTGCAGCAAAAAGGCTAATTGTTTGTTAGATGATAAAGCAGAGGTGGTGGTTATGACAGAGGTGTGGGGACTGTGAGCTAAGAGTGATACATTGTGCCCGGGAACAGATGCAGTGTAAGCAAATAGATGAAATGTAGTGGGTGGTTGGAAGCCACTGGGAGGAGTTACCTGAGAAGTGAGATGAGTGGCAGTACAGTTAAAAGGGAGTAAAACATTGTGATGGGGGGGGGGGGGGTGAAGTGGATGTCAGAGAGACAAAGTAATAGGAAGGAAGGGATGGGTGCAAGGTGCTTTGACCAGGAGAGGTAAGATGAAGGGGAGGCACTGTCACCATAGAAGGTAAGGTGGGAAGGTGCACTTTTGCTTGGAGGTAGGTGGAAGGGGGTGGAAAATTTGTGACCAGGTGTGTGGGTTGTGGCTTTGGGGACAAGTGGGTGGAACAGCATTGTTACCACAGGGGGTAAGTTTGGCAGAGAGGCACACTGATCAGTGGGATTTAAGTCAGTGGAGAGGTGCTGTGACCAGAATATGGGCATTAGGACATTGTTTGAGGGGTCACCTGTTTGGGGGGAAGGTGAGAGGTTCTGTAAACAAAGAGGGGGGTGAGTTGGGGTTTGGGCAACCAATGGGGGTGAAGTGGAAGATAGGTGCATTGGCAAGGGAATGTGAGGTGGTAGTGCAGGATAGTTCTGTGTTTAGTTTCTAGAGCTGTTACATTGTGCTACTTTCTTCAGGCTGCCTGAATAAAGGTGTGCTGACATGATGGTAGAACTGCTGGCACACCTCTGTTCAGGGACCTTGCAAGCAGTAGCACAATGTAACTTTGTTTAGTGGTAAGAATTGGTTTAGGGGCTATGTTAGTGTTAGTTAAAACGTTAAGGTTAAAGTTATGGTTAATGTTTTAGTTAAGGTTTGGGGTGGGCAAATTGTTATAGTGTATGAAGTGGCAAAACTTTTGTTTGGATAGAGTAGGAAAAAGTTAGAATCCCTGTCAGTTTTGTATTGCTCAAGATTCATCATACCATACTGCGCAAAAGCCATAAAGAAGTCTCCACACGAACTGGCAACACAGAATTCAAGCTAAAAGCATCGCCAAGTATATCCTGATAGAGCATGCAGTATTTCTGGTTGATTTATGGATTACCAAAAATCCCCAAGGGATTCCATTCCCTTAAACTCTGGCCCATCTTTTACAAATGAAGTAGCATTATTCTTCCATTAGGTAGATTTCATTATTGACAGTTTCAACCTTTTGTCACAGGGTTACCCTCTTACCAGCAGGACACTTTCTCTCCAAACTGTAAGAGGCTGTATTTTCTCCAAATTGTGCTTTGCTTAGAACATCAGTTCTTTATTTTTTTTTGTTTACAAACTTTTTTATTGGGTACAAAAAATGGTACAAAAAGTTGTTAACATATGCTATGAAAATATATTACATAAAGTTTACAAGTAGGGAAAATAACATGTAGTAAACATTAATTGGGAGAAGGACATCAGTTCTTTATAAACTATCATTCCTAATGAAGAGTTGCTGCAACCGAACATTTTTTTCTCAAAACATCCAGCCATGGTCTCTCCAGAGTTTATTGTCCAAGACCTTGAGTTTGTTCTTAAAAAATAATTACTTCAAGTTTGAGGATAATATTTATAAACAGACGTGGGATAAAACATAGCAGGAGCCATGGAAACTTCATGGCTCCTGCTATTACCAAAATAATGTTGTTTGGTCTCCTTATGTATTAGAATCATGTGCAAGCATGGTATAGCTGCAGAGATTATATTTTTGTTACTTGGAGTGTTACTTACCTCCTGTTCATTTACACCCAAAGATCCCCACAATCACCGAGCAAGAGTTGTGGGGAAGAGGCCCTTGTCCTAGTCAACATGAGGACAAGGTGCTTTTCCAGGTGCCCCCCCCCCAGCAAAGTACCCCCCCCCCCTTCATGTTGAGGGAATGTGGCCTGGTATTGTTCAGAAGGGAAGAAAGTTACATGCTCATCATCCTCCCCCGAACCCTTTCCTGGCCAGCCAGGTAGCATGTTTAGATATTGGCCTGGTATTGATTTTTTTACCAACATCTCCAAGTATATCCTGATGGAGCATCCATTATTTCTGGTGATTTATGGATTACCGAAAATCCCCAAGAGATTCCATTCTCCTAAACCCTGGCCCATCTTTTAAAAATCAAGTAGTATCATCCAACCATTAGGTAGATTTCTTTACTGACAACGTCAACCTCTTGTCACAGCGTTACCCTCTTACCTGCAGGACATGCCAGTATCTGGGGGCCCCTTATTATTAAAGGAGCCTTTCAGGTTCCGATAAGCCCCCCACCCGCAGACCCCCACAACCACTGGGCAAGGGTTGTGGGAAAGAGGCCCTTGTCCTCATCAACATGAAGACAAGGTGCTTTGCCAGGTGGTTTCCCCCCCAGCAAGGCACCCACCTTCATGTTGAGGGAATGTGGCCTGGTATGGCTCAGAAGGAATGGCTCATCATCCTCCCCTCCACCCCCTTTTCCTGGCCAGCTAGGTAACATGTTTAGATAATGGTCTGGTATTGATTTTTAGTGGGACCTCACACATTTGTTTTTTGTTTTGTTCTGTGTGGAATCCCCATTAAATTCCATACCAGACCTAAGGGGTCTGGTATATATTTCTGGGGCTCTCACCCATTTTTTTTATTGAGTTTTCGTGTGAAAAAGAGGGTTACATAATAAAGCCACTGGGCATACCCCGGCTTAAACAACATACATTGTAACAGTCCTATAAGATCTAATACATTCTATAGAAACAACTACAAACTTAAACTACTCGTGTCGTCAAATTGGAGGGATACAGGGAAGGATAATGGATCGTATACTTCAGGTGACCGCTTCAGGGAGAGATGCTGAGGTTGGGGATAACGCATCTAGGTGTACCTTCAGATAATTAGGTTGTCACCGCTACAAGACATTTAGTTAAAGTAAACAAACAAAGGGATCTGGATCCTATTGTGTTGCGTTCATGATGTCTGATTCTAATCACACGTGCCAAATTTTGTCAAACTTAGCTGGGCAGCATCTGGCAAGATAAGCCTCTTTGTATAGTGTCACTGAGTTGATCTACGATTTCCATGAATTCAAAGTGGGTACCTCTGGTTTTTTCCATTTTATGAGTAAAGCCTTCCTAGCATAAAATAATAGGAGTCGTATTAGAGTTCTGGTTGCTTGACGGCGGGCCAGGGAGCCCACCAGACCCAGCAAGCAGATCGACACATTCAGGGGAATATGAATCATGATCAAAGTTTCAATGAAGTTTGTGACCTCTGTCCAAAAGGCCTGGATCCTGGGACAGGACCATAACATATGGTTATATGGCTAGAGTCAGCATCTGCTTTACCACACTTCCAACAGTTGGAGGAGGAATTTGGGAAAATTTTGGATAATCTTTGGGGTGACAAATAAACCCTGTGAATCAGTTCAAATTGTATCAACCGATCTCTGACATAGATAAGTTACATAAGTTGTAGAAAAGGATACTCCCAGGTGTCTTCCTAGTCTTCCGTATCCAGATCAGGGATTTTGCCCTGCCACTTTGAGAACAAATCCTCCAGACCAAAGTGGACTGAAGGTAATAAGGCTTTGTAAATGGTAGAGGTGGGTTTGACCAGAGGGACATCCCCTAATGTGGATTCAAGGTGAGATCGAAGGAGAAGCACTGGAATGGATCCAAATTGGGTAGCGAAGACATGGCGAATTTGAAAATATTTAAAGAATTGGCGATTAGTAAGCCCAAATTTCACCTTAAAGGAATCAAAGGACAGAAGGGAGCCACTAATACAAATACGCTCCAGTTTTTGATACCTCTAGCAGCCCCGAACCGTGGATCCGGGACAGTCAGAAACTCTGATAAATGTTGGTTGAGCCACAAGGGGGTGTCCGGAGGTCTAGTGTGAGGGTCCCCTTGGAGTCTGCATACCATTAGTTGCCAAACCCTGATCACCGCCTTCATGGAAAGTGTGAGAGGAAAGGGGGCCCTGACACCCATATATAAAGCATTTCTCAGCTCCACCATGGAACCGAGGTGTGCAGCCTCAAGGACTACAGCAGCATTGGTATCATTAGAGCCTATCCAGTTATGGGCATGTGATAGTAGTGAAGTAAAGAAATATTTCTGAAGATCCGGACAGGCTAGACCACCCTCTGTCCAGGGCCCTTTGAGTATAGATTTATTTATTCTGGGGGGGGTTAGACTTCCACAGAAAGGAGGTTATAGTGGAGTCAAATTTTTGAAAGAAGGCTTTGTGGATCCAAATTGGGGAGTGCCTCAGGGCATAAAGAAAAACTGGGAGGAATTTCTTTTTGTGTAGGTTTATCCTGCTTATGAGGGATAATGGCAGGTTATTCCAAGCTTGAAGTTTTAGTTTGAGTTGGGTGAGTAAAGGTTAAAGATTTAATTTACCAAAGTGAGAGACTCTAGGGGTAATGTTAATGTCCAAATATCTGATAGAGGAGGTCCAGGTCACAGAGGGCTCTGCATGAAGTTTTGCCTGAGAGTCAATAGGTAGTGCTTGAGATTTGTCCCAATTGACTCTCAGCCCAGATATTTCGTAAAATTCAGAAATAATATTCAGAGCAGCACGGAGAGAGGGTCCCGGGTCATTGAGAAAAAGCATGCGGTCATCCGCGTATAGAGAGAGTTTTTCAGTTATAGTGCCTACTTTAATACCCTTTACTGAGTCTGAGTTCCTGAGGGCCGTAGCCAGGGGTTCCATGACCAGAGTGAACAAAAATGGGGAGAGGTAGCACCCCTGCCTGGTACCTCTCTCTACTGGGAAAGGATCAGACAGCAGGCCCCCTAATTTGAATTGCGCTATTGGGGATTTATGCAATATATCTATCCACTTGCAGAAGGAGGGACCGAATCCATTGCATTGCCAGGTTACCATATCGAAGGCATTTTCAATATCTAATGCAACCATTACACGGGTTTGGGAATGAGAATTTGGAAGCTGAAGATGAGTTAGAACTCTTCGCACGTTGATGTCAGCGGATTTTCCTGGCATGTACCCAGTTTGATCAGTGTCAACCAGTTCAGGCAGAACTCTGACAAACCTAGTGGCGAGGACCTTGGCCAGAATTTTTAGTCCGTAGTTTATTAAAGAAATAGGCCTGTAGAAGGCACAGAGTTTTGGGTCTTTGCCCGGTTTAGGGTTTAGTATAATGTTGGCACCATACATAGTGGGCGGTAAGGAGTTAATCTCTAAGCAGTGGGAGAAAAATAGCTGAAGTTTGGGACCTATAATCTTGGTGTATCTTTTGTACCAGTCACCCGGGAGGCCATCTGGGCCAGGGGTTTTGGAGGGAGGGAGTGAGGCATCTAGGGCCTCAATCTCTGCAGATGGCTGGCTGGCGGTGTTAATTTTGGCAGCAAATTTCAATTTAGTTTTAGTCTTAGTCTTAGGACTAAAATGGCATTTTAGTTTCAGTCCCATTTTAGTCTTCTGCAATTGTTTTAGTTTTAGTCGTATTTAGTTGACTGAATCTCCAGTACATTTTAGTCGACTAAAATGTCCTATGTTTTAGTCGACTAAAATCTCCAGTACATTTTAGTCGACTAAAACTCATTTTAGTCGTCTAAAATCTAATGGGTGTAATTAAATTGTAATGCATTAGTTAAACATTTCTCTACAAATTCCAAACTCATTATATACTGCCGGAGTGAAAAATCTAATGTTATTATTTATGGTATTGAGGTATGAACATGCACTACAGACCAGTGTTCATTTTGAAGTCAAATTTCAATTTAGTTTTAGTCTTAGTCTTTTGACTAAAATGGCATTTTAGTTTTAGTCGAATTTTAGTCATCTCAGTTGTTTTAGTTTTAGTCATATTTTAGTCGACTAAAATAGTATTCATTTAGTCGACTAAAATGTTTTAGTCGTTTTAGTCAACAAAATTAACACTGCTGGCTGGGGAGATGTAATTTTTGTAATCAAAGCAAAAGAAAGCTCCACCGCTCAGGTAGGTCTGGATCAACAGTGGACAATTAGTGTAAATCCTTCAGAGGTGGAGAGTTCCAGGTGCTGGCTGAATGCAAGGTAGAGCAGGGGTAAACGAGAAGATCTGGATGCTGCACACCGGACTGAATTACAAAATGCCTTTATTAGAAAAGCTGGATCACAGAGTATACAGGACACTATTGCAGAATGTACAGGGCTCATCTGACGCGTTTCACACTCATGACAAGTGCTTACTCATGAGTAAGCACTTGTCATGAGTGTGAAACGCATCAGCTGAGCCCTGTACATTCTGCTATAGTGTCCTGTATACTCTGTGATCCAGCTTTTATAATAAAGGCATTTTGTAATTCAGTCCGGTGTGCGGCATCCAGATCTTCTCGTTTACCCATGTAATTTTTGTAGTTCAGAATCGATAGTCTCAGGAGCAGGGCAATGGGGTTGTTGATATAAGTTCCTAAAGAAGGCAAAAAATTTGTGGAGGATTGCGTCAGGATCAGTAACACTGGTCCCGGTCCCCAACAACAATTCGAGGACTATAGTTTGAAGATGCTGATCAGCCACCAGATTGGCTAGCAGGCGGCCATTTTTATCGCCCTTTTCAAATATTTTACCGGACAACAAATGGACATCAGTTTGGGTTAGAGAGGTATATTGTAGAACTATATTCCTCCTGGCTTGGGCTAGATGGAGATAATTGGATGGTGTGAGATGCTCAGCAAAAGGTAGTCAGTGTCAGCCTATAGACCCTCTAGTCTTGAGGTTTCAGAAGCACAATCGGACCTGGTAGCTTTAATGGTTGAAATATAAGAGCCTCTGTTCATGGCCTTGAAGGCATCCCACACCACCACAGGAGAAGCTGTGTCCGTATTGTGAGACCAGTAATCTTCGAGTTGTGATGAGCTCAGCTACACTGTCATTGTTAATCTATCTGGGAGCTAGCCTTCAGGTGCCTGGATCTTTCCGTCTACCCAACCGGAAACATAATTCAAGCGGAGAGTGGTCAGAGAGTCCCGCTGGGAGATACGAGGCCTCAGAGACTTTAGACAGCACTGGATCACTACCAAAAGCAAAATCTATTCTGGAGCCAGATTTATGGGCTGTGGACAGATGTGAAAAAACCATCTCCATAGCTCAGATAGAGCGAAGGTGTCTGCCCACTGAGCGAAATCAGGGGAAACAGAGCGCTGGGGGTTAGAGGAGTCTAGGGCTGGGTTGAGGATTTAACTTATATGTGTAGAGGGGAGGGGAGCTAGTTTCTCACAAATGGAGAAAAGTAAAGTGGGGTCTACAGGAGGGGGCAGATAGACATTTATGAAAGCCCAGAGAACTGAATGAAATTCCAGTAATAAAATTATATATCTGCCATTGGGGTCCAAAATCACTCTCTCTACTTTACACGGTAGGGCTTTATTAATTAGGATTGCATCACCTCTGGCGTAGGTCGAGTATGTGGCATGGAAGGCCTGTCTCACCCAAGATCTACGCAGAGCCGATATCTTACTTCCCATGAGATGGGTGTCTTGTAGAAATAGGATGTGCGGCTTGTGGGACGCTAAAAATTTGAACATTAAGGAATGTTTAAGTTTATCATTCAGGTCTTGTATGTTCCAGGAAACCAGTCTAACATCAGAGATAGCCATCATGTGATAACTTCAGGTAGTTAGTGAAGACCATTGCTAAATCTTTCAGTAATAACCCTAGAGAAAATTCCCTCAGCAAACAGTGATGCAGAAAAGGAATTTAAATGGTGATAAACATGACAATATAATCAGACAACCGAGCAGTTTTAACCTTAGCAAAAAACTCCCTACTACACCCCAACATAACTGGGCTAGTAGTTTAATCCCTAAACTTTTATACCAACAAAAATCGCCTACGTGAGGCTCAAAGTTCCAGGGAAGTCCCCTGATGGTTTTCCGACCTGTAACAGCAGACGAGGGTGAGGGGGCGTGTATTCCATCACATCCGGTGGGAGACCGTATAGTCCAGAGATGTCCGACGCGGGCACGGTGTCATAGAGAAGGTATGTTGATTTGTCTTGCTGTAGCTCCAATTAACTAGGATCAAATAAGATCAGGAGAGCGCAAAGCCCCAAGTAGGGGAGTGAGCCACACCAGTCACCCGCCATGGAAGGGACTTGCGGTAAGACTCTGGGAGCAACATGAGTCAGCAAATGGAAGGCCAGCCTACCTCCCACTGCGGGGGCATGCATAGAGGACATCCAGGCAGTCCCACTAGGTGGTCACTAGGATGAAGAAGGATGTCAGACAGCTGGGTAGAGGGGTCCCCCTGCATGCCCACACTGTGAGAACGGTATTGCTCCACACATTGTAATATGCTGAATTGATCAAGCAGCTGTGAAACATGAACAAGGGAACCTTGGAACAAAAACAACAGCCAGGATTGTAAATTGGAGAGTGAGCACAAAGATAACTGCAGAGATAGTAGTCAGGTATCTGCCTCATCAGGGGATTCAAAAAACTGCACTGAACCGCCATGTTGAAGTCACAGGCAACTTGGGTAGAGCATGGAATATTTGATATCTTGTTCGCGGAGCTGTCTTCTGACATTAGTGAAGGTATTGCGACATCTTTGTAAATCTGTGGAGAAGCCAAGGTAAAGATGCACCACTGTATGTTCATAGGAAAGAGTGGGATGCTTGTGGGCCTCACTGAGGATGCGATCTCAGTCTCCGTAATTGAGAAACCTCACTAGGAAGGGCCTCGGTGGAGCCCCTGGGGTGACCCGGCCAGTTGGGACTCTATGGGCCCTTTCCACCACGTAGGTCGGGGGGACTTCTGTCAGGATAAGAAGGGTCTTAAAGAAATCCTCCGCAAACTCAGCTGGAAGTCCCCCTCTGCCCCCTCCGGAAGACCCAGGACCCTGACATTATTACTCCAAAGGCGGTTTTCTGCATCATCAGATTTAGCCACCAGGGATTGGATGGTGAGCTGTAATGTGAGGAGGGCATCATCATGGCAGGCAGTGAGAGCCTCTGTGGTAGAAATTCGTGACTCAGTCTCAGAAAGTCTGTCCCCGATTTTATCCATATCTGCCCTGATGAGGTTACATTCCTCGGCCAGTTGATCAATGCGGACCAGTAAGGAGGTTCTACTCTGTTCTATGGCCGCAAGGATAACAGTGGTGTCACTTGCCTGTGGTGGCGCCCACAGAGGTGGAGAGGCTGCCGAGTTCACTGCCAGTTCCATATCTGCTAACAGCGCTCTAAATTGATCCAGAATAGTGCTGGGACGCTGGGCAGGCTGTGCGGGCTCCTTTTTGGTCGCTGATTTTCTCTTGAGGGCATGAGCAGGTGTTCTGTCGATTTTCAGGCAGAACTTCAGGATGGTGGATTTGTCCCTTTAAGAGCCTGTGTTGTGCAGAGAGGGAGAGGGAGGCTTCCATGTAGGGGTGGCAGACACCTGAGATCGGTGCACTGCTGAGCTCCCCCACTGAGGCCTAATGGGACCCGCAAAGCCCCAGATGCTGCACTCCCTATCAGCCCCCTCCAGGGATGTTGCCACAGGGATGGGAGTGTGGAGGGGCATCTCTTCCCACGGATCACGGCACCAGAGCAAGGAGGATGCAGGAGGCTCCATAGGCCTCAAGATGATGGCGGGCCGCGGATGCGTGGAGCTAGCCATATGGGACCCTCTGACAGCCCCCCCATGCCACGCGCCCAATCAGCCCCTCCAGGGATATTGCCACAGGTCTGGGAGTATGGGGCGACTGCTCTTTCCGCGGATCGTGGCACCGGAGCACGGAGGTTGCAGGAGGCTCCGTAGGCCGTGTGGAGCCGGCTGTGGCCTGGATAGTGACACAGTCGGCTGGCCGGGCTCTGAAATTTAGGCTTTAGCTGAGGCAGGGGATGTCTGGGGACAAGCAGGGCAGCTGTACAGGCTCACCAGGGTGCGCTGTGGTAAGGATGGTGACGGATTGCTGCAGGATAAACAGAGCTCTTCACCAGCACATCCTCCTTGGCTCACATCCGGACACGCCCCCTGGTACTTATTTTTAGAAGGACTCTATGCATTCTTTTTTTATGTAGGATGTAGGATGGGCTACATCAAAAATGACATTTACAAAGAAAAAAAATAGTACAGTTTAAATTGCTGGCAAATTACATTTATTGCCAGCTTCTTAAAAAAGCATGCAAACCTCTCCAAAGGTCCCCCAAAATACATAGCACACAATCTGGGGGGGGTCTGTGCTGTTTTATTTTTATTTTTTTTAAAGAAGCTGTTAATGACAGCTGGCATAGTCATTTGCCTGCAATTTTAAAACTTTTTCCTTTGTAAATGTCACTGCTAAAAAATCACTGTTCCTGGGTGCATGGAATTTTTAAGATTTCTTTTGGCATTGGTACATATTTCCCAGGGAAGCCCAGATCCCCATGCTACTTTTGCGACACCCTCTTGCCTAGATTGGGATACTGTTGGTTTCAATGGGGTTCGGGTTTGGAAACTTCCTGTTCCAAACTTCACCGAACATCTGCTTAACCACATCCAGGGCAGTTTCGCTCATCACTAATTTTTAGGGACGCCTTGGTTGCAAGCACTTGGGGCTTCCTTAGGAACCAGTGAAAGTGGGCAGCTGTCTTATATAGAAATACCACTTCTATATATGATGCATGGCTCCTGCTGAACAGGGGGGCAGACAGCCAACAACTGTCAGCTCATCCCTAATTACTATTTAGTATAGCATACATTGAAATTCTAGGTTATACATGTTTTTGTGCTGCCCTGCATTTTCAAATAGGCAGTCAGCTGGCTTTACATATAAAACATGCAGCGCTCTATGGGACCACTAAAAAAGAAAACTTGCAGACCTTATGTCAAGTAAAGTTAATTTATTTGATGCACACTTGGAGTAGTTAAAAACAACTGTCAATGGCGATGAGATAATAGTAAAAGTTTATAAAAGCAATATAAAAACCAATTGCAACTATTGATATATTGTGAAGAAATGTGTACACAATACCACCATGAAGACCAGATGACAAGGGGTTAACAACAACCGGTGTACTTCAACTCTCGGTCCTGGAATAGGTAACCAGATATCCAGGGGGAGCCGTCAAGATAGAAAAACCAGAGTCTCAATTGTGAGTCCGGTGGCTGGTCGCGGATGTCAGTCCCGCTGTGTCACAGGAGTTGTTTTGTAGTGCACACCGCTGGAGGATAGACTCAAAACAACCGATCGGACTAGCCGAGGCTGGGCGCCCTGGATGACGCGGACGTCAGGCCGGAAGCAGACATGGCGGGATGTGCAGAGGTGGATCGCAAGCTCGGTGTTGCCGCGACAACCGTGGCTTACATGTTTCGCACTCCTGCACCTTATCAAAGGACTTTGATAAGGCACACTACACTACACTACTGTACACTACTGTTTTTCTTACTTTTTATTTTTATTTCTTTTTTGTGTTGTCCCTTTACAAGTGTCATGTATGTACTATATTTAAAACTTCAATAAATGTTACTAAACTCAGGACCCCGCATTCAATATATCTGGTCTCCCACAGTACACATAACATGGAAATGCAATCATTTTAGCAAATATAAACTGCCAAATACCTTTTCTCATCAGTGGTATATAGCAGTCTTGTGACTGTTATCAGTGCCTGATTAAAGCTTGTAGGAGAAGTTTTCATACTGCACTGGCTGTCCTATCAGGATGTAAGACCCCCGACCATCTGTCTGGACAGTGCTGATTGGCCCTGTGTGGATCACATGCACTCTCCCAAGAAAAAAAAACCTCTCTAGCAATACACACCAAACTTAGCATGTGTAGCCTGACTCCAGTAACTGTCTTTTTCGGACATGTTTTGGGGGCAATGCAATAAGGGGAGGATCTGTGCATACAGGGTTAAACTGCATTTTTACACAATGCAGAGGATTAACCCCTTAGGTTCCAGAGTGAATATAACAAGCATGCTTTACTGCATATACAAACTGATTTTACTGTTGTGGGTTTAGTAACACTTTAAGTTAGGAAGTATGATGCTCTCCACAAACTGTACCAAAAAGGAATAGTGCCAAGATTTTCTGTTCTGCAGCATTAGCATTCAAAAACATGGTTGTACTTATGTAGATTAAAAAGATTCATAGCCATGTTGTTTGCATCAATGCCAATGCACTGTCACTCTAATTTCCATGCCAAAAATATTATAATGCTTTATTAATTCCAGCACCACCAACTGTGACAGTCCATAATGTAAGGTACCACTGTAGCATTGCTTTCTCTGTAATTCATTTTCAACAAACCTTACTCACTTTAAATATCTGGCCATGCCCTGGGAAAATTTCTGTTCTGATTTGGTCATTGTAAAAAATACAGATTTTCTGGGCCAGTTTCTCTGGGCAGATATAAAAGACACAAAATCATGTAGTTCTGTAATCGTTAGTACATCATTAAAGCTGAACCTCAGGCAGAAGAAATAAGAAGCAACCGGTAATGGCAACCCGTTACAGCAGCGCGTTCCTAAGACAAGTGTACTGTATAGTCGCATCATGTGTATAAATGCTGGGTAGCACTGACATCAGTGAAACTATGAATTTGTCCTCCCATTACATAATTTTTCTAAACCAAAGTAGATTGTAAAAAAAAAGTACAATCAGATTGTATAGCATATGGCCAGCTTAAGATGCTGACTGCAAAGTCCAAGGCAGCAGTGTTGCAATCAGGCAGAAAACAAGGGATGACTTTCTTCATGTGCCCCAGCTCTTTACAACTCTTCCTTAAACCAGCCATACACGGAGCAAACTTCTTTCCTGCAACCACGGCTTTAGCAGCCGTTAGCGATAATCGCAAGAGAATCCGGCACAATAGTACATCAACCTGCCCATTAACGTTTTGAACCGCTTATGGCCAGCCTTAACCCTTCCTTCTGCAATTAAGCTTCTAACAAGCCATTTCAAGGAAAGGCAAGTTATAGACCCTGCACACGCCTGCTGGACAGCAAAGTATCATTGTAAGAGAAAACAGCAGAATGCTGCCATTATAATACAGAAAGCCAGGTGAGTTCTCTGCTGACTTGCTGCTGCTGTGAAAATCTGGAGGGGAGTCCTGTGATGATGTCACTAGGAATAAAACTTGGATTATTTCTATAAACGAGCCATGTAAAGTTGGAATTCTTATCAAGTTTTGAAAAGGGTTGGAATAAGAGAATTCATAAGTTTTTCTGCTTTGCCCAGAGTTCTGCTTTAAATGTAATTTTTAAGTGCAAGCAGTGGTGGTACCCAAATTTGACCTGTTATCAGCCTCTTGCAGACCCTGTACAGCCCGAGTTTGTGAGAAAGATACACCACAAGGAGCCAGTAAGTTTATGTAGCTTCCCGCTTGCTGTCACAACCTAAGACCAGGTTCACATATGTGCAGCCGCAGTTCCCAGCAGGGGGTCCAGTGTGTTTCTGTTCACTAGTTCAAGTGAGAATCAGGTCCGAATTTGTGCCTGAATTCGCATCTGAAACCAGACCAGAATGTGGACCGGTCCATCGAGAGCCAGTCACACTCGCATGTCATGCGAATTGGATGCAGGGAAATCCACATCCAACTTGCACATATGTGAACCCGGCCTAAAGAAAACGCGCTCATGTTGGGCTCTGCCCAACCGTGTTATCCATTCACAGTTTACTATGAATGGGAAAACTACATGTCCTGACAGCCTTTGCAGCTGTTGGCTTGTAGTTCTCAGTGAACTACCAGGGCACTGTTGAGCACTCTAGTAGATCATTGAGTCTTCCTGTCACAGTGTAACTGCCTGCCCATATCAGCGGTATGGACAGACAGCTACAATGACAGTTTGCAGGGCCATGGCATTACACCTACAATCTCCTGATCATGTGTGCAACTCTTTAAAGGGTCCTGCAAAAAAATTTGCAACTATTATTTTTATTGTAAAACGTTAACTTATGCTTTAAGCGGAGATCATTTAGTAGCACGGGGTGTTGTGCTGTGGCATTCTGGATTGAAGCTAAATATCTACACAAAAGCTGGTTTTGCAATTTTATTTTTTAATGGACTATTCATTTTTATCTTGTTATTTTTGCCTGCAGGTCTGCTTAAAGATTATTTTATTTATATGTCATCTCTTGTATAGCACAACAGAAAAAAAATCTGTCTTTGTTACAGGCTTTTTCTATCCTTATGGATTAAAAGGATGCTTAGCAATAGCATATAGTACTCTTAGCAAAAAGCTATAGATTTTCTATCTTTTAACATTAATCATTTATCACTCAAGCTCTTTGGATTTCCTATTGCCATAAAAAAAAATAAAAAAAAAGCAAAAATGAGCTTTAAAAATATGAGCATTTGGAATATATCAAAGTTGATCCAATAAATACAGTGCAGCGACAATGAAGGAAAAGATAACATGATAGCTTTAATTACTATGCCTCAAAATATTACAATATAGTACACATTAATGTGTGTTTCAACTGTGAACAGTCTAGCAAAGGGACTGTAAATATAAAGGCATTATTGTCCCAAAATGTAAGCCCATTTGTGGATACATGAGCAATGATTCTGGCACAAAAAAAGTAAAGAAGTAAAGCTTACATAACCTGTGGTCACTTCACTTTTCACTTTGCTATGGAGTAAAATAAGTTAAGCGTTGATAATGTTATGTAAAAAGTCTTTTAAATAACAGATGGTATTGGTATGGGAATGTACACATAAAAAACGCATTTTAAGTGGCAGACAGGATTGACCCTCAGGCACCAGCACTCTATTACAAGCTTACTGAAGTCTCTCTAATATTCAAAAAATATGCACAATTTCATTACATAAATGAAACAAATTTTGTAACACTAGTTTATTTTTAAAGTAATCAGAAATGATACACCATAAGGTTGTGATTTATATGTTTTTAAATAATGCTGTTCAGTTGTCAGTAGATATTAGAAGCCTAAAGCATACCTAAACTGGGGAACAATAATGTAATAAATTGCAATTTACCAGTACTTTGATGTCAGGTTTTACCTTTATTTTCACCTGGTGATCCTGAAATCAATATACAGGGGTATATTTATAAAAAAAGCTGTTGTATGAATGTGACACACACTCGCACAGCCACAAAAAAATGCTGCATTTTTTCTACTATGATTATTAACCATCAGCACCATATAACTGTCACAATGTGGTATTTTTCCTAATCATATTAGAAAAAATGTTTGTTGCAGCTATGCAAATGTTTGTCACATTCATACTGCATTTTTTTTTATAAATAGACCCCCAAGTTTCCTAGGGTTAGAATATTCACTATTGCATCTTTGAGCAGTCTTACAGTGTTCTAATGTCTAGTATTAAGAAGCAACCATGCACATTTGGATGATAGGGTTTGGGCTAAAGGCATTGTTATGTGATGTGTGATATGGTATTTAGTGTAGCCCTGGTTTGAGAAATGGTCAGACAGGATTAGAAATGTTGTGGATATTATGGCTATGATCCTTATGATGCTACTCATCTGTTATTATTATTCAGGATTTATATAGCACCAACAGCTTGCACAGCACTTTACAATATAAAGGGAGACAATACAGTTACAATACAATAAAACACAAGAGGGTTAAGAGGGCTCTGCTTGTAAGAACTTACAATCTAATAGGGTGGGGCAAGTGGTACAAAAGATTATAACTGGGGGGGATGAGATGGTGGAAGTGATAAAAGTTCAGTTAGTTGGAGGCGCAAAAGGCTTCGCTAAAGAGATGAGTTTTCAGGGATTGCCTAAAGGCAACCAGAGTAGGAGATAGCTGGACAGATTGAGGTAGAGAGTTCCAGAGGATGGGAGAGGCTCCAGAGAAGTCCTGGAGACAAGCATAGGACAAGGAGGCAAAAGAGCTTGAGAGCGGGAGGCCTTGAAAGGAGCAGATAGCATGGTTTGGGTGATGTTTAAAGACAAGATTGGTGATGTAGCTTGGGACAGAGATGTGAATGGCTTTGTATGTTGTTAGTATTTTGAATTTAATTTGTTGGGCAATTGTAAGCCAATGGAGTGATTGGCAGAGAGGGGTGGTGGACACTGAGTGGTTGATAAGATATATGAGTCTAGCAGCAGTATTTATGATAGGCCTATGAGAAGGGAGTTGCAATAGTCAAGGCGGGAGATAACAAGGGAGTGAATGAGTAACTTGGTGGTTTCATTAGTTAAAATCGGGAACATTTTAGAGATGTTTCAGATGTGAAGTCTACAAGCTTTTGACAGCAATTGGATTTGGGGCTGAAAGGACAGTCCAGAGTCTAGGATTACACCCAGTACCGTGGCGTGAGGGGAGGGACTGATAGTGGCATTATTGTTCTTGATAAAAAAGTAAAAGTAGGGGGGCACGGGCAGGGAGGAACATTATCAGCTTGGTTTTAGAGAGATTTAGTTTAAGGAAGTGGTGCAACATCAATGTTGAAATGTCAGTTAGTAAGTTAGTAATGCAAGAGGAGACTGAAGGGGTGAGGAGTAGAGAGACAGATTTGGGTACCATCAGCACAGAGGTGGTATTGGAAGCCATGGGAGGTTATCAAGTGACCAAGGGAAGAGGTGTACTGTAGATATTGAAGAGAAGCCTTGAGGGACCCCTACAGAATGAGGAAGTGGAGAGGAGACAAAATTATAAATAACACTGAAGGAGCACTGTGGTAGGAGGTGAACCAGGATAGAGCAGAACCTTGGAAGTCAAGACAGTGGAGTTTATTGAGAAGGAGTGGATGGTCAACAATAACAAGGGCCGAAGAGAGGTCTAGTAGTAAGAGTATGGAGTAGTGCCCAATGGTTTTGGCAGTTAGCAAATTGTTAGTGAGTTTTAGTAGGGCAGTTTCTGTGGAGTGCTGCAACCAAAAGTCAGACTGTAGGGGATCAAGAAGGTTGTTTTGACTAAGCGTTTTAAAAGTTTAGAGGTGAATGGGAGCAATGAGATGGGTCTTAAATTGTTTAGGTTGGTGGGGTGCAGTGAGGGCTTTTTATGTATCGGAGTGATATGTGCATGCTTTAATGAGGAGGGGAAGGTGCCAGTAGAGAGGGAGAAATTGAAGATGTAAGTGAAAGAGCATAGGACAGAAGAAGATTAGTAGTATTAGT